>NW_022631064.1:10398538-10990203 GCF_010015895.1 Lontra canadensis | reverse complement strand
TATATATATATATATATATATATGTATATATATACATATATATATATGTAAAATCTCACCACTTCTTTATCCATTCATCTCAAATGGACACTTGGGGTGCTTCCATAATCTGGCCATGATACATAGTAAAGATAGGGGTGCATGTGTCCCTTTGAATTAGCTTTTTTTTTTTTTTTTTAATTCTTTGGGTAAATACCCAGAAGTACAATTACTGGATCATAGGGTACTGCTATTTTTAAATTTTTGAGGAAGCTCCCTAGTGTTTTCCAGTGTCTGATGCAGTTTGCATTCCCACCAACAGTACATGAGGATTCCTTTTTCTCCACATGCTCGCCAACACCTACTGTTTTTTGTGGTTTTCATTTTAGCCATCTGACAGGTATGAGGCCATATCTCATTGCAGTATCGATTTGCATCTCCCTAATGATGAGTGATGACGAACATCTTTTCATGTGTAACTTGGCCATCTGGAAGTCCTCCTTTGGAGAAATATCTGTTCCTGTCTTTGGCCAATGTTTAAATTGGCTTATTTACTTTTTGGGCGTTGAGTTGTATCCATTCTTTGCATATTTTGGATGCTAACCCTTTATTAGATGGGTCATTTGCAAAAATCCCTCATTCACAGATTGTCTTTTAGTTTTATTGATTGTTTCCTTTGTTGTGCAGAAGTTTTTTATTATGATGTAGTCCCAAGAGTTTATATTTGCTTTTGTTTCCCTGGCCTCAGGAGACATGTCTAGAAAGATGTTATGGCTCATGTTAGGGAAATTACTGCCTGTGTTCTATTCTAGGAGTTTTATGTTTTCAGGTCTCACATTTAGATCTTTAATCCTTTTTGAATTTTGTGTATGGTATAAGACAGTGGCCCAGTTTCATTCTTTTGCATAAAGCTGTTGAGTTTTCCCAACACCATTTTTGAAGAGATTGTCTTTTTCCCATTGCATATTCTTTCCTGTTTTGTTGAAGATAAATTGAGTATATAATTGTTGATTTATTTCTGGGCTTTTATTCTGTTCTATTGATCTTAATGTCTATAAACACATTATCATCTACCTACACACCCATATATCACACCCACACAATCAGTTGTGTCTCTCATCACTAATGAAGAGGGTTTTTTTGATTGTTTGTTTGTTAGTTTTGTTTTGTTTTGGATTGTGTGTATGTTTTTGCATGTTCCTAAAACAAACAAACAAACAAACAAAAAACAGAATTTCTTACAAGGTCCAAGTACTTTTAAAATTTTTTTTAAGTTTAAGTACAGTATGCTTATAAGAAAGTTCATAAACAATAAATCATACAAAAGTAAACACTAGGGTGACTGTTACCTAGGTCAAATATAGAATATTTCTAGCGCCACAGAAACTCCATGCTCCCTCCCATTTCCATTTCTCCCTTCTCATCAAAGGGAAACAAACATCATCTTGATTTCTAACCCTATAGTTTAGAGCTGCCTTGAACATTGTATCAGTGTAATCATATATTACATATTACTTCTTTACTTAACATTATGCCTATTGGTTTCATTCATATTGTTATTTGTTAAATAGCATTTGAATATACCACACTTTATATATCTATTCTATAGCAGATAGGTATTGGGTCATTTCCAGTTTAGAACAATTACAATTAATGTTGCAATAAACATCCTTATAGATATTTCTTGGTACACATGTTGTACATAATGAGGAGTAGAATTGCTGGATCTCTGGTATGCATATGTTCAACTTTAGTAGATAATGTCAAACTGTTTCCCAAAGTGGTCGTAGTCAGGGCACCTGGGTGTCTCAGTGGGTTAAAGCCTCTGCCTTCAGCTCAGGTCATGATCCCAGGGTCCTGGGATCGAGGCCCACATGGAGCTCTCTGCTCAGCAGGGAGCCTCCTTTCCTTCCTCTCTCTCTGCCTGCCTCTCTTGTGATCTCTGTCTGTCAAATAAATAAATAAAAATCTTAAAAAAAAAAAAAAAAGAAAAAAAAAAGCCGGGTCCAAAGTGGTCGTAGTAATTATACTTCCTTGAAGTAAAAAAAAAAAATATATATATATATATATATATATATATATATATATATATATGGTGTCATATGTCTATTTCAGCACATCTTGACCAATATTTGGTAGGGGTATTTGCTTTGAAAGTCTAGGTTAGACCAGTGAAAAAGCAGACAGAGAATAGCCTGGCAAAGAGAAAACTCCTGATCTGGGGTTAAGTGGACTGGTGGGAAAGTGATGTCTGTGCTGTGAATGGTGAAACCTTCACAACCAAGGATTTCCCTCAGAAATCGAAGAATCCATGAAGGACTGAGGAATTGAATATAGAGTATGGTATTCTGTCAAACTGTGAGGGTGCAAACTAACCCAGCATCAGAATTTCGGTGCAAAATAAATTGTGTGTGTGTGTGTGTGTAGGGGAGGACCAGAGTCTTTTCACAAGCAAATATACAAATCCAATGCATAAAATAAGAAGTATGTCTTTATATATGTGAATCATTAGAAATTTCTAGGGTGATAGATTAATGATGACAAATGTCACAAGAGAAGTTTTCCATGAAGAGCAACTTCATACTAGTCTATTTTAAACTCCATCTTTTTATACTTCTTGTGATCAATTCTGAACATATTGTGTTTCATAAGGGATGGGAATATAATTTTCAGATATGAGAATTTCCCATAGGTATTTATTGAACTGTTTTAGCAAGTGACTGTTTTATAAGGTAATTATTTTATAATTATCCTATAGAAGTTGCTTTTGAAAAAAATATCCTCTAGAGTCAGGAATAATCATAGAATTTTACAGCTGAAAGAGGTCTTGGGCAACATCTAATTAAAACTTCTCATTTCACAGATGAGGTAGTCTAGGTACACAGTTGTCCAGTTGCTTGACTAGGCTAAGGCAGTAGTTAAATGCAGATTCAGAAGAATCAAGACTTCTGACCTGGAAGATAATCATCATAAATTCATTTTATTAAAGACAGTTGGAAAAATTTATTTCTTGACTTTTTTTTTTTTTTCCTGGCTTATGTCTACACATCTATCAGAACTCATCAGGTTTCGGCTACTCTGAGATATCCTCTCTGATTGCTTCAAGTCTGCCTTAAATATCTCTACTATGTCTTAAATGACATTTTAAAATTATTTCTGTTTTTCAATTATCTGTATATTTATCTCTTTGACCAATATATTAAGAAACCAGAAGGCAGACCTGCTGGTTTTTTTTTTTTTTTTCTGCTCTTAGTCCTTCGCATTTTGCATAAGCCTAGTATACAATAGTACTCTGTAATTATTTGTGGAATGAGTTAAATGTATCAAAATGTGGCCCATAATCACTTTAGTGTGCATTTAATAATGTAGAGGTGAAATATATAACTTTACCCATTATATTAGTCTTTTGCACTAACATTGATATTTCTGTTCCTCCTTTTTTCAGGCACATGGTGGAAATATACTTCCTTGTGCCCTTAAAATTAGTGTGTCCCTGCTATTTGAGCATAAGTAACACATGTCATTTCCATAGAAGCCTTTAACAGTCAGTATCAATTTGTGCCCTTCTCCATCCAGCCCCAAGGATCTTAGAGAATCTCTGAGTGAGGACAACATAAGAAGATTCTTTAGCCAACCTATGATAGACATGCAGTATGACTGACAAATAAAACTGTATTTTACTTTCTAATCTATATTTGTTTAAGTCACCAATTCTTTAGAGTTGTTACCCAGTATAACCTAGCATATCCTCACTTACTGTAATGGGATGAGATTTGGGAGATTTTGGGAAAGAATGAATTTTTTTTTTTTTTTTTTTTTGGTATGTGGAAGGAACTAAAATTAACCATTGGAGGCCAAAGGGTGGATTGTTGGAGAGCGCATCTAAAATGGATCTCAAAAATATCCCTCTCCTGGCATTCATGTATTTGTGCAATTCCCTCTCCTAGAGTGTGGGTTAGACCTAGTGACTTACTTCTAACAAGAAGGATACTGCAAAAGTGATGGGATATTTCTTATGAAATTAGATTTTAAAATGTCTTGTGGCTTCCCCCTTGCTCAACATTTCTCATTCTCTCATGAGTGTTTAGTCTGGGGAAAAGCAGGTGCCATTTGGTAAGGACCTATTGAAAGACCATCTGACGAGGAATCAATGACTCTGACTTATTATCAAAGAGTACCTGAGGTTTGTCAACAGTCTATGCACGAGCTCGAAAGTCCATCTTCTTCCATTTAGATCTTGAAATGACCTCAGCCTCGGCTGCTACCTACATTTCAGCTTCATGAGAGACCTAAGCCTTAGGCACCCAGCTATACTACCCTGATCCATAACCCACAGAAGCTATGAGATAATAAAAATTTGATATTTCAAACTACTATGTTTTGGTACAATTTATTACAGAACAAGGGACAACGAACACAATTTGTATTTCCCTACCTAAATATACATACCAATTGGGTAAACATATTTAACATTATATCAGGGATGCCAGATGATAAGCATATCTGAAGTTTAGAACAATGTTTAAATTATTTATTTTTTGCAGCATTGGAATAGGTTATACTTTATTTGTGGATATATAAACCCAAAGCCATATAAAAATCAAATTCATACTTGAGTCATTTGAATCAGTTATTATATCAAAGATATATAGATGTGAGCAAAGATTTCTAAATGTAAGTAAGTTATAATTAGACATATAATAATTATTAGCATTTAAGATAGTAGGAAGTTAGATATTTTGACATCTGATTTTTATGGATAGCAGAAAATTTAATTTGTGCATTAAGGAGAAACATGGATTACATTAGACCATTTGCATCTTGCCTTAATATAAGCTGACTTCTACTTAAATAGCTAACCCATTTCTTATACTGCTTCTAAAAGATTTATCAAAATATGATCAAAGGAGTGCAGGGACAGTGTAAGACTAGGGCTTTCAGGCTATTTTGAATCATCTGAATCTAAAAATAAGGGCACGACACCTACATTTTTCCCATTGTGGTTAATATTGGGAATCCAGGACACTGTCTATAGAGTAAGCCAGAGAGTTAATGTTAGAGTCTATATAACAAAGAAGAAAAAAAAAACCATAAGATAAAAAAATTACAAAGTATTTGGGAGAGAGCAAGAGTGTAGTTTTTATATAAAAGGATAAACTTATATGCTGAAAAATCTTCCCCTGGCATTCTGAAGACAATACAGCACAGTTTAAGCCTCAAAGGAGGGACACTGTTTAGGTATTAACCTAATAAGAAACTTGAAAGACAGATATCCTATTTATGAAAAGGCTTTTCATAGGTGAGTACAATTGTGTTTACATGTTTGAAGTCAACCCTGTTTCAATCCCACCAGGAATTCCTGATGAATACTGCATTTTCTGTGGAAGCAACAATTCATAATTTCCCTTTATTCTTGTTTGTTACTACAAAAGACTTAGTCTCAGGGGCTCTGATTAAAATGATGAGACAAAGAATAAAACAAACAGAGAGTCTGTTAAATGTCTGCCTGAAACCAGAGCTGCACCACTTAATATGAAAGACTCTTCTAAACCAATAATGAAATAATCATCCTTTTTGCAATACAGATAAGAGAATGAAGGCTAGATGTAGATTTGGGGAAACTAATTTACACTGGATGAAGGGAGAAAGGGGAAGAAGAGCAGCTACAGAAAATCAACTGCTAATAAATATTGGAGACTGCAGAGAAATCGCAAGATAAGCTGCAGCCTGGGTTCCTCCAGCTAGAACATGGCAATCACTTCCCTGAGAAGAGAAGCTGATAAGGCCCCTCCTCTCCAACAGGCAATCATTTTGCATTTTATATTATTTGAAAAGAGCTTGATTATTTCTCTTTGAATGAAACTAGATTTATTCACATTTACCTGTCAACAGAATGTTCCATTCCTCTGTTTTGCTGGTATATTTAAAGGCATATGACCTAACTGAAATTCTACAGACAAACCTTTCATTAGAGGTAAATAAACAATAATGGGTGAAGAGCTCATGGTTTTCATCATTTTTTAAATTTTTTGGCACAGTGCCAAATTATGCTACATTAAAATCTGCAGCCTGATAAATATGACTGATATGTGCAGTAATGGATTGAGGTCGTAAATATTGGCTTTATTCAAGGTCAGATATAATCTTTAAAAATCATATCCAGAGAGGAAATCCACACATAAAAATTATGATTATGTTATTGGAAGTTCAGTTTAAAAGGGGAACAATATAACATATAATCTTTTCTGGTAACATTGTATAAACATTCTGGTAACTTGTATAAAAAACATTATAAATATTGCTCTATCAAGTAGGAACAGACAAAATGCTTGTGTAAAGACAAACAGAGAGAAAGTAGCTGGTCAATTGACTCACATGGCTTTGATTTCACTTATTGAAGTTGGGTGTTGAGATTCAGAGCCACAGTGGGACAGTGGTTCTGAAAGCATTTGCATAGTATTTCCCTAAGTTATACATATATTACCTATTATTGAAGGAGGAGAGGAAACAGAAATACTTCATGGGACATCCCAAAACTTGGGTTCTAGAGCTTATCAAACAGGGATCTTTAGTAAATCAGTGAAACTTTTTTAGTTCTTATTTTCTCATTCTACTAAACGAAAGAGTTAAATAATATTCTCAAGGACCAATTTGACCCCATGAACCCTATGTATCACAATCTTATTAGATAACATAATTTAAATATAATATCTACATATGTGTATTTGTCTTTATATGTACACATATTTATATAAATTTATCCAATTATCAGATCATTAGGGTGACTTGGTGATAGCATGCAAAGTTATGGAAACTTTACCCTAAGTCTGAGATAAAAATAGCTTACACTGAAGTTCAATTTCACAGTGTTATTCAAGTAATTTACAAAGAAAGTTTAGTTTAAAACTTTTAAAATAAAAGTTTAGTTTTGCAAAGTGAATCAGAATAGTATCTGTGTGGAGTGCAAAACTGATACTTTGGAACATGGAAAATGCTTTGGATGATGGGAGCTCAGTGTCCATTATCAGTAGAACATCAAGTTTACCTAATTGAAGACCAATATTCCTATGGGGTCAATGGAAAAGCATTTTTCAAGGAGATTACAGAAGACTTATGTTAGCCTCTGTTTCAGTATATTTCTCATCTGGGTTGATATTAACATGAACTTTTGCAGTTTTTGGATTTTTCATTAAAATACTGATTTTTTTCCTTAATTCATCACAGAACTTAAGATCTTTTTTTTTTTTTCCTGAAAGGAGCATGTACATCCTTCAAAGAGCCTGTAGTATCGTTTTTAGGTAGATATTAAGTTTTCCTGAGTCATCAACAGTATTTAAATGCCCACCCCCGTTCCCCCCCCAAAAAAAAACAAGAAAAGAAAAATAAAAGCATGCACACAAAGATAGTTTTAAAAAGCATACAGGAACTGTAAATTTTTTTATAGTACTGAAGAACTGAAACAGGTAGAGGCTGTCAAGGATAAAAAGGAATGTTTACCTAAAAAATAGTGCTGGAGATAGGGTTGTACGTAAGGTATAATTTCATTATGAACAATTAAATGCAAATATTCCATAAATGTTCATATTTGAAAACATAAGAAAAATACTGTGAATATTCTGAAATTTCCTTTTATTATCAAGTTATTTGGGGAAAGTATAAGAAAAAAGGCTGTATAGTTAGGGAGATAGTCCACTGGACTGAAAGGTGGGGAAGCCAAGAGTCTAACCCATGTTTGGTCATTTGTTAGTAATGTGACTTTGGGTGATGACTTAGCATATCTGAACTTCTGCATTCTCATGTAAAAAATAAGACAATGGTCTACCTTTAAATATATATATGTATATATTGTATATGTATATATATGTATATGTATATATATATAAATCTATATATATATACACACACACATATATATGTATATATATATGTACATAATTTGTTGCAAGAAATCCTACGCAATCCAAAAGTTGAATAATTGTTATTACTGATATTTTAAGGTTTCTTTCTTCTTCCTGGGAAACAAGTTAAAGTTATATTAAATAGTCATAATCCTGGTCAGATGTGAACCTTTGATTCCACCCGTCAGTTCATCCATCCCCATCAAACCAATCATTTGAAATTTATTAAGCACCATTGTTCACAAGTCATTGGTTTCATTCATCTGGAAAAATCGGAAATGAAAAACACAGTGTTTTTGCCCTTGTATATCTTACAGCTTAATGGAGAGACTTACTTTTTTTTTTTAATTTTTAAATTTTATTTCCAGTTAACATACGGGGTTGTATTAGTTTCCGGTGTACAATATAGTAATTCAACAATTCTATACATTACCAGTACTCATTGTGACAAGTACACTCCTTAATCCCCATTGCCTATTTAACCCATCCCTACCCTCCCTTCTGGTAACCAACAATTTGTTCTCTACAATTAAGAGTCTATTTCTTAATTTCTCTCTCTCTCTTTTTTTTCCTTTGCATGGTTGTTTCTTAAATTTCACATATGAATGAAATCATGGTATCTATCTTTCTCTGACTGATTTATTTCACTTAGCATTATACTCTCTAGCTCCAACCATGCTATTGTAATGACAAGATTTTGTTCTTTTTAATGGCTGAATAATTTTTTATTATACATATATTCATACACACACACATATATATATATACACACCATATCTTCTTTATCCATTCATCAATTAATGGACATTTGGCCTGCTTACAATACGTTGGCTATTGTAAATAATGCTGCAATGAACATGTTTTAGCATTCTTTGGGCAAATACCCAGAAGTGCTATTTTTAACTTTTTGAGGAACTTCCATAGTGTTTTCCACAGTGATTGCATTCCCACCAATTGTGCATGAGGATTCCTTTATCTCCACATACTCGCCAATAGCTGCTGTTTCTTGTGTTTTTCATTTTAGCCATCTGACAGGTATGAGGCCATATCTTATTGCAGTATCGATTTGTACCTCCCTAATGATGAGCGATGATGAACATCTTTTCATGTGTAGGTTGGCCATCTGGAAGTCCTCTTTGGAGAAATATCTGTTCCTGTCTTTGGCCAATGTTTAAATTGGATTACTTACTTTTTGGGTGTTGAGTTGTATCCATTCTTTACATATTTTGGATGCTAACCCTTTATTAGGTCATATGCAAAAATCTTCTCTCATTCAGCAGATTGTCTTTTAGTTCTATTGATTGTTTCCTTTGTTGTGCAGCAGTTTTTTATTATGATGTAATCCCAAGAGTTTATATTTGCTTTTGTTTCCCTGGCCTCAGGAGACATGTCTAGAAAGATGTTATGGTTCCTATCAGAGAAATTACTGCCTGTGTTCTCTTCGAGGAGTCTAATGTTTTCAGGGCTCACATTTAGATCCTTAATTCCTTTGAATTTATTTTTGTGTATGGTGTAAGATAGTGGCCCAGTTTTCTTCTTTTGCATAAAGCTGTTGAGTTTTCTCAACACCATTTTTGAAGAAATTGTCTTTTTCTCTTTCCTGTTTTGTTCAAGGTAAATTGACCATATAATTGTGGGTTTGTTTCTGAATTTTCATTCTGTTTCACAAATCTGTATTTCTATTTTTGTGCCAGTATCATATTGTTTTGATTAGTATAACTTTGTAATATAACTTGAAGTCTGGAATTGCAACAACTTTCAGCTTTCTTCTTCGAGATTGTTTTCACAATTCAAGGTTCCATTCAAGTTTTATGATTGTTTTACTTCTGTGAAAAATGCTATAGGTATTTTGATACATTTACATTACTTTGGGCTATATAGACATTTTAACAATATTTGTTCTCCCAATCCATGAGCATAGAATGTCTTTCTGTTTGTGTCATGTTCAATTATTTTCATCAGTGTTTTATAGTTCTCAGAGTACAGGTCTTTCACTTCTTTGGTTAGGTGTATTCCTAGGTATCTTACTATTTTTGGTGCAATCATAAATGGGATTATTTTCTTAATTTCTCTTTCTGCTGCTTTATTATCGGTGAGTGGAAATGCAACAGATTTTTGTACATTGATTTTGCATTCTGCAACTCTACTGAATTATCTTTTTAAGTTCTAGCAGTCTTTGGTGGTGTCTTTTGGGTTTTCCATATGGATAGTATCATGTCATCTGCATATAGTGGAAGTTTTACTTCCTCCATAGCAACTTGGTTGCTTTTTATTTCTTTCTGTTGTCTGGTTGCTGTGGCTAGGACTTTCAGTACTATGTTGAATTAAAGTGGTGAAAGTGGACATCCTTGTGTTATTCCTGACCTTAGTGGAAAGATTTCAGTTTTTCACCTTTGAGTTTGTTATTAGTTGTTTTTTATTTGTTTGTTTTGTTTGCATATATGGCCTTTATGATATTGAGGTATGTTCCCTCTAAACCTACTTTGTTGAGGGTTTTTATGATTGGACACATTTATGACTTTGCTAAATACTTTTTCTGGTTCTTATCCTTTCTCTCATTACATTACATTACTACTTATTACATTAGTAATGTGTCATGTTGATTGAGTTAGGAATATTGAACCACACTTGCAATCCAGGAGTAAATCCTACTTGATCATGGGGAATTTTTTTAAGGTATTATTGAATTCAGTTTGATAATATTTTGTTGACAATCTTTGAAGTTATGTTTATCAGGGATATTGACTTGTTCTGTTTTTTAATGGTATCTTTATCTGGTTTTGGAATCAGAGTAATGTTGGCCTCATAGAAGAAATTTGAAAGTTTTCCTTCCTTTTCTATTTTTGGGAATAGCTTGAGAAGAATAGGTATTAACTCTTCTTTAAGTGTTTGGTAGAATTTGTCTGTGAAGGCATCTGGTCTTGGGCTTTAGTTTGTTGAGAGCTTTTTGATTGCGGATTCAAATTCTTTGCTGGTTATTTGGGCTGTTCAAATTTTCTATTTCTTACTGTTTCAGTTTTGGTAGTTTATATGTTTCTAAGAATATATCCATTTTTCTAGGTTGTCCAATTGGTTGATGTTTAGTTTTTCATAATATTCTTTCTTATCATTGTTTCTATTTCTGTGTTGTTGGTTATTATTTCTCTTCTCTTATTTGTGATTTTATTTATTTGAGTCCTTTCTCTTCTTCCCCTAATAAGTCTGGGTAGAGATTTATCAATGTTACTGATTTTTTCAAAGACCCAGCTCCTGGCTCCATTGATCTGTCCTATTGGTTTTTGTTGTTTGTTTCTGTATCATTTGTTTCTGCTCTAATCTTTATTATTTCCTTTCTTCTGCTGGTTTTAAGTTTTGTTTTTTGTTCATTTTCTGGCTTCTCTAGGTTTAAGATTAAGTTGTTTATTTGAGATTTTTCTTGCTTCTTGGGATAGGACTGTATTGCTATATCCTCTCTTAATGCTGCTTCTGCTGCAACCCAAAGGTTTTGGAGTATTGTGTTCTCATTTTCATTGGTTTCCATGTACTTTTAATTTCTTCTTTGATTTCCCAATCGACCCATTCATTGTTTAGTAACATGTTATTTAACATCCATGCATTTGTGGTATATCCAGATATATTTTTCTTGTGGTTGGCTTCTAGTTTCATAGCATTGTTGTCAGAAAAGATGCATGGTATGATCTCAAACTTCTTGAATTTATGGAGTGTTATTTTGTAGGTTAATATGTGATCTATTTTGGGGAATGTTTCATGTGAACTTAAAAATAATGTGTATTTTGCTATTTTAGAATGGAATGTTCTGAATATATCTACTAAATCCATCTGGTCCAGAGTGTCATTCAAAGCCATTTTTTTCTTGTTCATTTGCTGTTTAGATTATCTATCCATTGATGAAAGTGGGGTGTTAAAGTCCCTTCCTTTCACTGTATTATTATCAATTAATGCCTTTGTGTTTGTTATTAACTGTTTTAGGTGTTTGGGTGCTCCTATGTTGGGTGCATATTGTTTACATTTGTTACATCTTGTTGGGTTGTTCCTTTTATTATGATGTAGTGTCCTTCTTTGTATCTTGTTACAGTCTTTGTTTTAAAGTCTAGTCTGTCTGATATAAGTATTGTTACTCTGACTTTCTTTTGACATCTGTTTGATGATAATTTCTTCATCCCTTCACTTTCAATATACAAGTGACTTTAGGAGTCTCTTATAGGCAGCATATAGATGGGTCTTGTTTTTTTAACCATTCTGTCACCCTATGTCTTCTTATTGGAGTATTTAGTTCATTTATATCAAGAATAATTATTGATAGATATAAATTTAGTGTCAATTTATTATTTGTTCTGTGGCTGTTTCTGAAGATTTTCACTGATTCCTTCTTGTCTTTCTCTGCTTCAAGTTATGCTCATTCTCTTTAGTGATAAATTTAGATTTATTTCTCTGTATTCTTTGCATGTTTATTATTGGTTTTTATATATGGCTACCATTAGGTTTGTATATAACCTCTTATGCATATAGCAGTCTATATTAAGTTGATGGTCACAAAAATTTGCACCTGTTCTTTATTTTTCTCCCCATGTTTTAGGTACATGTTGTTATATTTTATATCCTTTGATTTGTGAGTTCCTTGTCTGAGGTTTTTTAAAGAAATATTCATTTTTACTGCTTTTGTATTTCCTATCTCCATATTGTGACTTTTGGTCTTTCTTTTCCACTCAAGAATCTTCTTTAATATTTCTTGCTGAGGTGGTTTGGTGGTCATAAATCCCTTTAGCTTGTTTATCTGGGAAACTCTTCATCACCTTTTCTATTCTGAATGGCAGCCTTGTTGGATAAAGTATTCTTGGCTGCAGAATTTTCCCATACAGCACTTTGAATATATCATTGCCGCTCTCTTCTGTCTTGTAAAATTTCTGTTGAAAATCTCTTGCTAACCTCATGGGTTTTCCCTTGTAAGTTATTCTCTTTTCTCTTGGTCCCTTTAAATTCTTTTTATCACTGTATTTTGCAGATTTAATTACAATGTATCTTCATGTGGGTCTGTTTTTGTTGATTTTGATAGGAGTCCTCTGTGTGTCCTGGATATGGATATCTGTTTCCTTCCTCAGATTAGGGAAGTTTTCAGCTATTATTCCTTCAAATTAACTTACTGAGCCCCCCTTTTTTTTCTCTTCTTCTTTCAGTACTCCTATAATATGAATGTTATTACATTTGATAGAGTCACTGAGTTCTCTAAATCTATTCTAGTTTTGCATAATTCTCTTCTCTCTCTTTTGTTCAGCTTGATTCCTTTCCATTACTATGTCTTCTAGGTTACAAATTCATTCCTCTGTTTCTTCCATCTGCTGTTCATTCCATTAAATGTATTTTTCATTTCACATACTGAGCCTTTTATTTCCGCCAAGTTATTCCTTATCTCTGTGTTAAGGAACTCACTCGTGTCTTCCACTCTTTTCTCAAGCCCAGTGAGTATCCTTATGATCATTGCTTTAAATACGCTATCAGGAATATTACTTATATCTGTTTCATTTAGATCTCTGGTTGTGGCCTTTCCTATTCTTTCATTTAGGATGATTTTCTCTGTCTCCTCATTTTGTCACATATCTGTGTCTCTTTCTATGTGTTGAGAAAGTCAACTGTATCTTCTGGTCTTGAAAGTAGTGACTTCATGTAGAGGCGGTCTGGAGTTCCCTGCAGTGCAGTGTCCCCTGTTCACCAGAACCTGACATTTCAGGAGAGTATTCTACGTGTTTTGCTTACCCCATGCTGTTGTGTCTGGGTCACTTTTCCTTTCAGTTTAGTAGCCTGTACTATCTCTTTGCCTGTTGTGGGCTGTGCTTGCTCTCTGTAGTATTACCAGGACTCAGATAGGCCAGCTCTGAGGGGGCATATCCACCAAAAAACTTCTGAGCAGAATGGCTGTGTTAGAAAAATCCATGTTGGGCTACTAGTCCTATGCTGGGTGTTGTGTGCCAGGGCAGCTGGGAGCATGAGGCGAGGCCCAGCAAAGGATGGAACCTGTGTACTCATTGGCTGGGTATGATGCACTCATGGCTTTAACAAAATTTTCCCTGAGCCCAGTTTAACAGGCTTGGTGTCAGTGCATCCTCAGGAGAAATTGTGTGTGTATGGCTCACTACCGGCAGGCTAAGTAGCAAGTCTCTGTGCAGCTTTGCCTCCTGCAGATTGCTCTGTGTTTATGCTGGGGCTTGGGGAGGAAAATGGTGCCTGCAGCTCCCTCATTTTTGGAGAAGTCCCCCAGCACACTCCAAAATCAGTAAGAACAGATGTCTTCCAATTTATCCTTTTGCATTGTGTAAATTGCCATTTTTATCTTGCCTTTGCACACAGGATGCTGTTCCTTTAAGGGAAGGCACCCAGTTATCACTGACCCTCCAGGCTGGACAGTCCTGAGTCAGCTGACTTTTAAAGCTCCAGGCTCAAAGTCTTACTGGTTATACAAACTCATGGAATTCAGCCCCTCTAGTTTTCATAGCTAAACCTCACAGGGATTAATTTTCCTTCTGTGAGCTCCCTGGTAAAATGCTTGCTTCTCTGCTCTCTCTGCGTGTGTAACTCCCTTCCTCCTTTGGGCAGCATCCCTCTGCTTTTCTGAACTTTCAGATGCAGCTACTTCTCTATTTTTAGTTGTGGAGTTTGTTCTTCCAGTCTTTGATTGCTCTCCAGTTTACTGACTTAAATGTGCATGATATCTAGTTGTAAACATAGGATGGGGGCATTTCAGGGTCCTCCTACTCTACCATCTTCCCAAGTTCTTCTGAGAAGCTTATCTTTAATGCACCAATATTGTGCTCATACTCACTTTCTTTCTTTCTTTTTTTTTTTTTTTAAGATTATTTATTTATTTATTTATTTGTCAGAGAGAGAGAGAGAACACAAGCAGGCAGAGTGGCAGGCAGAGGCAGAGAGAGAAGCAGGCTCCCCGCTGAGCAAGGAGCCTGATGTGGGACTCGGTCCCAGGACCCTGGGATCATGACCTGAGCCGAAGGCAGCAGCTTAACCAACTGAGCCACCCAGGTGTCCCTCACTTTCTTTTATAAGGTAATGATTAAGTGCATTGGCCATAAAGACATAGGATTCTGATACCAACTTTTTATAGGTAATGCCATTTTAAGCAGGTAACTTTATTTCTCTGAGCTTTATTTTCCCTATTAGAAGCATGCATATTAAAATAGTAATTAATACCTAAGATTGTTGTTAATTTAATATAATGCTGGCATGTAACATGTGTCCAATAAATAAATATTTATTATTTTTCTTTGTACATTTTTCTCACCATGATCTTAATGTGCCTGCTAAGAAAGGGAAGAGCCACAACTGATATCTAGGAGCTGGCCTGATACTATACTATCATTCAGGCCTTAGTGTTGATACTTGGCCTGGTCCTCTTAGCAGAGTCTTGGATTTCTCCTGTTGAATGTAAACAATTTCTAGAACATCAACATTAGACAAGGTCATTCCTTGACCATGATGGATCTAGACAGAAACCACTCCATCATCACTTCAAAAATAGATAAAAACATGAATATCATCAAAACCAAAAAAATGACCAACCTTCCCCCATCTCAGCTAATATGAGTGAATAGATTGTCACTTCTTTATTAGTTATAGCTTTAGACTTTTTGGTCTTTCCTCTTCCCGGGCAAGAGTAAGATCCCCAGTTGTAGTTACCCCACTTCCTGGCAGGATCTAACTAAGAGTAAAACCCTACTTCCTTATTCTTTCCCCCAAAACACATAACACATATCCAAATCCTGTAATAATGTTAACACTCTCTTTCTGAAGCCTCCCTTAACCTTCCATGATTTATGTGCTTCCATGCTGCAACAAGCAACAAACTCAACTTTTCTACTATACTATGTGTTCCTAGAGGCCCTTGACTGGAGTGTGTTGACATACCTCACCTCATGTTGCTTCTCATCTCCACATATCATTATTTTTATTCTCTGTTCAACTGATCTTTCATTTTACTTTGACTTCCTTTTCCTGTCATCACTCTTTTCATGTTAAATGGTTATTGAATGAATGAATGAAAGTCTATTTTTTATTATTCTTCTTTTTCATAGCTTTCAGGAAAAATTTGTCCCACCACTCTATCAGTTGGGGAGCAGCAAACTTCACAGCATCGAGATTTTTGATATTAGAATCTCTCAAGAACTAATTTAGGAAAAGAATAATTTCAACTAGATGATTTGCAGTCAAAGAATATAGAAAGACTACAAGATATTTCTGACTTTGTCCAAAGGAAGAAAAGCATGTACTTAGGTTTGTTTCTATTTTTAAGTTATAAATCTTGTTTTACTTATATTTGATTGAGCTCAATTATTTTAATTTCATTTAGACCTGTAGCTTTGTATTTCTTCAATCCTCTATAGTTTCCAGTGGGCAATTTTTAGGTTATAAATACACATATGCAATCAACTATGTTAAAAATATATGCCACAAAATCAAAGCAAACTTGAAGCATAAATTTGTTCATTCTTCTACCCTACTCTTAAGTATTTGTTTAAAATTTCACTGTCTATTAGCTCTCATGTAGGGAGTTTGTAGCCTTTGATCAAATAGGTTTATTTATTTTTTTAATTTGTCTTACTTTTATTCCCTTTATAAACATAGAACCATTTAGATATTAAAGATCCTTTAGGGTAGATGAAGGTGCTGATAGACACATGAGATATGGAAGCATGCCATTTTAGCTTTTTCTTGCTTTGAATAAAGTTAGTCTTGAGAATTTTAACTTCTTCTCCATAAATATTTTTAGTGATTTAACTTGGAATGCCTAAAATTCTGTACTTCAGTAGGATAGAGTTACTGAGGGAAATGGGCCCAAATGCAAACATATGGAGTTAGTTTTAACCTAGTCTCAAATTCCTACACATCCTAAAATAAAAATGAACTGGACAGAAACCTTATGATTCTATTTGGCTGAGAGTGTCTATAATCAGTGCCTTATCTTAATGGAAAGTATCCGATTTGCCCCTCTGGATATATGACTAGACACAGTATAGCTTCAAATGACTGGAGGTAGATGGATAGAACCTCTTAATTGTTCCTGACTGTATTCCATTAGAGAAGGTCTGCCTTTGATTCTAAAGTCAGACCTCTGGCTTTCAGATTCATTATAGTTTGAGTGTTTTTCAGAGAAATTCTCAGCCATGGAAAGAAGATATAACATATGATTATTTATGTAGCACCAAAAGTATATGTTGGACAGCAGGTCACATGTTATCCAGAAGGCACACACTGAAAGTTGGTTAAGACCTGAAGGGCTTCCCTGAAAATAAATGCAAAAGGAGACATAATATCACCCTTCCAAGTAAGAAAAGAAAGAGCAGGAGATGACTGGTTGTTGAATCTAGAGCACTTTGCAATATATATAAAATACAAGGAAGGAGTCTGTATGCTGTGTATATATTATTGCTGATATAGGGATTGCTTCTAGAAAACATGGAAGACCGTTTTTAAGCACACTCTCTTGTTCAGGGACCTATTATAAAATCCTAGGTCTGGTATGCAATAGGTATTTTATGAAAAATAATCATTAGTTACCTTAAGAAAATAACTAATTGCCATCCTGTATACTTATGTCATATGCCTGGGTCTCTAACCAGAAAACTCAGAGACCATAAAATACATTCATGTTATGGGACCTGCAGTATTTTGCTGCTTTAAAGAATTAAAGGGAATAAAGACAAGAGGAACAAAGACAAGAAGGCCAGAAATGATATATAAATGGTAAGAACTGACTAAACAAGATACAGATTAATTTAATCTAAGCATATATTACTTTGTTGGAAAGGTGATTGTAAATGAGTTAAATAGTATTAAGAAAAAACAATTTCAGAATATGCCAAGATTAAAGAACCACAGAACAGTTAAACTATATAGGTCAATATTTCTTAGGAATAGGTAAAGTAAATTAAAATGTAACTTAAGGTCTCAAAAATGGTTTTATTGAAACTGATCCTAATATATATATATATATATTTATATATATATATATATATATACACACACACATATATATATACATATTTACCTTGAGACATATAAAGGCCTAATATATATGCATATATTTATGTGTGTGTGTGTGTGTGTGTGTGTTGTCCTAGTAATAAAATTGAATGGTCCTGCTATGATCACTGAACATTGTGTTAGAACACTTGTGTTCTGATTCTGGTTCTCATCCTTTTTAGCAGTGTGATCTAGCAAGTCTTTGAACTTTAGTTTGTGACTGTAAATTGGCAATACCTATTTAGTCACACAAGATTGTTATTGGTCCTGTGGAGGGTGCAAGATCTGATGTCCCAATCAGATCAAAAGTACAGACGAACAGGTCATGGTCAAAGCTATCACTTTGACTCCTTCTGCTTATGAGCAAGGAAATGAGTTGTCCTTGTTCCAGCTGGCAGCTGTCTTGTGACTATGAGGGAGATGGCTTGACAAAAAAAGCCAACATGAGGAGGACGATGAAAGGAAGGAATCAGAATTTGAGCAGGAAAAAACTTGATATACTACCCTGGGAGTCTTCTTGATTCCTGGACCCTTTGTTATACAAGAAGAAATATTTTCTTATTCCTTACTCCAGTGCGAAAGTGACCAAATTATTTGTAGCATCTTTTTTACATTTCGAAAATGAGCGTTCTCCTCTTTACCTGGATCAAGAAGGTATTAAATCTCTTAAGAGTAAAGATAGCTTATAGTGGCTAGGTCCATTACAGGCAAGCACTAGTTGGTATTTTACATATGTAAACTCCTTTAACTTTACAATCCTCTCACTTTACAAATAAGAAAACCAAAGTCTCAAACAATGAGCTAATTTGCCTCAGGTAACACAGGATTCTAAACAACACTGTCTGGTTGCAGATTTCATGATTGTTTTTTTTTTTCCTTATACCACTGAGCAAAGCAATTCTGTCTTTATGAACGGTATCCCTAGTTTGTAGAGGTCCACTAAAAATGGATTCTGTGAAAGGTAAGAAGAAATAGCATAGATAATCATCAATGCTTTCACAGTAAAAGAGGTAATGGCTGGACAGTAGTGACAGTTCCTTTTCCCTTCTACCCCAAAACTGCAAAAATCTTCAGAATAAATAAATTATTAATGCCTACACAAAACCATCATTGATTACATTTCCCCAGGCATTTCCCTCTCTATTGTAGCAATTCTTTCCTAATTCAAAAGAAGCTATTATTAAAAAGCTAATCTCTTCTTCTTATATGAAGAACAGTATATGCGCAAATATCTCAAATTGTATACTAAACACGGTTTTACTGAAGGGTTAGAATAGCGGGACCATTATCAAGTCATAAGGGAAAAGAATGGAATTCTCTGAATAAATATAAGAAAATTCTTATCATGAAAGTGGTTAATGTAACTACAAACAGTGGCATTTTCAAAAAAGCATCCTTCTCTTTTTGTAAGCAACATATAAAATTGTCAGGTTCTACCACACACATGTCAGGAGCAGGAAGAAAACTGAAATAAGTATTGAAAATAGGAAGCATTAAAAAGCAATGCTGAGCTGAATAGAAGGAAACATGAAGATAGGAAATGGAAATAAACTCATCTATTTGCATTTTGGCATCAAAGTACTTCTTATTTTTAATGTATTGAATAAAAACAAGGACTATCTTTGTAAAGATAACCTCTATTTGGTAAAGGTAAGTGCATAAAATTTCAAAATCAATAATTTTGTTGTTTCTATGTTTATTTTGATCAATTTTCTTAACAAAAATGAAAATATTAACTATTATGTCTTTAAATAATAAAATTGGGGTAGGAAACCCAATTGGGAATATTGGAGACTTTGTAATTGAAAACAAACAAAAAAAAACTTTGATATGTTATTGTAAGATTATGATCAAATTCAAACATTTAACTTATCTAAGGGATTTAAAGTGAAAATCTTCCAATAAAACACTTTTATTAATAAATGTCTTTTGATGTTAGAAATACATATAAAAGATGAAAATAATGTTCTATTGATTGAAAAAAAACTATACAAAATCACCCTGATTATGTAAAATGAGTAAACTGATTATTTGGAATAGAGGACCAAATCTGAGGTGATAATCATAACCAGTCATTAAATTATTTTAATGATGGATACCACATGTCACTGGCTGTGTAGAAAGCAAAAGTGGGAACTGTGATGCACAGCAAAAATACCACAAAAATACAATCTTTACCCTCATGGATTTTTTTTTGCCTATGAAATATTAATAATGATAAAAAGTAGAACATGTTGAATGCAGTAAGAGAGGTGTATGTAAATTTTTGGTCAAGTCTGGTGCAAGAGGTACTTATTTCAACTGGAAGAACAAAAAAAGACTTCATAGAAAAGATGTCATTTGGATGGACCTTGAATAATATGTTTTATAGAATATGTAGATGTAGAGAACATAGTTTGGGAAGAGACCAGGGTTAGAAAATTCTAGAAAGTTTCCCAGCAATGTTAAACAATATTGATAGAATCTCTTCACTTCATAAATTTGTACTATATTATAACATGAATCTTAGATTTATTGCTCTCTTATCCTTCTACAGATTAGTCAAAAGGCCCCATGCATGCTGGTTACAAATTAACTATAAACTTTCCTTTAACATCCCTCATTATTTAAAAGTTCTCCATTGTCCTCTGGACAACTTCCACATTTAGTAGAAGACATTAAAACTGTCCCTGATAGCTGTTCTTCGGCCTTCTACTATTGTTGGGCCAAGCTGAAAGTTACACAAAATGTTCCAAAGAAAATTGTCACAAGTTATTAAATCTAGACTTTGGAAAGCCATATTTTATCAGTTGCATGTTTGATCAATAGTTTCCTCTTTTATCAGGACCTTTTCTAATTAAGAGGGCATAGTGATATACCATTAGTTGTTGCTTTGAAACTTGTGTCTTATAGTTGGGGATTAGCAGCATGACTGGCATTTCTATTGAGAAAATAAGCTCCTACCAAGTGATCTTCTGGACTATTGCACAAATCATGACCTGAGGAAGATGCGCTCAATTAGCACAGAGCACAATTTCACATGTGGGTACAACTTTTGGCCACTCTGCTCTTGATCTTTGAAGCTTGGCTTTCTTACTTTCATTTGATTAAGAGTTCTTTTCTGGCTGTCCTTTAGTCTACTCCTTAAATGCTGCTGTTTCTGCAGGGTACTGTCCTCAGAGATTTTTTTTTCTTCCAATTCCTGGATTAACTTATATCCTCCTGCCATATCAGCAATGATTTTCACAACTTCAGTCTTCATTCCACTCTTAAGTGCTAGACATGTATTTTCAGCTGCCTACTGACCACCTCAGTCTAGAAACAATAATCATGCTAATAGCTGTAATTTATTGAACAAATACTATGTGCTAGGTACTGCTGGAGCATTTTATCCTCTTTAAACTTCAAAACAATTCTGAAAATCAGGAATATCTTTCTCCTTTTATCTGAAACTCAGACAGACTATATCACGTACTCAAGGTCATATAGCATGTATAAGGTAAAACTTGGATTTTATTCCATTCTAAAACATGATCCATTGAAACCCTCACATTTTCTGCTATACTTTACCATATGCCCCCAGGAATTCCAATGTCTCTGTTTTTCACATCATCATTAATCAATTCTATCTAATTAGGACACTTGAAATTATTTCTTCCTATCCTTCTAGAAATTATTAGTTCTGTTTCTTAAATGTCATTTTAATCCCACTCCCTCAATCTCACTGTTATAGTTCAGATTCTTATTACATCTTTTCTGGGTTTCTGTGAAATGACCTCCCAACCATTTTCTTCTGTCCCCGAATCCTCCTTCTTTTAATCCATTCTCTCCATTTCTGTAACAGTCATGTTACTCTAAAACCCAAATTGGATTATAAGTAATTTGAGTTTTCTTCTTAACGTGTTTTTTTTCAGTTTCTGATACATCAAGCAAGTATTTTTACAGACTCAGACACTCAACATTTGTTTTAACAAAAAGGTCTTTGTATATATTAAAATTTTCATACAGAAAAAAATGACTGTTTTTTTTTTTTCTCTAGAAAAATGCTCTAGAAAGATTAATTTGACACTAGCGTATAAGAAGAATTGGAAAAAGAAGAAAATGAAACCGTAGAATTTGGCTTTTCCTGCTTACTAAAGTCTTACTGTTTACAGTGTGGATAAAGACAGGGACGATATGTCTCTGATTTGGGGATCAGATTAAAATGGGAACACTGAAATTTTGCCCTGAGTGATCGAGTGCTTTTCTGGGTCAACTCAGACTAATACTGGTTGCATTACTGCTAAAATTAAAGCCATACACCAGGGAACAGATGTGAGTTCAGTAGGAACTCCTGATTTTTAATCCAGCCTAATACCTTCTTTAGCTTTGGGGAATTGAGTTAGTAAATCTGCTTTGCAAAAATGTGGTTAGTAAATATGCACAGGTCCTGTTTCATTAGTTAATATGTCTGATGCTTCTAGTAACCACATTTTTCACTGCAAACATCTCTCTTTATAAAGTTTATTGGAAAATTTTCATCTTTTTTGAAGTACTCTTAATTATCACCATAAAATCAAGTTAATACATTTATTGATGATGTTAATCTGCGATTTTAAGAAGTCCAAGCCAGATAGTTTAATCCATTCATATTTGACAAAGCCTCATATGGACAATTTAAAAATTATTCCTTACCTTTAAGCATTACTGTGGTCTCAAATTCCATAGGCAAAACTTACAAGCCCCTTGCTTTCAACTATAGAGTAGGTTAACGATACAACATAGTTCTGGCTCAATTTTGAGAAGATTCACAGAAAAAATGTTTAGATTATGCATGTTTATGAAGCTATTTAGATCTAACTATTATATCATTCAGTTAGAAGGTGGTTTTAAATTGATGGCATTGAATGAAATTGGAAAAATATAAAGTCTATATGTTTTTGTTCTTTTGTAGCTTATTGAAAATGGATTTGGATGTGAATGTGGAAACTGTGCTAATATGTATAAAAACAATCAAAATAAATTTTCAAGAATCATTTCTAAATTTAGTTATTATTATTACAAAACAACTTATAGAACTAAAAATTTCAAAGTTCATAAGATGGCTTACTGTTCTTCGAGGACCATGTTAGGATATATATCTGAAAGTATCCATGGCATTTAAGAAAAGGTGAAGTGTGCGGCTATTGAAGAATGCAAATTAATTCAGAAGAGTTTTGCAGATCTCTAGGGGTGGTAATTTAGTCTAATGGGAACTTAATAACTCATATTAAACACATTACTAATCTGATGCTTTGCTTACAGTAAATTAGAACCGGTGAAATTATAAATCACTTATTAAAAAAAAGAGTGTCTTCTTGAATTGAATTTGAATCTTCTCTTAACAAAGAAACAGCAAGTAGGAAGAATTCTTGTTTCCAAATGAATTCCAATCATGTTTTATATTTATGTCAGAACACTAAATAAACATATTTAATTCAGACAACTCAAACCAGTGCCTTTTGTGTAATCACATACTACTGTAAATATGAACCAGGCACTCTATTAGTTCACACTGAACTAAACACTGACCTTCATTTCATATTCTTTTTTTCAATGCAGGGCTTGAACTCATGACCCTGAGATCAAGACCCGAGCTGAGGTCAAGGTGAATGCTGTATCACCTGAGCTATCCAGGTGCACCTCCATTTCATACTCTTGATAGGCAGGAATCACGTATTTAGTTCTAAGTACTTGACAATGCCTTGCTCAGGATTTATACACAATTACTTCTAAGTAATAATAATAACAATAACACCCATCAATCACAAAATTCAGATTCTGCATAAATTACTTCTTCCACAGAAACTTACAAAACAAAGCATCAAGAGATTTTTTTTCTTTCCATGTTCCAAGGTGACATGGACTAACATTTTCCTAATACCAAGCAGGCATTTTAATTTCTTTCTTATGGACTTTTGTTTTTCATTATACTTGCTCACAGATATTTCTGTCTGGTGTAGCTGCAAAGTCAATAAAATACAACTAATGTTCATTCTTTATTCATCCATTCACTTGTGTATACAAGGAATTTGGATTTAATGATGGGGGGCAGAGAAAAAACATTGTCTCTCATGTCTTTAAAAGAAAATTCTGGCTCTAATGTGAACACTACACTGGGGTGCAGGGTAGGGGGAGGCAAGGGAGATCAGCTAGGAGGTTACTGCCACAATCCAGGAGAGAGATAATAGTGGCTCTCATAAGAGTTAAAGTAATGGATTTGAAGGGATGTAGTTAGATTCTAGATGTGTTTTGAAAGTAGAACCAATACGAATTGCTGACTCAGTGAACTAAAAAAAAAAAAAAAAAAAAAAAAGGAGAGTCAAGGATAGCCTGATAAACCTAGAAGGAGGGAGCTGCTATTACTGAGTGGAGAATGACTAGAGGCAAGAACTCATGTGGGGTGAGAATTCAGTAGTTTTATTTTGAACTTACTTAATTTTAGATAAGAGACAACCAGGTGGAGAGATAGTGTGAATAGTTGGACATATGAGTTTACAGTTCCATGGAGAAGTCAGGGCTGGAGATAGTAACTTGGGATGTGTCATTAAATAGATTGTATTTCCCTAAAATACAAAAAGCTTCAAAAATTAAAAAAAAAAAGATTATCAACCATCTTATAGAAAAGTAGATTAAAGAATTAAGAAGTTAAAAAAAAATAAGAAATGCAAACAGTTCTTTCTTATATGCAAAGATACTTTATCTTTTCCTTATTAAAGCCAATAGGTTAACAAAAAATCCAAAGATTTCACAACATATAATGTTTGGTAGAGCTTTGTGAAGATTTACTTTGTGGAGAAACATGCTCTCTGTTACATTGCTGATAGGAATGTGAAATGGTACAACTACTACACAGAAAAATTCGGCAATGTCTAGCCAAATTGACCCAGAAATCCCAATTCTAGAAATCTGCCACAAACATACTTAATAATATATGCACAAAGCTATTTATTGCAAGACTACTTGTAATAGCTTGAAACAACTCAAATGTCCATCAGTAGGAGACTGACTGAATAAAAATTATGGTCCATCCTTATAATAGAAAGCCATGAAACAAAAGGGATGAGAGATATCTTTATAAACTGCAATGAAGCAATCTTTATGGTATATTGTTGAGTGAAAAGGTGATAGACAAGTACACGTGTGCCATTATTCATCTAAGAAAGAAAGGCTATATGAAGGTATCTGCTTGTATTTTTTTTTTAAATTGGGAGGACAAATCATAAATCAGAGTTTTTTTAAAGCTTCTGATGGAAAGGTATGGTAGAGAAGAAAGGGAAGAGGGGATAGAAATAGAAATTAAGACTCAAAGGTTTTAATTCATATAGAGGAAATAGAATAGATGTCCAATCTGTTCCCTTTACTTGCCTGTTTGTTTTATTTTTTACTTTGAAAATATGTAAACATTTTATGTAATTATAAAACTAAATTAAATTTACTAATCCCTAAAATTATACTGAACCTGGCACTAAGAAATCATTTAAATTCTCGGGCACTAGGTTTCCTAATCAGAAATATGAACAGTTGAACTACAAGGTCTTTAAAGTACAGAATTTTTTACATGTATCAGAGTCTTAATAATTACATATAGTATGTTTTATAGAATAATACTTTTTTTAGTACTTTGTCAAAGGTTCTTTGCTGTGTTTTACATACATTATCTATCTTATCTTCAGAGCTATCCTACAAGTTGACATAATTACTTGGTTTTTAAAATAAAGAAACTTATTCCTGGAGAGGCTACATTACTTATCCTAAGTTACACAACTATTTAAGTCTTGCAGCCAGGATTTGAAACCAGTTCTATAAAATTTTTAATATCTGCTCTTTCTAGTATTCTATGCTGCCTTCTCAAGCTTAATGAACCATATGTTGTTGTTTTTTCTTTTCTTTTCTTTTCTTTTTTTTGAACCATACACTTTTAAAAGCAAATATTTTTGCTTCTTGAATATACTGGTTGATTTTGATTCTTTATGAAAATAACAGCACAAAAGTTGGTTTCTGCCATGAAACAGGATAATTATTTTGCTATTTTAAGAAGTGCAATATGTACCATTGACAGGAATAAAGATGTTTGTACTTTATATAATTATTTGGTAATTTTCTTGTTTTTACCAATGTATTTATTATTTAAAATATTCTATTAGCACATTTGCAGGAAAAAATAAGTTAATAATTTCAATGAGACTATTGTGAAAGACTAAGGGAAAAAAATATAATATCACTAACATGTATGAAATTTCCTCTGCCACCCGGCTTATTTGTGATTATTCCCAGTGCTGAAACAGTTATTTCATGCTAGTTCTTACTCCCCCCGCCTTTTTTTAGCTACTCTTGACACTGTCCTTATGTGCTTCCTCATGGTTTAGTCTGTTTGTATACAATGTGTGATTCTAAATCTATTGATGGTATATATTCTTGTAAAAATACTTAGGCCAGATCAATTGAGCAGCAAATCAAATACTTGTTTTAACTGCCTGCTTGCTCATTCTATTTAAGAAATATCCTACGTGGCCAATCAATAGAAAGTTGGGAGAAAAATGTAAGAGAGAACAAGAAATTCCGGCATGTTAAGATAGAAGTATTTGTAAACATATCCACTGCCACTCAGAGACTTGACAAGCATGATTTGACTACCAGTTAAGGAACTGACACACATATGAATCCTTGGACTGGAAATCAGTCCTACTGAGAAAGCAGTTGGTGTGTGGCTCCTGTGTGATACAACATTTTAACCCTTTACATTCTAAGACAGTTTCAACTTTGTTTTTAGAAAGTGTGTGTGGTGAATAGAATGCTGGGGCAGAGGTTAGACCTGGCTTTCTGTCTACATTATGGGACTCCATGTTAAGTCACTTCACCCCCTTTGGCTTGAAGATTTTGCCCATGAAATGAGGGATTAACCCGGAGAGCTGTAAGAGTCTACAGGCTCTAACTTCTGTGACAGTGACTATCTCTTTAGGTCAGGGTAAGAGTAAGATGCTGATCAAAATTTTAATTACTGTAATACTACTATATATTAAATGAAGATTCAACAATGCACACAAAGTCCCAAGATAGACTTTTAAGTGAAAGTTTTAAAATTTGCTTTCTCAAGAGGGTTTAATAAACTACTATAGGTAGTGATTTCAGGTTCTGTTAAAGATCTTATTACAGAAGATTGACTTTAATTCTCTTTAGTGGAACTCATTAACTGAGAAGAGTAAATACTTTAGGTATCATTAACTAAGAAACAGGGCTGTGGGGGAGCTTGGAGAAACAGTGCTTTTGAGGCCACAGGGGAAGAATTCCCCATTTTGATGAAGAGATATGGACAAAAGTTAACATGGGACACAATACTGCCCTATTAATTATTCGTAGTAAGGGTATTTGAAAATCCTCTGTGCTAAATTAAACACATTATGTTTTAATTGCATTTAATTCATTTAATTTAAAAATACACTTGGAAAACCAAAAGCTGCTGTTTTCATTTTCTTTTTTGAGATAGCATCATTGATTAGGTATACATGATTTGGGGGATTCAGTTGCATTTATAGCAAACATGTCGTCAAGGTATAAATTTTAGTTCCTCTGTATTCAAACGTACTGATACATTATGATAAAAGGCACATTTAGCACCCAACAGAATATCCCTAACGTTCCCGAACATAGGTCCATTTTTAAGTAAGTGTGACATGGTAGGCTGAAATACACTAAGAGGGAACTCTTCATTATTCTCTTTCTAGCATATATTATGATCGAATATACATATATATATATCTAAGACATTGTACAAGCAGGAAAAATTCAATAAATTCCAAGAGCTTCCTTTCCATTTTTATAGCAATGCTTATCCTTGTATAGCGCTGTTTTTTGAATGACTTCAGTTTTTTTCGCCCTTTTATTTGCTAAAGGCCTAAAATCACTTTCCTGGAGAGTGTACCGTTTAGTGTAAGTGTCAGTATATTTGAATACAGAGGGACTAAAATTTCATCTTCCTTCGTATTTACCTATTTGTATAAAAACCATGATGGCAAATGTCTGCCAGAACAATAGATAAATTTAAACCAGTTCCAGGACTTACCACCCCCTAGACAAAATGGCAACCATAAAAGAACTCTCACTCTTAAACCAGCAGAGGCTTGCCTGCCTCCTCCTAGCTAAGGAGAAGTGTAAGGTATCCTAAATATTTTGTTGATGGACATCAGGCCTGTTCCAGCTGTCAAATCCACAGCTGTTGGGTTTCCTTCTGAGTGATTGGTGCCACCAATACCCTCCAGCTAGTATGTTCCCTGATAAGGTCCAGTGGAGAGCTGCAAAAGAGCTGAACACTTGGCTTCTAATAGCAAATGCAAAAACAAATTTCACAACAAATTGCATTTTCAGCACTGCCTGATGCCATACGATTAAACGAGCTGAATTTGTTCCAGTCCACTAACTTGGAAGACATCATGATGGAACAGTTTCTCTCGGTGACTGTTAATTGTTAAAGCAGTTAAGGGAGAAGGGTTTTTGTTGTTGTTGTTGTTGTTGTTGTTGTTGTTTTTAACTTCTACTACAAAGCAGGGGGATGGGGGAGGGAAAACTGATCAAGCTTATTAGAACTGCTTAATTAGAAGAAACAAATAAGGCCATTTAACATCTTCACTAGGGTAAAATCTGTCAATAAGACCTCTCCATGACTTTTCTTTGTGCACAATTTTTTTTCTTTTATTTTAAACTTGGAGAGCAGACGAAAAATCCAATATTCTTATCTAGTACTTCCTAGTTTTCCCTCAAAGCCTTGTGTAAATATACAATATGCAAAAAGCATGTTGATAGATATATTCACATGACGCCTACTATGTGCTTAGCATTATAGACATATGTTACCTTATTTAAGACTCTAAGCAAGCCTCTATGATATATACTAATACTATAACTTTTAACACATAAAGGAACTAAGGCCCAGAGACCTAAGTAAGCAAGACTGCAGACTAATACATGGCAGAAACAGAATTTGAACCAGCCTTCAGGGTTCAGAGTCTGTACTATTAATCACTATATTCTGCTGCCTCTTGAAGTTCTACTAGTTTGATATTTGTTCAAGTACAGTACTACCATTTGGCCCACTTTCTTGGGAAGAGTAGTTTCAGTGCAAAATCAGTTGTATGACTCATTTGTGCATTAATGATTAGTGTAAGCCACAACCTGGTGAAATTGGTCCGTTTAATTTTAGAAAGTGACTTCCATTAAAAAAAAAAAATATCATGCATTGTGGAAAATGTTTCATGCTTGCTTTCACACGTCTCTTCATGACTCATTTGTTGTGGCAGACATGCCTGAGAGTAGTTTACCATAGGGTATGCAATGGGGTAGTTACATACTTATTCAAGAAAATTATGGAGTTACAGGAGAACTTAATTTGCTACCCTGCAATGTACTGATAATCTCTGAGTTCTAGAGAGAAAAAAATAAATACCCTGCCTACTGCACAGAGTTGCTATGAGAATTAACCATGATGACATATGTGAAAATACATCATGAGGCATGACAGTGGGTGGGAAACTGAACTGTTCCAAGGGGTGGGCAGGTGGGGGGAAACACCAGAAGAATTTCCCCCACTATTGTAGGAATTAGATACCTGGATATGGGACAAAGGCACTGTGAAGCAATTGGAATGAAAAAGGCAGCTCTTCAGGGGCTTATCCAACCTAAGGGTTAATTTAATACAAGTGAGTCAAAGTCCTTTACAACTAACATACATAGCAGCTCATGGCTTTCTTCATTCAATCTTTTATTGATTCATTCAAAATCATTCATAAAATCTTCATTCAAGAACTGTGCTAAGTGGTCATTCCATCACAGGGTAAAATAGCACAATATCTGCTCTGGGGGAGCCAATAGTTTAGTGGAGGAGAAAAATGAATAAAGTACACTACACTCTGCCAGCTTAAGGGCAAGCACTTCTACAAACTTTTTGGTGACACCATTTCCTCTGCCTTGACTGTTACATGTATCCCATGTTGGCAGTACATGGTGGCGTGGTTGAGAAGCTGCACTCTGGTGTCAGCATGTCTGAATTAGAATCCTGATTCTATTCTTTGCTCAATGTGACCTTGTGAGAGTTGCTTTCTACTTCTCAGTTTACTCACCTTTTCAGTGAGGGTCTACCTCACAGAGTTAATGTGCCTTACCTTTCTTTTTCTCCTGATTTAATTTTACAGGGAAACAACCCTCTCTTCTTTATTAAAATATTATGAAGAAGAATACAAATATTGATATAAGCAGAAATATTGATTAATATAATCAAATATTGATATAATCAAATCTAATAATATTAGAATAAAAATAATTTAAAATAGAATAATTAAGTGAATTTTGGTTGCCAACATGTATTGCTTCAACTTTTGAATCATTTCTTTTCTTCTATTATTTTATAAACTAAATTTGATGGGACATTAGTTCTATGGAATTTTAAGAAGTAAAAACAAAAAAAAGGTTTCTCTGAACAAATGTGTTTAGAAAATGACTGGATTAATAAAGTTGGTTTTTAAAAAAATATTTAAGTTGATTCAGATGCATTAATATGCTGAGAATTAAAAGTCCCCTTGGCCAAAGAGATTCTAATAGGAAGGCTGCAGACCTTACAGCCAACTGGTTCCCATACCAGCTCTGCCTCTTTTTTTTTTTTTTTTTTAAGATTTTATTTATTTATCCGAGAGAGAGTTTTTCTCTTGAGAGTGAGAGTGAGAGAGAGCACATGCAGGAGCCAGAGAGAGGGGCAGAGGGAAAGGGAGAAGGTTCCCCATTAAGCAGGGAGCTCTATGAGGGACTGGATCTCAGGACCCTGGGGTCATGACCTGAGTGGAAGGCAGATGCTTAACCGACTGAGCCACCCAGGCGCCCCACTCTGTCTTTTTCATGTGAGATCCTGAGCAGACAAGAGGTTTCTTATCTGCAAAATGGGGAGGAGGATAGTGCCTATCTCATAAGTTTTTGTATGAGAAATAAATGAATCAAATCTGTAAATTTGCTTAGGAGGAGTAAATAGAATTTAGTAAGTGCCTTATGTGGGTTAAAAATAAAATTGGATTACTTCCTACACTTATTAATTTTCAAAATCTCCTTTCAAGGTGTATCACTCTGGGCCAGTGATATTTGTAATTGTGAAGGAAAGGCTACAGGCTTTGCTGACCAGACAACCTAAGTGACTTCACCTTGTCTTCACTGTTGAACCTTTGTTGACACCTTTGCTGGCGTTGGAGGAAACCAAAGTGCTAGAGACATTTGAGGAAAGGGTTTCTGAGGACTGTGAAAAATGTGTGTTCTAAAAACTGATGAGATGACGTAGGTAAGCAAATGAATTATAAATTCATATTTATCCTCCAGAGTAATTGAAAAACAAGTTCTGTAATCCATAGCTATTTCCACATTTGTACCTTTACAAATCCCTCAATGAGACACTTTTTGAGTTCCTACCTGAGTCTGTGCTCCCCAAATTGCAATTCTAAGATGCCATAACAAACACTTTTGTTTACATTTCGGTGCCTCATGATTCTTTGTCAACATAATAAACCCGGAGTAATACCTAAATTCCTTATGCCCTACTCAGTAACACAGCCATTGCCATAGTTCAGCCATTATCCTCTGATCTGGGAATGTGTTGGCTACCTCTGATCTTTCTTTTACCCATTTAAGTCTCACAGAGTTTCTTTCTTTTTTTTTTTTTTTAAGATTTTATTTATTTATTTGATAGACAGAGATTACAAGTAGGCAGAGAGGCAGGAAGAGAGAGAGGAGGAAGCAGGTTCCCCACGGAACAGAGATCCTGATGCAGGGCTCAATCCTAGGACCCTGAGACCATGACCTTAGCCGAAGGCAGAGGCTTCAACCTACTGAGCCACCCAGGCGTCCCCACAGTTTCTTTCTAAAACACAGACCTTAATGTATTATTCTCCTCCTACAAAAACTTTCTCTCAAGGCCCTGTTTCCAAGGACCTTATAAAGTCCAAACTCTCTATTCTAATATTCAAGGCTCTTCAAAATCTAGCTCCCATCATTTTTGGCATACTGTTCCTTAAAGCTACTTCCATTCCTATAAAATCTCACTCCCACCTAGCCTTCTGGCCAAATTCTCTTTGGTATTATTTGGCCTGTACTGTCTTTCCCAAATGTTTTCTGACAAAATATTTTGGGTTTGCTTCCTCTCGGAAGAGTTCTCTGGTCTCTTCCTCTTTGATAGAATTATTGCATAAATTTGTTCCTATTTCTTGTGTGTGATAGCTCTTTCTTCATGTTGCCAACAAAGTGTTCATTCCATTGTATGTCATTCCTTGTTTGTTCCCTTTGTTCTACTCTGCTTCCTGTAGGGTTGGAAAATGAAACATACACATAATGTTTACAGAAAACATGACTTCAGGCCTAGAACACAGTGAGAGATTAATACTGAGTAAAGAAAATAAAGGATCTTTGGGAAATTACTTATTTTTCTAGCTCTTTTTGGCCATTCTCAGTATTCTCAAAATATCCAATTTTTGTCACTTTTTGGTTACAATTTATTCACATTTTTTAAATCACTCTGTTAAAATATATATATATATATATATATATATATATATACACATTATTTATTTATTTGACAGAGAGGGAGAGATCACAAGTAGGCAGAGAGGTAGGCAGAGAGAGAGAGAGAGAATGGGGGAAGCAGGCTCCCGGCTGAGCAGAGAGCCTGATATGGGGCTTGATCCCAGGACCCTGAGACCATGATGTGAGCCAAAGGCAGAGGCTTAACCCACTGCGCCACCCAGGTGCCTCTTAAAACACTCTTATGTGACTCTTAGATCCATATGTAGATGGACGCTGAACACTGATGCTCAGTTTAACTTCTTTCTCCCTATAATACCTCATTTTTAAAAGATGTTTCAATGTGAAGAGAAGATTAGTGACCATTGGCTTAAAATCTCATCAGATTTAATCCTGCAGCTCTCAACCTCAGTAACAAAATATATTTCATTCTTATTCTGACAGGAAAGATCTATTGAAGTGTCTTTCCAATATGAAAACACTTGATAATCTTAGGTACAAAAAGGACATCAGTGTTTTTCTTCCTCTGTGGAAGGTTGCTACATCAGACAAATTAAAACTAAGTGCTCTTTAACATGCATAATGAAACAGGCAAGGCTAGTGAGCATTGTAAAAATAATAAAAAGAAAAACCCGAGACTTTTGTCTGCAATAGTGTTATCAGTATTATTCTCCTGGTCTGGGAATACAGGCAAAAAGAGGTTTTTTCTTCTGTCATGAATGCTGGCCAATCGCAGCTGAGGTGGTAAGAGACACCATTGGAATATCCCAACCCACATTCTCCAGAGACAACAATGCAACCTCCCTGGGGCATCATTTTGGCATTCTCTGAATACAAGAAGCCAAATAGGCCTTTTAGCTATGTTTCATTTGTGTAGCCCAGCTGTTAAGGAACAAAATAAAAAGCATAAACATTGTCAAAATGAAAATAAGATGAGCAAAGAAAGGTACACAGTTTTTCCACTAAACTGGATTTTGTTTTTATATCTCATGTGCCATTTAAAATATATTACATTATTATATATGTATAAATGTGTGGCTTTCCTCCTTAGATTTCACTTTGGAGATATTTAGAATTGAAAATATCAGAAAATAGAATTGCTAAAATAAAAATGTCTGGGTTGATATAAGGCACTTAGATACTTTTTCATATTTTAAAATATTCTCCAAAAAGTTTTTTTTTTTTCCTCAAGTGTTTAGATTGACATTGTGCAGCTTTTGTTTTCAGAGATTACTCTGGTATAAAAATAAATAGAAAGGATTATATTTCAGGAACTGTTTTGTTCAAAATAGCAAATTTCACAGATGATTTATTCCATAATGATAATGCATCTCCTGATGTTTATTAAATTAAGGAACTTGATAACCAGGAAACTATTACCAAAAACATGTCCTTAAACATTTGGATAATAGCTAATAATTCCTTAGAAGTTTAGAGTAGCTGTTCATTCTGTATTCAAGAGAAGTCACAGAGATAAATTTAAAAATCTTTTCCAATGAATTTTTTTCACTATAGAATAACCCTGTTTACATTGAACTAGGCAAAAGATATACACTATCGACTGAAGGAAAACCATTTGAATGTATTAAGAATAAAATCTGTATCAACATGGAACTCGATTCTCTGATAAGGAGGACTGGATACCCAGCACAAGTAAACCTTTGGAGGAATTTTCTGTGGAGTGAAGATGGAGGATAGATCAGAATTCTAACCTCCACCCCAAGGGATATAACCGTTCTGCACATGGCAGAGAGTCAAAACTGGCAGCTGCGTGTTCCAGTTCTGCAATTCTCTGCAGGAAATGGGCATCTGCCCCATTTTCAAAAAAGATTGAGACTAGGGAAAAGGAAGATTTTTGTTCTTCATTAGTTCAACAAAATATGCGTTCTGTAATTTTTTCATCCATTTGATGTGGATTTTTCGAAGTGATATGTAAACTCGTATTTAAATAAAAGAATCATACTTTAAATACTCTTGAAAAAGTTAGAATTTGAAGGACAAAACTGTAAGAAATTTAAGTAAGGAAAGAAGGAGAAAAATCACACTCTCCACACTTTCCTTTAGGTAACTCAAATTCAGTATTTGGATACAGATAGATCAATGGAGGGCTACCTAAGCTCACATCAGTGACTTTCTTTTTAAAGTTATTACAAAAAATATCATATGTAAATAATTCCTGTACTTTTGAAAACACTATTCACAAAGCTTCATATTCCAAATGACTTTTTTTTTTTTTTAATGTAAGTGCTAGAGGGGGAAAAACAACTGATAAATCTTGGCAAGTAGAGGCGGCCAATATAGCAACTAAATTAGTCATTATGGTTAATATATTTGGTCTCAATATCCTCATTTTAACTTCACTGCTTTGTGCATTGTGTATATTTTCCTTTTAAAGGTGTTTTTGAAACTTTCTGAAAATAGATATGAATTTTTTTTAAAGAAGAAAGTACTCCAGGATAAAGTATAATAATTATTTCCATAATGTAAGAGAAGTGTTCGAATTAGTTCCTAGTATCCATTCATTTACAAGTTTAATTAAGTTCAGGTATGATGTATTTAATGTTCAGAGAACAAAGTCAACTATATTAGATATACATTTCAAAAGAGTCAAAAGAGTTTGACTCTATCCAGCATTGGTAACTTAAGTAAATTTCTACTGCACAAAGTAAGTTTGTTCCCATTGACATTTGATACTTTCACAATTTATAAGATATTCTTATGTTATTTAACAGATCCCTCCAGCTTTCTCTGAGGAAGTACCTCAATTTATTTCCCTGACACTTGTAGATTGATGACCTGGTCTGTGAGTAGAAAAGCAAGGAGGAGAAAAGCAACTGATTGGCAGTAACCAAGACTGTGCCATATTTCAAGAGGTGAAAGAGCTACGATTAATCTCTATTTACAGACCTCTCTCTGGTTAGAATTTGGGGTGGGATGACATGGCAGAGGCTGTTGCCCTCAACAACCATGTAGAACTCTTTAACTAATTAGCATGACATCCCTACACTAGGGCTTTAGGAGGCTGTGTAAAATATTTACTTTGAAACACAAATAATAAGGTAACTGAAGAAAATTAAATGTGTTTTTTGGGGAAGGTGAAAAAAGCACCATGCTTTGTCTTTAATCCAGTTGATATTGGTTCATGATATAGCAGTCAGAATAGTTTGAAGCAACAGTTGAAAAGTTGATTCTGCTCTGGTTACACCAGCTATCTAATCTGGATAATTTTATTTCAGGTGATATGTGGGCATGAAGAAAACAAAATGAGACAGAAGAATAATAACTCTATTAGTATGCTCAGGCTAGAATAACAAAACACCATGGTCTGGGTGGCTCAAACAATAAACATTTCTTTCTCACAGTTCTAGAGTCTGGGAAGTCCAAGATCGAGGTGCCAACTAATTCAGTTCAGAGAATTCTCAATCTCTCTCTCTCTTTCTCTCTCTCTCTCTTTTTTTTTTTTTTTAAGATTTTTATTTATTTATTTGGCAGAGAAAGACACACAGAGAGAGGGAATACAAACAGGGGAAGTGGGAGAGGGAGAAGCAGGATTCCTGCTGAGCAGGGATCCCAATGCTGTTAGGGTTAGAGGCTCCATCCCAGGTTCTGAGCCAAAGGCAGACGCTTAAGGACTGAGCCATCCAGGTGCCCATCTCTCCAGCTTGCAGATAACCACCTTCTTACTGTGTCTCCCATGGCAGAGAGGGAGGATGAGAACAAGCTCTCTGGGGTCTCTTTATATCAGAACATTAATCCTATCATATCAAGTACCGACCCCTTATTATCTTACTTATCCATGGTTATTACCTCTATAATGGCCCTATCTCCAAATATAGGTATATTGGGGTTAATAGCTTCAACACACAAATATTGGCAGGACACAATTTAGTGCATAGTAACAAATATTGTAAGAAATCAGAGAAATCAGTTATGTACATCAGTAGAGAGCAAATCAAGGGAATGATAGAAGAATGCAGCGCAGTACGATTCAAAGGCTGTCCTTGAACCAGAAATATTCTGATCACTTAGGAACTTTTTAGAGACACAAAATCTCAGGCCCCTTCTGTAGACCTACACATTCAGAACCCACATTTGAGCAGGATCTTCAGGTGGCTTGTCTGCACATTAAAGTTGAAAAACATGGTTATAGCAGTAAGCAAGAATTAATTTGTTCATTGGGTTGGAACCTCTCCCATAACCCGAACTTGCAAAATTATTTATTGCAACAATGCTAATATTCTTAGAGGAAGCTTGGTCAGAAAATTCACTAGCAATATTTTTGCAATTGTAGGCAAAAGTTATCCATTTACTGAATTTCATTTTGTGAATAAAACCAGTGATAGACCTTTAGATTCCTTGCCCAGAAAGTTCAGAAAAAAATCCTCTTAGCCTGGATATAAACTAAAACTTTGGTTAATTGTACCATTAGCTTAAAAATGCTATTCATCTCTTATAAGTGTTCTGTGGTTAAAAAATGGCATTTTTTTTGAAATAAAACTTTAAACTAGCCATATATTTTCTACAACGCAGGGAGTGCAACATCACTTATAATGGAATTTTCAATTATGTCGCATTTCAAAGCAACTTTAAAAATTTATTCCATAATGTCAAAAATGTAGAATTATGCCCACAAAGCTTAATATTTGGCACAGTCCTAGAAATGTTTATAAATCAAAGGCCCTTCTTACACTGACATTTATAGGTCTCTACCATATATTTCCTTATTATTCTGCATAAACACAAAAATGTATGAAATATGCAACAGATTACAATTTACTTTGCCAATGAGAACTAAAAGATACACCCCCCCTTTATCATTCTTTAAAATATTAGCATTAAGAGATCACTGAAAATAAACATAGATATTCTTTAGACTAGAGATTGAGGTGAACAGCCACTAAAAGTATGATATTCTCCATGTAATAATTTACGATGATTTGAAGCAATACGTATTAATGTTAGCATGTATTATGAGATAATTTTACAGTAAAACATTCAAATTTATTCCTGAAATCTTGATGAATGCTTCTTGGAAAAAGCAATGTAGATTAATAATGGTATGACTTGCATAATTATTAGCTCAACATCAACAAGTATACAGTCCATGTTGCTAAACCACGACTTTTTTCTTAATTTGACTATATTTTGGTCAGTTGTTTTACATCTGAGCTACAGTAGAAAGCTAGAGTAATTTGTATTTATACATCTCATACAGAATACTGTATGTGATAAAACATTAATACTATGTCATAGGTCTGCTAGCTTATGTATAATATAGCTTTAAGTAGGCAGATACTTTTTTTAAAGATTTTATTTATTTATTTTACAGACAGAGATCACAAGTAGGCAGAGGGTAGGCAGAGAAAGAGGGGGAAGCAGGCTTCCCGCGGAGCCGAGAGCCCGATGCAGAACTCAATCTCAGGTCCCTGAGATCATGACCTGAGCCAAAGGCAGAGGCTTTAACCCACTGAGTCAGCCAGGCGCCCCTAAGTAGGCAGATACTTTTGGAATGGCCCATTGAGTCACTGAGACATAGAGCTGTGTGGGGGAGGTGGCATCAACATGCCGTCATATACATCAGGGGATTGTACAGCACAAAGCACAATGTCTAATCCCTCAGAAGTGTGATTATTTCATGAAAACCACACCCCACTGAGCTGCCTTATTGCTGTTATAAAAAATCTTTATTATAGGAAGCTCTTTTGTGCTGTAAGAAGATGAATTCCACACTTTAGAATGTTAAACAGCAGTTTCAGCAGAGTTCTGTGGTTCACACAGATTAATCTACCCCTTTGGAATATTCATGATTCAATCAGAATGCTCTTTAAATCTCAGCAATTTTACCATTGTAAAATAAACTAGGTACATTCTGATGAAACAGGCTGTGCCTAGCAAATGCCTTCATTAATTTTTTTAAAAGTATTTTGTGGATTCTGTTACTATCAAAGAACATCTCTCTGTGAAAGCAGACTCAATCCCACTAAAACAAAAATTGGTATTATTGAAACACTGGGTACTTGAGAAAAACAGGATAAAACCAAAACATTATGAGGCAAACTGCATTGACAATGCAAATCAAACGCACACGGTTTAATTATAATTGTGTATTAACTGAAGAACTGGGGATTATAAATGATGTGTCTCTGGTGAAGAGTTCGGCTGAATACATTACGTATTCATTAGTTTTCCATTTTTATTCACTAAATGTCCAGTCTTCTCTCCTACACACCTGGCACTGTGCCTTCATGACTGCAATGAATATTTTCAATTCATATTTATATATATTCAAGATAATATTTATAAATATATTAAAGAACCACAAAGTATTCAATATAACCCATTTATTTCCACTAAACTGAATATTTTCGTCTGATTAGCAGATTGTGTTGGTTTCGTACAATGCCAGAACATTCTATGATGTCTATTCAAAGATTAGATTTGGTAAGTATTGAAGAGTCAGTCCCTCAAGACTCCCAGTCTTGCAGATGAGGAAGTGTGTGTGGGGGGAAGGAGGCGTCAGCCAGCTGTAGTCAGTGACTCCACCCCAGATCCCACCCTTAACTGTGATATAATCAGGAAGAAGCCCAGGCATTTAACTTTTATTTCAGCAAAATTTACAGAAATGGGCAACTGATCGGTTTCAAATAAAAAAATCATTGTCGTTATTGGACATTTGTAGGTGTGGGGGAGGGAAGTAGGAAAGGGCATTTCAGGAGAACTTTTCAGTTTTAAGTAGGTGGTTCTCACTGTACAAACTATTTCTAACACATTTATTCTTATTTGGCACCATCTTTCCAAGGACTGCCTCTGATTTGGCTCAGTTATTGAAATTTAAGTGTGGCTTGTATTTGTATCTTTGAAAGAAAAGTTGGAAATGGGGACAATAAAATATCTGTGCTCTGGGTCAGATGTTCTAGTGTAAACATCTTCACAGTGAAAATTGGGTAATTTAAACTAAGTTATTACTATTGATTAAGACACATGCATTAATTATGATTTTATTTATGTTTCATTATGACTTAAAAGCAACTGGCTTATCTAATATATTACATTCATTAACAACTATTTAACAAATATGTCACATATTTTCTAGGCTTTCTTTGATATGCTTTCTAAAGAAAACTTGACATTGTTTTCTGAAATGATAGTTTTCTAGAATGCTTAAGATCCTTCTTAAGCTAAAAAGTGATTATCCTTCACAAAAATGGAAAATAAAAGGGATTCAAATTAATATATTTGATAATTGCTGATCTCAGTGTGCTGGTTATGAACTGAAATTCTTCAGACATTTCTTCCCAAAAATCAGTTTGATAGATTTGATTGACTGCCTGTTAATTTAATACTGACTTGATCTGTTGAATCAGTTAAACCCCTTTATACATGTATACTGACATCTATGTTAACTCAAATACACATGGAATTGTTTTTTGTGTTTGCCTTTTTTTCTAAGGGAAGGTTATGATTAATATAATGAAACTTCTTGGTATGAAATGCATAGTTTTATTAAACTATTATCAGATAGCAAAAGAAGGGAAAAACTGGACTAGAACTGAAATGGAACTTTCTGGAACTCTCCTTAGTGGTTTCACTTCTTACTTATGCCTGTGATTAGTTTATCTTATTTATTTACACATGAGCTTTAGAGAATGGTAAATGTATCATAAGGGACAACCACAGAGAAATCATCTAGCCAGATGAAGTAAATCATACTCTGGACTAGAATTTCTACCCTATCAAAGACTAACCAGAGAAAGAACTATGGAGACTTTCTTACAAGGGACACCATTGAAGAGGTTGAACAGGATTAGTGAAAAATATCTTACATCTAGAAGAAAGACAACTCGTGTTGGTTGCTCTATAGCAAATGCACAGATGGAAAGGTTGAGTGACTGTTACCACTTATCCATGAGGGGCAGACTTCTCCATACACCATCTAATGTCAATGTCCTGCACTAAATGTGGTGCTTCCTTCAAATTAAAGCCCTTGTTGACCTATCCCTAGCTCAGGAACTTCCTTTGAGAAGTCATTTTCCTGTTTAGGTGATAGAGCAATTAAAAATTTTAGGTTCTGTGATTGGAAACATTTTCATGAAAAGAAGATGGAAAAAAAAAGACAGACTACAGGAAAATCAACAGAGAATTCTGTCCTGCTAATGCAGATCACAAGAAGAAAAGCCGAGGAAAGAACTAGGTTTTAATTGTGTCTATTCCAGACAAAGACAGATTGCCTTGGGTATTTAGGAAAGCCACAATATAGCAGCATATTGGTGCGTCTCACTCAGGCTTTCCATCTTAAAATGGGCATTAACACCTCCTCTCCTTCAGAGGCCTAGACAGCAGCAGGCACTCCTGACATTTCCTTCTACCTCAGGGGCTTCTTGCTGAGGAAAATTTATGGTTTCCTCTTCTGAAATTCTAGGATCCTGAGCTACACAGGAAGATGATCAACCCACTGGGTGAAATTTATCTGTATCTGAAAATAAATCAACATTAGCTCCCCAGTGTATTATTTGCATGTAAGGGCTACTTTGTATGAGATGATTAAAGTGGGGAAGAATGCTGGTCATTTCAGGTACCTAAATAACTCCATTCTAGGATTCGAAGACAACTTCAGAGAAATCCAGTGGGTATCAATATGCTTATTGTTACAAAGGGCTAATCTGGCAGGAAATGCTTATTGCCTTCAGGTCAATACTATGAATTGGATGAAAAGTCTGATATCAGGATAGTAAGGTAAATTTTGCTATCATTTAAGACTATCTTTTTAATATAGACATCTGTTTTGGAATCCCTAGCTGTCTCAGAAGACTCACCATTACTTTATTGTCGTTATTATTTGGCTCACAAATATTTACTCTTACATCATTGATAATATCACATCAGTCAGGATGATAAAACCTAGCAGAGGGAATTACATGGGAAGTGGGGGGCATAGGAGAGGGGAGGCTTGAATAAGAAGAGGAGGCAAAATTAGAAAAAGCCTGGCAAAGAGGATGATACAGTTTCTGGGTTTGTCAACCATTTATAGTGAAGTAGTTGGGTTTTGGATTTTGCTTGAAGCACTTGGAATGAGCCTCAGTTTTTCCATCTACGGAGATAATAAGTGCTCTGACAATATCATGGGGCTGCCATACAGAACCACTAAAGAGTAAACTCCATTATGGAAGTAGCCTTCTTATCTAATCACTGTGTCTTTCACTTAACATGGACTTCTTATTTTAGGCACCGAATAAATGTTTAGTGATTTAAAGACATACTTCACAATCAAATAAAGATAGGGTTGTCAACTAGTTTGCACTGAGAGTTACACTAGATAAGAAATATACCTAAATTTGCCTCCAAAATACTAAGAGGACTTAATTTCACAGTCACAAGAATTTGACCCTCTAGGATATTTCTGATACTTCATATTTGTATACTGTTTTTTTTTCCTCAAAGATACATAATCACAATTTCCTTTTACTCTTATAAAAATCTCTCTGAAGTAAATTAGGAAACTAATGGTATCTCCACTTTACAGGAAATGAGGTGAAATAACTTGATAAAATACCTTCCCCTCCCCACCACCCCCTGTACTATGATCATATGGCAAGCTTCCTTACATACTTACAGGTTCTCAAATGATTTTTTATTTTCAGTTTTATTTTCATATGTGTTACAACCCTTCTAAAATCCTGATTTCATATAGTAGAGTCTATAATAACATTTTTATAGTATGGGAGAAGACCAAGTTTGGCTGGTTGTTTAATTTTTCCTGCAATGTTAAAAACACAGTCCCTAGCCTGGAGCTACATATCCTGGTCTGAAATCCAATGACTCCCTGTGCCTAGCTTCCTCCTACTGATTTGGCTTTTTACTGTTTGTGGTGATTGTGGTGATTTAAAAACATGATGTTCACAATCCCTTTGGCACTCCTCCTTTCAGGAGATGGAGGCTTCGATATGGCTGAACTTAAGGACTTGCTTATAATGAATAAAACAAAGCAAAATGATCATAGAGAATAAGTCATAAAAACATCCTATGGCTTCCTTCTTGGTTACTCTGTCTCTATCTCTCTGCAAATACTTGCTTTTGGAGAAGCTACCTTAACAATGAAGGGGCCCACACAACAAGAAACTGAGGCCTCGTGCCAGTAGCCATGTGAGTGTGCTATCATGATAATGGGTCCTCTCACCTTATTCAAGCCTTCAGACTGGAACACCAGCCAACGTTTGATTGCAGCCTAATGAGAAACCCTGAGCCAGAATCACCTAGCTAAGTCATTTTCAGAATCCGGTGCCATGAATTGATGAGAAAATATTTGGCTGATAATTTATTACTCAGTAATAGATAGTTAATGCCATATTCTGCAGTGGGAGAACACAGGCAGTCAAAATCATTTGGTTATGTTGGTTGAAATTCTGGGTACAACTGAATACACAGTAAAATTCATGAATCATAAATGTACAGCTGAATTCAATTTTACATACATACACATGCATGCATACACGTACCTATATTTCTAATGTATCATTTGTTTATAACTTTGCTCAGTTTTTTTAAATAACTGCTACTCATAACATCCTCAATGCTTAAGAGAAGACATTGATTCTTCATTAAAGGATATTCCTAAGTATTGAATTCAATGAAACAAGATATGATCATGTTTCTTTCAAAGGGTCACTGGAGAAGTTCCCAGATGGAATAAAAATCAAGAAAAAAAATTAAACTTATTCTTCTTTCTAAATGCATCTTACTGAATTATCAAACTGTGCATACAGACACACATATGTGTATAAATGGAGATATATAGTGTGTGTGTATATGTGTGTATGTGTAATATGTGTGTATGTGTGTATATCAACTATATGATCTTGTAAAAAGATACTTCAACATTTCCATTTCTGTATTTGTAAAATGAATGCTATTATTGCTATACCATAGGTTATTATGAAGATGAAGATAAAAATGCCATTATGTATCTTCCATTCCAAGCATAGTTCCTTATTCATAGAAATTACTCATAAGGTATTAATTCCCTTTTCTCCTTTTCTATCTTTTTTCTTTGTTTCTTATTTATAGCTAATTAACACTACAGCACTAATTAAAAAGGAAGAGTTCTAATAGTCAGGCTCCACAAATAATAGTTGAAACAAATGCAGCTTAGATAGTTTTATATGTGCACATTATCACAACTTTTCTTTCTTTTTTTTTTTTTTCAGGAGAAAGCAAGACAGGTTTTTAGCTTTAAGTGTAAAACTGGTCTTTAACCATGTATCATTCCTCCTTGATGGAAATAGTTTTGTAATTTAGGTGATCAAGCCTACTCATCAAAAGTTAACATGGGTTAACTCTTGTTTTCCTGTAACATTCATATCCCACAAAACTGTTCCAGTAGAATGATATCACATTTCATTGGTTACACTCTTGGTTTAAAAGAGATATTTTTAAAAATTGATAATATTCAACTTGAAGGGACTGTTCTTTTATTTTTGAAAGTTATGTTTATTTACACTGGATGAAGCAAAGGAACAGTCCTATCATTGATTAGTTTCTGCACTTCTTTCTGTCTTATGCTCCACAAATAAGTGAAACCATATGATAATTGACTCTCTCTGCTTGACTTATTTCACTCAGCGTGATCTCTTCCAGTCCTGTCCATGTTGCTACAAAAGTCGGGTATTCATCCTTTCTAATGGAGGCATAATACTCCATAGTGTATATGGACCACATCTTCCTTATCCATTCGTCCATTGAAGGGCATCTTGGTTCTTTCCACAGTTTGGCAACCGTGGCCATTGCTGCTATAAACATTGGGGTACAGATGGCCCTTCTTTTCACTACATCTGTATCTTTGGGGTAAATACCCAGTAGTGCAATTGCAGGGTCATAGGGAAGCTCTATTTTTAATTTCTTGAGGAATCTCCACACTGTTCTCCAAATTGGCTGCACCAGCTTACATTCCCACCAACAGTGTAAGAGGGTTCCCCTTTCTCCACATCCCCTCCAACACATGTTGTTTCCTGTCTTGCTAATTTTGGCCATTCTAAGTGGTGTAAGGTGATATCTCAATGTGGTTTTAATTTGAATCTCCCTGATGGCTAGTGATGATGAACGTTTTTTCATGTGTCTGATAGCCATTTGTATGTCTTCATTGGAGAAGTGTCTGTTCATATCTTCTGCCCATTTTTTTATATGATTGTCTGTTTTGTGTGTGTTGAGTTTGAAGAGTTCTTTATAGATCCTGGATATCAATCTTTTGTCTGTACTGTCATTTGCAAATATCTTCTCTCATTCTGTGGGTTGCCTCTTTGTTTTCTTGACTGTTTCCTTTGCTGTGCAGAAGCTTTTGATTTTGATGAAGTCCCAAAAGTTTAAAGGGAGTTGGGGGAAATTGGAAGGTGAGGTGAACAATGAGAGACTATGGACTCTGAAAAACAATCTGAAGGGTTTGAAGAGGTGGGGGGGTGGGAGGTTGGGGGAACCAGGTGGTGGGTATTAGAGAGGGGACAGATTGCATGGAGCACTGGGTGTGGTACAAAAACAATGAATACTGTTATGCTGAAAATAAATTTAAAAAAATGATTAAAAAAAAAAAGTTTCTGTCTTAACCCAAAGACACAAGTTACTGGAAGCCTTATTGCAGGCTCAGACGATTAATGGAACTAGGAGATGAGCAGAGGAAGAACAGCAGCAGTTCTTAGAAGAACAGCTGGTGAATCTGTTCCTACTGCAATCTTTCCTTCTGTCTTCTCATCTCTTATACCAAATTTAAAGCCCAGTGAACATCTGATTGCTCAAGCTTAGGTCAGGTATCCTCTCTTGGCTATACCGAAATGGTGAAAGAAAAGAGTATGAACCTTGTGGCTGCTACAATGGTTGGCAAATACTTGAGTTTACTCTCACAACAAAACTATACGTGAAAGAGAGAAACAATTCCCCCAAAACAAGTGACACTGCATTAGGAAAGGGAAAGGAAGGTGTCCTGGCAAAAATGACCGAGTTCTTTAGTCATATTTTGACAAACTAATTTGAAAGGAAGATAACTTGTACATGCCAGTGAGGTTAAAGAAATGGGGAGGGAACATGAGAGGATGTGAGAGTAAAATTTTATAACTATATGGACAGTAATATCTCATGTTTGGTTAAAATACTGATAATAACATTAAGTATACAAATTGGACACATTTTTAAATTATAGTAGAGAATGTGAACATAGAATAAGAGAAAATACTAAAATCTTTGTGGAAAATTGTGTTTGTTTATTTAAAATATAATGTAAATAAAAACATTATTTAAGCAATTGCAGTGTATTTATCTACTTTGCACATTAAATCATAATTAACCAGGAAATGCTATAATCAAGTGGTTGAAAATACTAAGGGGACAAAGGTATATCTTTTCTCTTGAAAAAGATTATGACCTGAGAAATTCAGCCTGTAATTACCATCTTATGTTGGATAATCTAATTAAAAACAACCCACTCCCAAACAATTAATCCTGGGAGCTAAGGCAAACAGATTTTTATCACTTTATAGTGTTCAGCCCAAAATGAATACTTCAAAGAGCCAATCTCACACTTGCTTAAACTACTAGGGGAGCTGAAGCTTGAAAATCCTTATCTCCTTGATTCTTATCAATGAGGTGGGCGTGGTGATATAACAAGTTAAAAACATAGTTAAAAATGCCTGGTTTTCTTGTTGTTTTGGTGATAGGCTTATATGTCTACTCTCTACTAATATAGGGAAGCACATGAGTAATAAAAGATGATTTCAGTATAGATGCTAATTACTTGTGCTTAAACACACAAATGGAACTCTATCCTTCATTCCCCTACAAAGCATTTTAACAAGCAGTAATTAAATTTATCTACTTTTGTATACTCAATTCTCTAGCTGGAAGAGACAAATTAGAAATATAATATTCTCTTATGAGTATATTATTGGAAAGTGGGTTTCTGACATAACCAGAAATTTTACAAATGGAGCTCCTGGAAGTGATACAGTAAATGGGAAAACAAAAAGCAAAACAAAATTTTATTTGGGCATTCTTATATACAAATTATGTATTTTTTCTTTGTGTATTTATATATAAAATTATACAACTATACATAATTAAAATGGCAAGACTTTCCATGTGAAACTGCTTAGCATTTTTGAAATTGTCTAATTTGCCAAGCAGTACTACTTGTGCAATAAATGCCATTGGGTATGTACCTAAGTTAGCTTTGTTTTTCCTGTAACTACTTTTGCTACTTATTATCTCTTTTAAGTTTTAAGAACAGTAACAGGTATGAAATTTAAATGACTGAGAAATACTTCCTTCCTTTACTACTCAGGCCATTACTTCTTTCTGTTATTTGTCACTGTCTCTGTCAAGAAAACTGGTGTAATGCAGAATAACATGGGACCAAAGATGCATCTCCTTTTTCATGATTTCACACTCTTCACAATTCTATTTCACACTTTTTTTAAAAAAGTATATTACCATGGCAATGTCCCTATTTACCTGTCCATTATTGTGCAGTGGAACAGATGTAGCTGTGTGGAATGATAGGTTGAGACCCTTTTTGTATGCTGAGCTTGCAAGACTAAATTCTCTAGCACATAGAGTGCATTATGTCTATCTTGCCCTTTAAGCCACTGAAAAGAGGTTTTAGTAGAGCTGCAAAAAATCAACTGTTAAGAAAAACTTGTGGAACATCAACTATAATCTCTGTATCATGTGCAATAAATACTACTATGTATTAGAATACTCAAGTAGCAGATAACTATGAATTATCTGCTATGTATCATCATTACAAACATTTCCACTCAATCTAGTGATATTCCATTTGCTAATATGTAAATCTAGTTCAATTTTATTAAAATAAACTAATTCACTATAATGAAGCATACAATTATAGGTTCTATCATCAGAATATTCTTTGCAAAAATACGAAATATCTTGCTACTTTATGAGGTTTATTATGAAAGTGTCATAATATATGACTTTCCTGAACAAATATATGGCATAGATACACTAAGCAATAAATTGCATTTTTCTTGCTTGACTTTGTGTTTTCTTAATCCCTTTGTGTAGTTTTATATATTTGTTACCAACACAGTTAGATCAACCTAACTGTATTCCTAGTTTTTTCCTGTGTTTTGTTACTCATCTTTCTCCCTGGAATATCTCCTGTTCTAATGCTAATGGCAAAGTCCTGTCTAACGTTAAGACCCAACTCAAATCATGTCTCTTCTTGGAAGTGACACTGCTTATCAGATGGAACTCCCCTCCCTGAACACTTGTATCCCACCCAATGGTGGTTTTCCATCATTGACTGAAAATACAAATGTCTGAGGTGTATTCTAGATCTACTTAATCACAATCAATGAAGGCAACTAAATTTTTTTTTAAAGATTTTTTTATTTATTTATTTGACAGACAGAGATCGCAAGTAGGCAGAGAAGCAGGCAGAGAGAGAGGAGGAAGCAGTCTCCCCGCGGAGCAGAGAGCCCGATGCGGTACTCTATCCCAGGACCCCGGGATCATGACCTGAGCTGAAGGCAGAGGCTTTAACCCACCGAGCCACCCAGGCGCCCCAAGGCAACTAAGTTTTAATAAGTTTCTAAAGTGGTTTTGAGGTACATCAAAGTGTGAGAACCATTGCTCTGTGCTTTATTTGCAAAACTGGTATCTCACTTACTATTCTTGGCCTTGCTTTACAGTCATTTATATTATGTATCTTTGATTTTCTTAAAATCAGCTTTTGAGGGTGGAAATCTCTCTTCGTTTTTCTCTTTATCGCTCTTGCACCACACAGTAGGTGTTACATACATGTGTTGAATAAAGGTATTGAGCAAATGGAGAGATGGATGAGGTCCTGGATGATGGGAGAAATGTCTTAATTAACAGCTACCTGATGGCCAATGCTACTGATATTCTAATTTGGTTCTAAAACAGAGATAGCAAGGAGATTCATCTCATGTTCCCTTCTGATTATAAATGGCTACCTGAGGCTGCATATAAATTCAGTATAAAGTAGTCTTGTGCACCATGATACATATGCATGGCTAAGGGAAAGAGAAGCCATAGCATGTATGCTGGAAATGTGCCAACCTATCTTCTTTAAAAGATTAGAGTGCCCTTTGGATGTTGTAAATAAAAAAGGCGCCATTCCATCAGACATCACAAATTCAAATGCCTGCAGGGACCATGCAGGTAAATCCAAGCCAGCAAAGAGCTATCCAGAACGCAGCACCGACTGGTCAATTGTATTCCAAATCTACAGTCTACAAATTCAGTGTTTTTAGGTAGCAGGAGTCCCAAAACAAGAGATCTCTGGGTAAATTTCCTAATCCCCAAATGTTGGTGACCAACTAAATATTTCAGGCCAAATAAGTAAGGTTTGCTTTTGATACCCTGTAAACTTACTTAGATTCTTTGTCTGTCTTTGCCTACTTCTAGCTCTCTCTTTATTTCTCTTTCTTGGATTTTCCAAATTGATTTGGATAGTCAGAATCAATCGCTAAAGATTCAAATCTTCATTCTTTGTAAAGGGAGTCTCCATAGTGGACTCCTGACACTGTCTTTGTCCCAGAAAAGATACCTTCAAACAGCTCTTTGTTGGCTATTTTGTTTGAAGGCAGTGGATCACCATATCTTACGCAGACTTTCTTAAGGTGAATGAATGAACAGGAGCATCAAAAGAAAGGATCAAATATTCTTTTAAACTTTAAGAGTTTCAGGTAATGTAATTACACTTCTTTTGAGGTTAAAATGTGTTTTGTCTTAATAAAAGTAGAAAAACAGGGGCGCCTGAGTGGGTCAGTCATTAAGAGTCTGCCATCGGCTCAGGTTATGATCCCTGGATCCTGGGATTGAGCCCACACAGGGCTTCAGTCCACATAGGGCTCCCTGCTCTGAGGGAAGCCTGCTTCTCTCTCTCCCTCTGCTCCTGCTTATGTTCCGTCTCTTGCTGTGTCTCTTTTTGTCAAATAAATAAATATTTTTTAAAAGTAGATAAATAGGAAGAAAGTAGGAGGAAATGCATATTAAAAACAAAACAAAATAGAAGAAACCCCCAAATGGAGCACCTGGGTGGCTCAGTGGGTTAAAGCTTCTGCCTTTGGCTCAGGTCATGATCCCAGGGTCCTGGGATATAGCACAGCATTCTCTCCTCAACAGGGAACCTGCTTCCCTTCCTCTCTGCCTGCCTCTCTGCCTACTTGTGATATCTGTCTGTCAAATAAATAAATAAAATCTTTACCAAAAAAAAAAAAAGGGAAAAAAAAGAAACCCCCAAATATTTGGGGTTCACTTTGAATCAGGTGCTATTTGAATTGCTACAACCCAGTTAGGGGAAATCATTTTTTTTTCTTTAAATACTTTATTCACTTATTTGACAGAGACACAGCGAGAAAAGGAACACAATTGGGGAGAGTGGGAGAGGGAGAAGAAGGCTTCCCACTGATCAGGGAGCCCAGCGTGGGGCTTAATATGGGGCTCAATCCCAGGACTCTGAAATCATGACTTGAGCCGAAGGCAAACACCTAAGGACTGAGCCACCCAGGCACCCCATTCTTATCATGACCAATATTTTGTCTTGCTGCTTGCCTTCTCCCAGAACTCCCAAGCACACTCTTAACAGCTATATAAACAAATTCTCTAATACATGGTCACAATGCCGAGTTGACATCCTTACAATCATAGAAAGCTCTAGGGCATTGGCCACAAGCATGAGCATGTGTGGCTTCCTATTTTTCTCTTCCTGAAGGGCTCTTTTCACCCTCCATGTACTAGTATTAATAGAGCTTGCTGACCCCGGAGCAAGAGCACTTCACCTGTGAAGGAGTGTAGGTGTTGCATGAATGGTTTGCATATAAATACTAATACCTGCCCATCCTTATTTAGCCCAGTAAATCTCTCCGAGGGTATAACTCAGGCAGTTGACCACAAGCTGTTATAATTAGGTCAGATGAGGAATGCAAACTCTCTGCCATTAACCATGTTTTGCAGCTCTCCAGATTTGAACAAATACCCCCAACTGACCGAAGGTTAACACTCATGACCCAGCATCTCTTCAAACAGCAGGTGGAGACATGATTTTCATTTTCCTTGAGTTTATTTAAATCTCCCTGATATGCACTAAACTGGTAACATGATTTGCATTTCAATGTTGGAAAATTAGGCCTGCCTCTTGGATTGACTCAGGAGCCTCTGGGTTTTGGGGAAATGGAAATCTACAAAACAGCACAAACAAAACCAAAACCAAAAAGAAAAACAACAATAAAATCAACAAACACATTGCTGGCAATGAAATAAGTCCCCAAATGGGCATTTTCCTTGGGCATTCCCTACAAGCAGTCTTGCAAAGTCTATTTGCTTATGTATTTACTTATTTATTTAAATCATTGATTTTTACTGTTGAATCACATGTGGATGCAAACTCAGCAGGGTCAGAAAAAATTCAGCCTTCCTGGTCAGGAAGTGTGACTCAGTGTAAGAGATGAATTACATTTGAAATCTATATCCTCTACTCCTGTGCCATGTCCAAAGACAACTGATGTCCTATTTTATCCTGTATATTATTTGTGATAAGAAAAATAAATGGAAATCCAGAATCAGAAAACCTATAGGCCAAATTTGGAGTTGGTTGCTAAAATGCAGGGGCATATCAGGAATGTGTCACAATTGAACCCAGGTGTTGTCAGCCATGAATTCCAGGGTCGTGATTCTATTTTCAATCCACACAGCCCTGCTGAACAGTGGTGTGTGAGGAATTGCACCTGAACCCAGCAGCACGTAAAAGGACCTGCAGTGGCTCTCTGTTACCCACAGGACAAAGTTCGAGTTTTTCCATGATCTAAAACTCCCTTACGATGTGACTTCTGCTCACTTTTTTAGCAATATCTCCCCTACTGTCCTTGTAAAGAGTTGCACGTCCCCACACAAGGGGAGCTACTTGCTAGCAAGTTTCTGCCTTTGCAAATGCTGTTCCTACTAGGAATCCCTTCTCTTCCTTCTTTATTTTGAGAACTGCTACTGTTGATTTTCAAAAGCCAGCCTACATCCATTTCTACAGTGAACTTTAGTTGGATGCATTTTCCTTTGGGCAAATAGTGTACCTTTTGCATATTCTAGATTTTAGACTTTGTTACATTATATTGCTATATTTATTTTTCTTGTGTTTTGGCATATAAGGCTGAGAGTTCTTTGAAGTGTGTTCTCTTGATCTGTGTCCTGGACAAACAGCACAATGGGGTACTTTACACATTTTAAAGATCAAAACGTTAATTGTTGAGTAAAATGTTTAAATAAGTAGTCGGGTGGTAACTTTTCTAGAAATATTGTATATAATGTCTTTGACATATTAGTTAAATCTAGGCACTGCTGCAAGTCTCAACCATGCCTTGGGCCATCTTGAGACCTTTCTTTGTTTTCTTCTCTCCAGTCAAACACAAAGTTCTCCTCAGAATGCCGGCACCAACAGCAATCAGTTGAACCTGCCCATTGCATCCACAAGCTATGCAATGCTTTTAGCCTTCTATTTTTGTAGTTAAACTTTTCCCTGGCAGCTAATTTTACCTCAAGAGTCTTTGCTGCCTTTAAATTTAGATTTCAGGGTATTTTATTGTGACACATTCCTCTCAGGGGACCCTGTCTTTTAGAACATGAATCATATAAACAAATCTGAAATCATTTAGAGAACCAATATAAGGACATTAAATAAAAATATTAGCATAATATGCCCAGCAAGCAAAATTATATTTTGGGGACAGAAAATAAATAGAATAATAATAAAATTTCTAAAAAGGACCTATTTGTGAGATTTTCTGAGTGAGACAGAGAGAGATTTGGGAATGTCCAGCAGTGACATCCCAGAACTCATATGTCTTATGTCAATTTTTGAAGTACACAGAGATATACTAATATTCAGATGTGCATCCTTCCACAGTAAATGTTTTAGAAAGCCAGGATCATGGCATCTGATTTTCCTCTAAAGATCTAAAATACCCATAAATTCTATACCCAGTCAATATAAACTTATTAATTGATAAAAACTGAAATCTTTATTAGTTAACATTTAAGTTCTAAATAGTTGGTATTGAGTTTAGAAATTATTGATGGAATGTTATTCTACTAATTAACACATAATAATTACTCTTATTAAAATTAGCAGAAGTTGGCAGATGCATTATTTATTTTATTGGATCTCATTTTTGAGTTTGATTATGTTTGAGTTTGAGTGTGCTTTGAAATATATATATATATACATATATATATATATATATATATACATATATATATATATATATACATATATATATATATGTATATATATATATATACACCCTTCTTTCTTTCCTTACTTAATCCCTTCAAACTGCCTCATTTTGAGTGACTATGATATGTTTGAAATTTCATTTGGGTTTAAAGTCTGCTGGAGTTATAACTTATGCCAAAGCATAAGGAATAGTTTGAATGCTTTTGAATGAGGAACTGTAATTTTTTTTAAAGATTTTATTTATTTATTTGACAGATCACAAGTAGGCAGAGAGGCAAGCAGAGATAACAAGTAGGCAGAGAAGCAGGCAGAGCAGCAGGCAGAGAGAGAGGGGGAAGCAAGCTCCCTGCTGAGTAGAGAGCCCGATGTGGGGCTCAATCCCAGGACCCTGAGATCATGACCTAAGCCGAAGGCAGAGGCTTAACCCACTGAGCCACCCAGGTGCCCCAGGAACTGTAATTTTGATAGTATTCTTTCCTTCCGTTTAAATGGTCTTACTCTTGTTGATCTTTAGTGATTGATGTGAGTCATGCTAACTGTTTTCCAGGAATGCCATAACAAATGATCACAAACTTGGTGCCTTATTAACAGCAGAAATTTATTTTTCACAGTTCCAGAGGCCAGAAGTCAAAACCTAATGTTCAGAAGCAGGATCATACTCCCTACAAGAGATATTGGGACAATCTGTTCTGTGCCTCTTTTAACTTCTGGTAGTTGCCAGCTGCCTTGATTTGTGGTGACATCACACTGACCCATGCATCTCTTTTCATATTGCCTTCTCCTTTGTGTCTTTTGTGAAGACATTTGTCATTGGGATGAGTCCAATAAATAGTCCACCCGAATAGTCCAGGATCATTTCTTCATCTAAAGATTTTTTATTTAATTACATCTGCAAAGATCCTTTTCTCGAACAATATAATATTCACAGGTTCCAGGGACTAGAATGTGGGCATATCTTTCTGGGGGACAACCATTCAGGGGCTATACATGTCTTTTTTAGGAATTCTGTAATTACTAGATAATCTTTTTGGCTAAAGTAAGTCTGCATATTTTTCCCCTCCCTACTTCTATTTGGGCTTTTTAATTTTTCTTTTTTTTAAAGATTTTATTTATTTGTTTATTTGTCAAAAAGAGAGAGAACACACAAGCAGGGAGAGCAGCAGGCAGAGGGAGAAGCAGGCTTCCCGTTGAGCAGAGAACCCGATGCAAGGATCAATCCCTGGAGCCTGGGATCTTGACCTGAGCTGGGGGCAGACGCTTTATCAGCTGAGCCACCCTGGTGTCCCTGGATTTTGTAGTTTTATTACAGGTATGTTTTGGGGCTACATTTGAGATTGGTTTTAGAAATAAATTCATTTTAATGGGAAGCTTTTTATTCCTGTTTTTTATTGTCTTTTTGGTTAGCTACCTAAGGAAGAATTACAGTTTTGTTTACAATTAATTGTATTATTTGTAGAGAGGTATGCTTTAACATGTAAATATGGTGCTAATGGAAGATTCTCTTTCATTCCTGCCATAAATTATGGGTCAGTTTATATAACATATCTTTCAATAGTGAAGGGAAATAATCCCAAAGATGAATAGGTCTTTGAGTTAGTTTCACTAACATTCATGATTAACGTCCGGAAGACTTAGAAGTGATTCAAGAGAAATATCAGTACATATTTCTTTCTGGATAAATCTCAGTGGAAGAGGCATACAAATATTTGAAAATAATTCACTGCTTATTTTTCTTCCTTTACAGTCATGTAAAGCCCTGCACACTCTTATTTCTTCCACTCTTTGTTCATTTATTCAATTCATGGATTTGAATTCCTCCAATTACAAATTCCCAAGCCACCAGATATTCCTGAGAATATAACTTCTGCGCTTTCTACGGCTGTTGTTAGAATATTTCTGATTTACTATGCTTTTATATTTATTCTACAATATCCATTACTGAAAAACATATTGTAAAATTCTGACAAAGATCTCTTTCTGATGTTTCTATGATATAGATGAGTATTCTGACTCCATAAAGAAGAATACACAAGTCAGTTAGCTAACACAACTGCACTAAGCAAATAAACAAAGTTCAAGTAAATATAGACAAGGCATTGCTGTGTACAAACAGACCCAGAAGAAAAACAATGAACATCTGTAGTTTAATGCCACTGGAGTATTAATTTGCTTTTAGGTGTTAAAGAAGAATAAAGATGTTTGGTTTGATTACAATGATGATATTATTTAAATTTAGATCTCAGTATTTCCTTTTTTTTTTTTTTAAGATTTTACTTATTTATTTGACAAATAGAGCTCACAAGTAGGCAGAGAAGCAGGCAGAGAGGGAGGGAGAAGCGGGCTCCCCACCAAGCAGAGAGCCCAATGCAGGGCTCAATCCCAGGACCCTGAGATCATGACCTGAGCTAAAGGCAGAGGCCTAACCCACTGAGCCACCTAGGCACCCTAGATCTCATTATTTCTGATTTATTTCCAATCATCCTATGAACTACCTTAGCTTACATCAATCATTTCTCTTAAAAGCCATTTGCTTTTTTTTTTTTCCCAGCCTTTTGCTCTTTAAGCTGACCAGAAGATATTAAATCTTTTCTCCTACTTATAGTTCAACTGAGGAGATATGATTGGATCAAACCGATGGGTTTATAAAGAGAAGGTAAAAATAATTAGCCCAAGGGACTTTATTGACACATATACTAGAAAACATTGCAAACCACAACCAAATTAAGGTTTTATAATGGGGAAAACATGATGGTTGATTATAAAATATAATCCAATTAATCACCATTAGAAGAAAAATGCCACAAGGGCTAGTATTTTGTCCATGTTGTTCAAAACTATATCCTCAGTACCTAGAACAATTCCTGGAATATAGAAGATGCCCTTGAAATATTCACAAATATATATTTACAAATGTTACACAGGACAGTAATGAGATACACACATCTACTCTAGAGTGAAAGTCATTGTTTTTGGCAGAAAGTGGACTGTTTCTCAAAAATAATTCAGCTTCCTATTAATGATCTTTAGAAAAGCTAATGCCCTTCTTGTATGGCCCAAACATCCCTAGTTGGTTTTAAGCCCCTTTTTTGATTACATGATCCAGACAAAATATCCAAGCCTCTGTTTCAAAAATCTTTATAGTTTAGTAATGTTTAAGGAAGTTGGCTCCTTTAATCTTTGGATTGATTGTAAAACCTTGAAAGTTTCTTGCCAGTAGCAAACTACTCCAAGGCAAAAACAAAACTTCCTTGAACTTTAGAGTAGGAAGAAATCCCAAATGTCACCCAATTACTTCTTCATTATTGACAATGAGAAAAACTGGAAGAAAGGCAATGTGTGTCCAGAAACCCTGGAAATGAGTGACAGAGACAGGACTAAAATCCAATTCCCTTGGGTCTTGCTCCTAAGACCACAAAGAAGAGTGACAATGACATCACTGGCTTTTGAGATCATAGAGGAAAGAACTGAAAGCTTTCAGCCTCTGTGACTAAACAAATGCTACTGAAAAATCCTTTGAAAATATACGAAAACCTTATTATTTTTCCTTTAGACTTCCCTTATCTCCACTCTTCTTTTCTTTTCTAATAACATCTGAATTCAGGCTCTTTCTTGTTTTCATTTGTCTCTATTTTCTCCTTCTGATAATTGTAATGCTCCTGCCTAAGTAACTGATGATCTTCTAATCCAATTCTAAACACTGACTTAATAAAAAGTCCTCATTTTTCTCAAGAGGACACTTGAGAATGAAAATGACTTGCCAAAATGTTTCAACCAATGATTGACAGATCTGGGACTGGAACCCAGATGTTGTGTATCCTAGTCTAGGTTCTTTCTATTATACGACACTATGAAAGAAATGACAATGCCTTCATTAATTATCAGAATCCCAAAGATGAATGAAATGATACTATCACATTGTCATTCCTCTATATGAAAATTGACAATCTTTGGGTCAACTGCCCCCGCTCATCCCCTGCCTCTACAGAAGTCCCTAGCTGCTTTCCATTTATTGGATAAATCCCTAAATCCTTTTTGTCTAACTTTTGTTGACTTCAATGGGCTTTCTACATCTCCCTTTCAGGACCAAGTTATTTTATTTACCATCCCCAGAACAAAGTTCTTTACTCTCGCATATGCCTTGACTTTCTAAAATACCTTAATCTTTCCTTTTCCTCTCTCTCTCTTTCTCTATCATAACATTTTGAATATATAAAATATCTAATAAGAAATTTAATATTTATTTATTTATTTATTTTTAAGATTTTATTTATTTATTTGACAGACAGAGATCACAAGTAGACAGAGAGGCAGGAAGAGAGAGGAGGAAGCAGGTTACCTGCCGAGCAGAGAGCCCAATGCAGAGCTCAATCCCAGGACCCTGGGATCATGACCCAAGCTGAAGGCAGAGGCTTTAACCCACTGAGCCACCTAGGCGCCCCACGAAATTTAATATTTAAAACATGGATGATATGTTGTCATACTGAAAAGACACCTGGAGATGATTTTATAGATTGAAAAAATTCTGGAAGAGTTAAGTGACTTTAAGATTTCCAGGAGTTGTAAAGAGCTCTAAGGCGAAAGAAGAAAGATAAAGAATGGAACGTTTCTTTTTCTGACCAGAGACTTATAGATAATATGTAGTCATATTTCTGTTTTACATATTGAGCACATGGTGGTTATATAAATTATATGAGATATAAGTCAAGAATGGAAGATTTGAGGGGTGACTGGGTGGCTCAATTAAAATCATTTGGCTTTTGGCAACAGTGGTAATGAAAGAATTCAAAAAGACAGTATGAAGTAAACTAATACACATTATCTTGTCTTAGGTATATATACACACATATATGTGTGCTTATATGTACTCATGTGTGTATATATAATATGTGCATATATGTGTGTATATATAAATATATGTATATATATTATATATATGTATATATTAAAATTATATATAATATACACATGTGTGTATGTATGTACTCGTGTGTGTACGTATAAATGCATGTGTGTGTGAGTGTGTGTATCATATAAGTATGATATATATATATAATGATAGCTTTATCGGGCTTTTAGATAAACAGGAAAGCCATAAAGATTACAATGCCTGACAGCTGCGAAAATGAGAACTGAAAGTGACAGTAGCCAATACTACACGAGGCTGAAGTATGTAATTTACATCTTAGTGAAATTAAACATACTGTAATAGCTAGCTTCCAGGCAACAATACTATTAAATTTGCAGTAGTAGTTTATGACATCATCTGAAACCCCAGGATACACATTGGAAGCTGACTATTATGGTTAGTGATCTGTATTGCTGTTCTGGTTAGTTTTTCATTTAAGTCATTGCAGGCTTCTATTAAAAAAAAGAGAAATAGCAACAGTTGAGGATGCTGCTTTTTACTAAAGCTGTTAAGCCTCAGGCTGCAGTGATGTCACATTTCAGAATCAGTAATAATAGCTTATATTTGGGAAGCATTAAGAGGTCAGAATTATATTGAAAAGTATAATAATTTAAGCCCTTTTTTTATGGTCAATAAGTATAATTTTAGAAGGCTTTCTAACTCACCTTTCTTTTCCAAAATGTTTCTTAGCTAAGTATGACTGCACAATGGTGGAATAACAATAAGACACACAGTTTTAGTAATGGGTTTTATGTTATACAGCAGCAATCTCAGCCAAATATATAATAAGACCACTAGAAGTTCAGATTCCTGTGAAAAGCATGCTAAGTTAAAAACTTATTTCCAATATTTGTGTGTAAAGGAATTTCTCTGGAGGTGGGAGTTTATAACTCCTGTGTGTGTATGTGTGTGTGTGTATAATGTATATATATATATTCATATGTATAATATACATATGTATTGGGTACGATACACACACACACACACAATTTTCAAAGGTTCCTTTTTCCAAAACATTTATGGAAATTCTTCATTATAACTGATTTTCAGAGGTTGAGGGAGACTTTCTAGAATCTCTTGTGGTAGGTACAAGAAAGGACCCTTGGTTTGATAGTTCCCATGTTCTTGTCTAAGACATTTGTGCCCTTCTTATCCAAACTCAAGAACTGAACTAATAGAAATTTCTCATTTATTACAAGGGGACACTTGAGGATCAGGGAAATGAGAATGACTTGGCAAAATTTTTCAAACCACTGATTGCCAGATATGGGACTACAACCCAGGCTTCTTGTCTCAGAGACCAAGTTCTTTCATTATAAGAAGCCATGTGAGAAAGAGAACGACCCATAGATGCAATTCAAGTAGAAACAGTAAAAGAAGACATCTGAAAATACAGGATGGAGGGCTATACAATTTTGTCTATAAGATGATTTAGACATGGACTTAAAAGGACATTTTTCTGGAGATTCTTTGCTTTTGTCATATATCCAGCTGTTTTTGTTTTTGTTTTTCCTTCCCTCATTCAATAAATGTACCTGCAGATATAAGTGTGAAGCCTTAGAAAGCTGGAAGTTCAGGTGGAGATTTTGGTTATTTGTTCAGAGTTAGTCTGGCCTGAAATAGGTGACCCTTTCTTTACATGATCAAATTGAAGGGACTCCACTTGACCTCAAGTATCTCAAAAATACATAAGTTCTGAAGGTCTTAAGAAAGTATCACCTACACTAGCCTTCTGGGAAACTTAATTGTTCCAGCATTAGAGCTTCCTTCTTTGAGTCAAGATATAAACTCCAGATGACTATCACCAATAAACACCCAGTAATAGTAAATCTAGATCAGGTGGAGAAGAGAAGAAAGTTTGGAGAACTTGGCTAGCACGGGTGTGTTTGGGGGTGGCAGGCATAGGGATCTCGATATAATGTTTCAAATGAAGCAGTCAATTAGTGTTTACTAAGTGGCTAGGAAAGATAAACTTGTAAAAGTGATGTAAGAAGATTTTAAGGAAAAGAACTATCAACCTTATAGTTTTGGCTAATGTATGCCTTAGTGACTTTTGTAGAATGAAAAAGCCTAAAGTCAAAAATGATCTCCCAGTATTTGCCCTAAATATTCAGGATTTAACAGACAGAGAATAGAAGGAATACTAAAAGTGAAGTCTGTGATGAAAACTACTTTCCGAGATTGAGATGATATTATAAAATACATTTTATATAAGTGCTATACATGCAAATTAAGTAAGTAGATAAAAACATCTGCCTTTTGATGTTCAAAAGTAAAAATAATAATAATAATAATAATAATAATAATAATAATAAAGTAAAAAAGTAAAAGAAATCCTCTATTTTACCCAGGACATTGGGATGAATAAAAGCAGACTCTATCAGCTAAAGCCTTGCACTTGAAATATGGAAACATTAAGAAGATCTGAGTAAGGCATGTGGTCCCCACTCGAGAGACTGCTGTAAAGAGAATATATTGAAAGTCATGATTCAAACAGAAAAAGAAAATCATGTTTACTAAAATTACCTATTTCTTTCTCTAGGAATGCAACTTCTTTCATCTTTTGCATGAGGGAAAAGGCAGTTAAGGACAGTTTAAGCCCAAAAAAAAAATGCTAGTATGTTCAAGAGCACTTCAGGGAAAACTATTGTCACTTTAATGTTTCTAGGCTACCTTCCCTATCCTCATTCCTGTGACTTTTTTCTCTCCCCAAATTTTCTTGTTCCCTTGTTTGTATTTGAAAGGATGAGGTGAAGTATAGTGCAAAAATATTGTTGTTGGAAGATGAAAGTTTTGGTTTAATGGCATTATGAAGTACTGACTCCAAGTATCATAGTTTAAAAAGATGATAGACAAAGGAAAACTTATGAGAAACATTAATGAAAAGAGTAGATATAAATTGGTGGGACTGGATGGTCAATTACATGTTCAACTACCCCGTGACAATCCCTTTTTCCCTGTTCTCCTTATTTTAGGATAAACATTGGAGGAAAAACTGAGAATGGTGCTTGTAAGTAAGTCTGTCCTCAAGGGGCTCATGATTATACTGCCCATACTGCCTTCAAAGGAAACTCAGAGGCAGCCCACAGATGAATCACTTAGCTAATTCTTTGATATTTTCTCACAATTCTCTTTTTCATGAAGAATTTATTCTTTAATAGCCATTGGTACTGAAACTTATGTTTGCAAAAGCAAGTGAGTTGATTAATAGGTATTTTATACATCTGGTATTTTCTCATAAAAGACTGGAAAACTTATTTCAATTATCATACCACCAACAAGGATGCAATCTGTTCACAAGGCCTGTTTACGAGTGGCTGCTTTGGGTAATGGCTGTTTTCTTAGCACAAGAAATGAAATATAATATTATTAAACAGAGATATGCAGAATGAGGTGTCAACGTATCCATCTTCCTGATGTTTATAGGCTTCATTTTTTAGGGTGTTTATTTTATTTTATGAGATGGCCCGTTAAAATATCTCCTATTTGAAAAGATCTAATTTATTTTATTCTGCTTTTAATGTCCTTGAATATTAACATTTTCAAACTTGTAAGCGATCAGCTAAGGTAACCTGTGGTAGGTACTATATTAATTCCACTTAGATAAATGTGCCATAATGAGAGAGACAATAAAAGTGAGCACTTCATCTTTGGAGGAGAAAAAGAACAGGTCTTTGCTAGAAGGATAAACAATTTTCATTCTTAGAGATGACCTGTGATAGTAGGGCAAGGAGGGTAGTGGCTGGGGGAAGACAAACCTCAGACAAGGAGTGTATGTATGTTTCTGGAGAGAGGGGCATGAACCAAATTACTGTAGTAAAAATAATATAACTCAGTTTTGAAGGGTTTTACTAAAATCACTGTAAAAATATAGATGTATATATTTTCAGATAAGTGTGGCTCCTTCAATCATTTTACTAACTTTCAGTTATGACTTTGAGGGGTGGAAATGAAAAAGAACAAACTCTTTGAAAAGGTTAATATCTCTGCTCATTACAGTTATTTTTATTACTTTCCCAGGAGGGCAAGCTATTAATAAGTGGACATACTTCTAGATAAAGGAAAGCAAAAGAACAACTTCCTTTAGTAAAGGAACTTTGAACAATACAGAATGTAGAACTTTACAAAGGCTTCTCAAAAACTGATAATGAAATCTCCTTACATTAGGAAATGGAATATTAAAACTAGCAAGAGATACACCATGATATCCCATATTATCATTTCTTACTGATGATTTAATGTATACTCAAACAATGGCTGGACCATGGAAATAATTTTAGAATAAGAAAATTCTTCTTCTTCTTCTTCTTCTTCTTCTTCTTCTTCTTCTTCTTCTTCTCCTTCTTCTTCTTCTTCTTTTAAGATTTTACTTTTATTTATTTTAGAGAGGAAGCATGACCAGAGGGGAGAAGCAGAAGGGGCTAGAGGGAGGGGAAAGAATCTCAAGCAGACTCTGCCTTAAGCACAGAGCCCAATTCAGGCATCAATCTGATGACACTGAGATCATGATTTGATCCAAAACCAAGAGTTGAAGGCTTAACTAAATGAGCCACCCAGATGCCCCAAGAAAAATTTGTTTCTTAGGATCCAGTATAAAAATTATTGATGTAATATTTTACATATTTTTATCATACTAAGTCTTTGAAATCAGGAGTTCATTTTCCATTTATAGCATATCTTAATTTGGGTCAGTCAAATTTAGAATGTCCAATAGTCGCATGTAGCTAGTAGCTATCATATTGGGCAGTGTAGCTCTAGATTTTCCAAAATATGCCTTTTTCTGGAGAAATGAACTGTGATATGTGCATCAATATTTATTTGTAAAAAACTGGCCTATTATAAGAAATCAACAAACCCTGATGTTATCACTTACTCAGTCATTGATTTCTAGAGCTAAGTTCTAATTGGAAAAAATCAGAGGAAATTGTGTAACAGAATTTAAGTATTTGCTTGTTTTTAATGGTATATTTCTTATTTATATCTTATTTCATACAAGAACACAGAAAAATCTATTTTTGGCATGGAGCTACATAGTTACCTTTCTGAATTACTGAGAAAATTTGTCCATTGAGTAATTTCTACCTCCCGCATTGACATGATTATACTTTATAAAATTATCCGATTTAGAGTTTTTAACAATTTTAGTCACAGACTCAAAATTATTTCTCTTCTCCCTAGAAAATGAAAATACATGTGATATATATAAAATTGTATGTGTTAATTTCACTTTTTATATAATTTCAGGGGAATTACTGAAAATCAGATGTTCAGATTAAAAGAAATGATTTATTGGAAAATATGTATGGAAGAAAAACAATTTTATCTGTTGAAGACTTAAATTATAGTCAAAAGTTCTATGGACTGTTATATTTTGATGGGCTTACGAGATCATATTGTCTTAAACAACCCTCCAAAATCACTCTAATTATCATTAGAATTTCACCCTTCTTCATTATGTGCTTTGTTTCTGCTTTATAGATACATACTATTTTCACTCTTCTTCTACTTTTTAAAAAATGTGTTATCTTCCATGGGAGACTTGAAAGAAGGTGCCATGTCTTTTTCCATCCCTCTCATCTCAAAAACATAACTGAACACCTCATTAATTTAGGTGGATTGGACCAATTAATGACGATGAATAGAAAGGGATGTTTATAGTATTTTTCTCTGCCTTCAGTCGATAGTCTAACATAACCATTTTTAATACATAATCGCATATTCTATTCCCAAGTAAACCTTGGTAGCCTTTGTGTAGTGCTTTTTTTTTTTTTTTTTCATATATACTGTAACTTCATGAAAGCATTATATTCTTGGTACTTAGCATAGTGTCTGGCTCACAGTAAGTGTTCAATAAAAAAAAATAATTAATATGCAGTGCTCTTTGAATGTATTCATTTTTATTTAAAGTTGTTGTATTGAAATTCTCGTCTACCAGTTTCTAATACACTTTAATTGTCAAGAATTCATTCGATGGGGATTCCTGGGTGGCTCAGTTGGTTAAGCATCCAACTCTTGAATTCAGATCTTGTATTGATCTCAGGGTTGTAGGATTAAACCTCATGTCCAGCACTGTACTCAGCATGGAGTCTGTCTTTCTCCCTTTGCTCCTTTCCTACTCACTCTCTCTCTCTCAAATAAATAAATAAAATTGTAAAAAAAAAATTCAACAAATATTAATTCAACAAATTATATATATATATATATATATATATATATGTAATCTACAGTTTTTTAAATCTTTGGGTACTAGAAATACAATGGTAAAATTATCAGTTAAGGTCTGTATTAAGAATATTTATACTTTAGGGGCGCCTGGGTATCTCAGTGGGTTAAGCCTCTGCCTTCGGCTCAGGTCATGATCTCAGGGTCCTGGGATCGAGCCCCGCGTCGGGCTCTCTGCTTGTCAGGGAGCCTGCTTCCCCCTCTCTCTCTGCCTGCCTCTCTGCCTACTTGTGATCTCTCTGTCAAATAAATAAATAAAATCTTTAAAAAAAAAGAATATTTATATTTTAGGGATGCCTGGGTGGCTCAGTGGGTTAAAGCCTCTGCCTTCGGCTCAGGTCATGATCCCAGGGTCCTGGGATCAAGCCCTGCATTGGGCTTTCTGCTCAGTGGGGAGTCTGCTTCCTCCTCTCTATCTTTGCCTGCCTCTCTGCCTACTTGCGATCTCTGTCTGTCAAATAAATAAAATCTTAAAAAAAAGTTTTAAAAAAGAATATTTATATTCTAGTGAGGAAAACACATATAAACAAGTAAATAAACAAACACAATAACTACAGATTGTGATAACTACTGTGAGGAGAAAGAGCACTGAGGAGTTGGGAGTAAGCAGGAATAGGAAAATGGAAATATTTAGATAAGGATCCCAAGAAGACGTCTCTGAAAAGGTGGTGCTTAAATAGCCGATATGGAGGATAATAACAAGCCAGTTCTGAAAAGAAGGGCAGTAAGAGTTTTCAAGCATGTGAGAAGGGCAAATACAAAAGTCTTGATGTGACAAAGAACTTGAACGTTCAAGGAGGCAAAACAAGGTCAGTGTGGCTGGAATGTGGTGAACTATGAGCATAATGTGTGCACTGGGGAATAAGGAAGGGCCAGGTCAGGGCAAAGCCTGAAGGATGAATTTTACTCTAAGAGCCAAAGGAAGCCATAACCGAAGAAGGGATTTAGACTGGGGGCCTGTGGTTATATGATCTAATATGCTATATAAAGATTTCTTTAGTGACTGCCTATAAGAATGGAATATAGAGAGATGTGGATTCAGAAAAACAACTTTAAGATGATTGCACCTTGATATGATGGTGTCTTGGTGTAGGTAGGTGGCAGAACAGATAGAGAGGAGTTATCAGATTTTAGATACATTTTGGAGGTAGAACCAACAGAATATATTAAAATAGACATAGGGCATGAAGGAAATGAGAAATCAAAGAATATTGATGAATTGACTATTTGTATGGACATTGATAATTTTATTAACATGGGGCAGATTGTGAGACAAAAGCTTTGAGGGTTGGAGGGATAAAGATTCCATTTTGACCAATTGAGTTTAAGGTGTTTATGAGACTTTCAGTTGAAGACATAGTGAGGTTGTGGGGTGCTAACAAATGTTGTTGACATAATACCCCAAATTGTAAATATCTATGCACTGTAAACACATTAGAAGTGAAAGGAAAACTAACCTTCAAACATTAGTCATGTGTTAATTTATAATAACAATCGATTTACAGTAGTTTCCTGAGTACTTCAAGACAGTAGCTAGCAATTGTACTACTCAATCTTTACCCAAAGAATACAAAAATACTAATATTTATAGCAGCATTATCTACAATAGCCAAATTATGTTTCCATAGCCTGAAGGTCTATTGACTGATAAATGGATAAAGAAGATGTGTGTGTGTGTGTGTGTGTACACATCACATATATACACACATATACCCATATGTATATACATATATGTACATATCATAAATAAATATGTGTATGTAATAGAATATTACCCAGCCAGCAAAAAGAATGAATCTTGCCATTTGCAACAACATGGATGAGCTAGAGAGTATTATGCTAAGCAAAATAAATCAGTCAGGGAAAGACTAGAGTCTTTCTTTTTCAGATTTCTTTTCTTTAACTCTTTCTTTTTCAGATTAGAAAACCAGCTGGGGGTGGGGGAGGAGGGATAGGGTGGCTGTATTATGGACATTGGGGAGGGTATGTGTTATGGTGAGTCCTGTGAGTTGTGTAAGACTGATGATTCACAGACCTGGACCCCTGAAGGAAATAATAAAAGAAAAAAAAAAAAAGAAAACCAGTTATATGTACCTAAAAGGAATATATTTTTTGTCTGTTATATTATGTCTGAATAGAAGATAAACATGGTTCATATTCTGAGTTGCACAGCAACATGTGAAAAAATCCTCTTAAAACATGCCATGAATTGAATTCATTAAATCTATTGGGTGTAGCAATTTAATGAAGCAAAAATACTAATTAAATTATTAAAGTCTGGATAGCAAGTAGTAATTAAAGAGACTGTTGCTATGCAACTCAGATAATTTCTATAAACAGTCTGCAAAACTGTATTGGTTAAATATGCTGGTATTTTGCCTTGACCTTTCATAATCAAACATCTCTTCATTCTGTGAAAATGTGTTTCTGATATTAACACTAAATAGAATTCACAGATTAGAAAAAAAGAGGACATTTAGGATTTGATTGGGTTATAATGTGATTAGGTTATGCCTCCAAAGGTTATGTGTGAGTTCAAAATTCCAAAAATGGAAATTATGGAATATTCATGAAAAAATATTATCAGTTGCTTAAAGGCTTCATCACTACTAAGTATAGTGATAAAAACAGTGACTTGGCTTTAATTATTTCTTTCATGAGGGCAGTAGCGCCTTATAACAGAGGTGGGTTAACACAGGATACAGTTTTTCTTAAAGTCAAAACTTCTTGGGGTATTAAATCTATTTTCCCAAGCTGTCAAAGAATTAAAAGTTGGTCACAGGTTTTAAAAGTCTGCCATGTGCCTAAGAAAACTGTCCTTGAAATTGCATACCCCAGACGGTAGTTTCTGTAAATGGAAAGGATGGGTTTTTTAAAATTATTTTCACCAGGCTGACACTGAAGGCAGTCACTAAGAGGCTGGTATGCAGGCAACACTTTCATTCCAATGTTGCAGTGAGGGCTAAAAGAAAAGTAACTTCTCATATGGGAAATAAAGTGGATGGTTAAATCTCTTACAGAATCAAATATATATATATATATATATATATATATATAATATTCCCAATGTTTGAAGACTACTATTTAATTACAAGCAGTATTGTTTGAGTACTAACTTACTATTACTAAATACTCTTAATCAAAGATACCCTAATTTTGGTCACTGAGATTGACACAAACCTGGCAGAGTAAGAACAGTATTAAAAAGGAGTAAGAACAATATTTAAAGGCAACCTTAAATAGGGGAGACAGGAAGTTGACCGATGACATCTACCTTGCCATAGTGGTCAGTGGGCAGAAAGTATTGCCTGAATGTATATGAGCCTTTCACTGTAACATTTTTGAGCTTCCATCTTACCTATCACAAGGCTGTTTGTCTCCTTTTATCACTGCTCCTTCACAAGTCATTTTCTTGTGCCTTGAAACACATTATCCCTGCCATCCCAGTCATCATCTGCTGTTTTCATATCCTAGCCAGATGTTTAAAAGTAGGCATTGTGACCATGTTCCCCAAACTGTGTGCCAAGACCCCATGTGGTACTGCAGTGAGCTCTTGGACATGCCCTGAAATATTCTATATGTTCAAAAGAAACACAGCAACCCTGCCCAAACAAGCTGAAGTAGTTCACAGTCTCAAAATTAGATACCGCTATATGACTTTTAAGCATGTCAATATTTTTGAGAAGCTGTGTTTGTGATTGCCATGTTAAAAAGCAAACACCACACAGAAATCAATGTGGAACAAGAAATATGAATGGTAGTGTTGACTTTGAATCCCAGTTTTGTGCAGTCCAAGATGTGCCATACCCAATAGGTATGTACAGGTCACTGGTAAGTTGATTGTGCTTATTTAAAAATGACATAGAAATATCATTCTGTCAATATGCAGGTATCATTTTTTGCAAATATCTTCCAAGCTTTCAGGAAAGTAAATACTTATATAGCTGTTTGTAAATGCAGCTGCTTGGCATTTGTCCTGGCCCACGATGTTGTGACAGGGTCACTGAGACACAAAGGAGCAATGTTTGGATCCTCTGTATGGTGGTATGGCAGGAAGAGTTGTGATTGAAATTGTGTATCAGGGCTATAACAACTTCGTGAGTTAGCTGTATGTATGTATATGCGTATTTAGCCAAACTTTAAAAGATACAAACTACCTTTTATCTTTCCTGTATACTGCTCATTGGATATAGAAGAGAAAGCCGACATCTATTTACTATGCAAATGCAATTTTATTTGAACACAGAACTGCGAAATCACTTTCATATTTTCATTGATGCAGATATCAGAGCTCTTCAAAATATGTAGCATGCTATCAAGACGATCTACCAAGGCTGATTCTGTTGGATACAAATAAAGTTGTGTATTATCCAGTGGCTAATACATCTCTGAGTGACTTAGCATGGACTTGAGCTGCTTACTAATAACTGACACCTGGGGAAGTAAGATGCTGTAATTCAGTTTCATTTTCCACGCTAAGTCTGATCAGGAGTTTGATCCATTGCTGTTCATGGCTCCCTAAGTTTCCCAATTCTATTCTTTAGAACATTTTCCAAGCCTTCAGAAGTTTATCAGTACCTATAAAGGGAATTTTATGCTCTTTAATATGGTATTCAAGATCTTCCATGATCTGATTTTAACCGACTTTTCTTAACTTAAAACCTGCTACACCCTCCCATGATCTTATAATCCAATACAATGAAACTATTTCTTTTCTTAACAGGCCCTCCACCTCTCTCCCTATATATTATTTTTCTTAATTGTCTCTTCAGTCTACCATGCCCTTCTCTGCATGGCCTGCTTCTTCAAAACTGTGCTCCAATCCTTTCACAGAGTCTGTCCACTTTTCCTCTGTGAGGATCTAAATCCCCTTTTCATCCGTTCCCCCCTTGCACATGACATAACATATTTGCAGTCTGTTTTTATTATGTTGGCCTCACCATGTGATTTTTGGCACTATTGCTTTGATGCTTTATGTTTGATTTTACCTTATCGAACCTCACCAAGTATAGAATAGCATAAACTCTCACCCTTGGCCATCCCCAACTATAAACCATTTCTGGTAAATGTCTGTACAGAGTAGATGCTCAACCAATATCTTGAGATCAAATTGCAACAGATTATTCTATAAACTAAGACGATAATTTATTAAGACTTAAGATGTCAGATCTCTAAGAATAATTCTCATTTAATAGACACCCTTAAAAAGCTTATCTATTCATGCTTTTATTCTCATTTTTTTCTTGAGATTTAGAGGATCCTCAAGAATGTCCAACTTTTCTCTTGTCACCCTCAGCCCCTAACTTAAAAAAAAAATAAATAAAACTTGAATAAATTACTTAGTTGGAGACGTTGCTCTTGGTTTGAATCAGTAGGTTGGCTAAATAAACTCACTGATGATTGTCTTAAAAATACATATTCCTGGTTGCTAACTCAAGACATACAGAATCTAAGCTTTGTGAATCAATATTAATTGTTAATTAAACCAGCACTTCTTAATTTACCAGTCTTCGGGGAAACACTCACACAACTTCCTAGATAGAAATTATTCCACCTTTAAATAATTTGAGAAATATTCACAACTTCCTATCTTTCTTAGAGATTCAGAATTTATATAAAACATATGAAGGAAATCTTTGAGGAGTTCTGAAATCTAACTTATTTTATTTGTTCAGTTCAGACTTTCCTCAAACTAATAAAGCCCTTTTGTTTCTCCAAATATACCTATTGAAATTTCATGCTCAGCGGAATTGTATTAGGGAAGTATTTACATGTGACCCTTCTTAATCATCAATTTTGCCAGTTTTAAATAGTGAAGGAGGGTCAGTTGAAAGTCATTCTCAGGATAAAACCTCTACTGTGAAATGTAGGTTTGTGGGTGTATTTCCCTCAAGAATAGCTCAGAGTCACTGGCATTCAGCAACAGAGGCACTATGAGATTGGAAATATCTCTGGCCCCATACTGAGCGGGGGTGATCCTCTGCTCTTATGGGTCCCAGCTTCGAAATCCAGGTCCGTTCCATTAGCCAACACAGGCATTCAGAGTCTAGATCACCCACCCTGGGCTGGGATGTGTTAGCTCACCAGCCCCAACAGTAGAATGGATTTGGTCTCTAAGATAAGAGCTACTGCCTTTCTGGGAATACAGTCTTTCTACCTCTGGGTATGCTGCCATTCGAAGGTCAGTTGTGATATGTAATCAAATGACCCATCTGTGTCCTCTCTGAAGTGTGAATTAGTGCAGGCACTTATTACTCACCTCCCTCCCTTTAGAACAAATTACTTCTGACAACAGTGAATGAAACAGCTGTGTGTATGTGTGCATGTGTGTGTATAGGTATGTGTGTATGTGTGTTTCTATAAAAGAAGGATTCTCTTACTATAAGAGAATGCCCCCAGGCCGTGAAGGAGATTGAGCTGTGTAAACCAACCGTGCCTTATGCTCTATGGGGAAAAAATGAAATGAGGAAGAGAACACCTCAACTGAATTTATTATAACAAATTTCTTGGGATAATAAAAGACATCAGCTCAGCCCTAGAGGGAAAGTAGGTTACAGCTCAGCTAAATGTCCTTGTCTAATGTTGCTTGACCCTAGCTAACATTTCAAGCATAAGTAAAATTTTGCCAGTGGTATGTTTTGGCCTGTTTAGTGGTTTCATCAGAGGCATTGATTTAAATGTATTTTTAAACTTATCTGATGAATCTTCACATGAATTGTTTTAAGATCACATGCCCCCAACATTCTGGTCTCTCTTTAATTTATGCTCTCTTCCATGGTGCAAGAGGAATAGGGTGTGTTATTTTTAAATTCCTAATTCTATATTTCACTAACTGGATGGGGAATAAATCAGCCAAACCAATACTGTATTGCCACCATAAAGAAAAGAGGCACCTTGCAAGTTTCTGGGTGTATAAAGCTGTGTCTACACACATGCAGTTCCTTTTGTCTTCTGGTAGTCTTCTTTCTTTTGCATTTGCCGGAAGAGCATTTTTCAGCATCTCTGCATCTGTGGAGCTTTTTATAACATCCAAGGAGACCCGAACACCTGTTTTATCCACGTTGCACTAGGTACGTGCTTCTTTTACCTCACTCATCAACTATAAGTCAGTTTCTGGCTTGCATTCTACCTCCCCTTCTAAATTCTTATCTACATTTTACATATTTTATATTTATTTTTAGTACCTATGACTTTCCTGGCTTAAAAGTAATAATCACAAATACTTGTCAAATTTAATTGAATATGCAAATATTTGATACTAGATGTTTGTGAATGTTGTCTTTCTCTACCAATTAATTCAGCACAACTGTCTCTTAAAACATCAATTTGTAAGAACTTAACATTCTTTGGGAGTTTATATATTATATTCAAGATACTACATCCCGGGTATTACTGGAGTTTTCAAAGTAAAAGAAAAGACTGTATTGTTTTAAATAATGCATATCACATTTTCATCAGCTGAAATAAAAAAGTACACATTTCTGAATCATAACTAAATATATTTGTGTGTGAGATTCTACTTCAGGAATGTCATACTATCTATACATGGATAAATATAGACTGTGAGTTTGTACATTTAGACTTTACAGTTTGATTATTATCCTTAAATGTTGTGAATTCTAATTAGATTGAGGTAGAACATTAAATAATACTAAAAATTAAGTTTGCAAATAAAAGAAATACTATGATAATTCAGACTCATCAAATATACCATTCTTTACTTTTATATATGATTGTATATGTGCTTATACAGAAGGATCTCTGGAGTGAATATTAAATGACTGTGTTGCTTTATTTATTGTACACATCTATCTGCAACCCTTCCAAAATAAAACTATACCTATAATAAACCATGAAAAATGATGGGCGGTAATGAAAGTTTCCCATCTGGAAAAGACCCTGGTCCAGATGGATTTGCTAATGAATTTTATAAGATGTTTAACCAACCTTTGAAGAATATCTCAGACATGTTTGATTACTTTAAATTACCAACATTTTTGGAACTACCACTGTGGGTTCTCAAACTAATCTTTATAAAGTGCCAAGAAATGCTAAAATTCAGAAATCTATGTTTCTTAAGGACTTACATCTTTCACATAAATGCTAAAAACATATTTCTTCTAAACTTGAACCCATGGTAAGATGTTTTGAAAGGATATTTTTAGGTCAAACAGGTGGGGAGAATATCTTACCTCAAATTCATAACATTAGTTGGTATTAACTTTAATTATATGTTAATAAAAAATTGACATTTATTTTGCTAGAATATGTGTCAATAAAGGTCATCCTATGTTTTACTCAATTTTTCACAGAATTAGGCATTTTATGCAAATAATAAATATATAAATGAAAATTATATGAAAATTATAATCAAGTAGCAACAAATATACTATGATATCATGTCCTAAATTATTTATCCAACCAGTTTGTTCTCATTACAGAAATCTTGCCATTAGATATTCATCCCTTTCAAGAAGGCTTTGGCATATTTAGAATTTTGCTGTTATTATGGCTATTACATTGAATGATATTATAATTTTAGAGATGCAGCTAACTTTATTTTTAAATATGGTGAGAAATTCACTACACTGACTGTTCAAATTTTAAGGTGTTATGAAAAAGAAAATAACTCTAGAATGACAGAATGAGAATATTACATCCTTTATAAACTTCTTTCAAAAATTTACTAGAATTTAGTACCCAATAGGATATTGTGCCAACTCAAGGGTAATATGTTTTAATATAGGATGATGAATTTAGAAATCAGGAATGGAAAGGCAGTACCCTACCAGGGACAGCGAGATGGGATATCAGTAGATAAGGAGAAGCATGAGGTAAGTGTTTACTCTGCAGGATGCTGCTGATACAAAAACTATTAAATATCATGAGTGATCCAAACATTTTAGCTTGAATCAGATGTGGTTTTTCTGATTTCCATTTCCTCATCCATAATATGAAAATAACATTTACCTTAAAGCGTTATCATAAGGATTAAATAACTGCCTAGGATGTGGAAGGTATATCTAGTATTTTTTTTTTCTTTCTCACTTTTAGACACACACACACACACACACACACACACACACACACACACACACACACAGAGTTTTGATTCAAAAAGAGAAGGGGTTTGCAAAAATGATCTTCCAGGTCAGATGCCTTTTGCTACAGCTCTTTGCTCTCCTCATTGCTTGCATGCCACAAAATAAATTCCGATTTGTATCTGAACAACAATATGGCAGCAAAAATATATATTAACTCATATGTAGAGTCTAGGGGATATATCATGCCAGATGGTTGCCTTGAAGTTCATGTTTAATGCAAAAGGTTACCTTTTGACCATATTTTTGAGCCACAATTGTAAGGGGAGCTGAAAATTCCATTTTCAAATAACAGTCTTGTATTAAGATCACTTCGTGTATCTATGTGATTAACTACACAGACATATATGTATAGCTAGCAGCCGTGATTTATTCTGAATAATGCTGCTTATTCTACTGATATTGTAGAAGATAAAGCCAGTTAATGAATCCTTTTTTAACAAATCTTCTTTTCTTATTATTAATGCTTTGAAAACACACAAAAACAATTTAAAAGGCATATCATGCTCAAAAACTTAATTTAAACATTGTTTTTGTTGGTTTCTTTTTGTAAAGACAGTAGTTCTGCTGAAGACAGCATTACAAAGAATGGAATTTTATTAAACAGTAACTGAAAGAACCATTAATTTGTTTTTTCTTCTTATAGGAAGAATATATTAAAAACCCAATCATTACCATTTTATGCAACAGTAAAAATTCCCCCCATCTCTCCATATGCTTTTTGCCCATTCTTATCTAACTCTAAAGTAGTCATTTAACATCATGCTCTACTATTTTCTGGATATTGTTTCTATGTAGTTTATTATTTATTAATACATCATCGGGTGTTTTTTGTTTGTTTCAAAATCTGGTCACAGTATACATTAACTATGAGTTACAATTAAATTTTTTGTCACTCTACATTTATATGATACATGTAATACATGGACATATATAGAGAGAGTTGCTGTATTCTTTTGTAGCAGTTGCATTTTTTTAAAAAAAATTTGTGGATGCCCAAAGATTTAATTGGTTTGTTCTATGTCAGTAGACTATTAGATAGTATCCAATATGCCAGCATTGCAAACAGTGCTTTAACATGACAGGGGATCTTTTAGAAAGGGTAGTACTGTAAGGGACTGAGTGAGTAGAGACACTCACTGGGAGTCTGAGGAAACTTGCACATAGGAAGCATCATTTACAAGTGTCAACTATTTCAGTAGGAGTGAGGCTGAGCTTTAAGCACAGAATTCTTAACGTACAGAATTCATGTTGTGCAGACACATCCCAAGAGAGGATGACTTCCTGAGTGAGTGACTCTGGGATCTAACAAGCTATTTTCTGACACTGATTGGATTATATATATGAGAGTAATAAGGAATAAGGGAAGTTATAACTATAAAATGGAAAGACCAAAAATTATAATTAAGACAATCTGAGCAAATTAGCCAAAACTAAGAATAAGAACAAAACTTTCTAGGATGTATAAGTGATTATAGCAAGGTTGCAAGATAAAATGTTAATGTAAATTTTTTAATTGCTTTCTTATATACCATCAAAGAACGAGTGGAATTTGAAATTGAAAACACACTACCATTTACATTTTCACTCCCCCAGAAGGAAATAATTAGGTATCTAACAAAACATGTGCATCATCTCCATGAGAAAAACTACAAAACTTTAATGACAATTAAGGAAAACCTAAACAAATGGAGAGATATTTCACATTTATGGATAAGAAGACAATACTGTCAAGATGCCAGTTCCTCCCAGCTTGATCTATAGATTCCATGCAATCCTGATCAAAATCCCAAGAAATTATTTTGTGGATATTGGCAAACTAATACTAAATTTACATGGAGATGCAAAAGATCCAGAATAACCAGTACAATATGAAAGGAGAAGAGTAAGTTTGGAGTATTGATACTGCTCAACTTCAAGGCTTACGATAAAGCCACAGCCATTAATTCATTTTGGCATTTGTAACATAATAGACACACAGATCAGTAGAAGAGAATACAGAGCACAGAAAATGCGCATATAAATATAATCAACTAATCTTTTATAAAGGAGAAAAAGCAATACAATTGGGGCAAAGATTATCTTTTAACAAATGGTGCTAGAACAACTGGATGGACATCTACATGCAAAGATTATAGTAGTAAGTATAGACATAACTGATTCCTTTCAAAATTTTACTCAAAAAGGATTTTAAAAAATCTGAATGTAATACATTAAACTATACAATTCTCAAAGGATAACACAGGAGAATTTCTAGGTGACCTTGGATATAACAGTAACAATGATTTTTTAAGATCTAATACCAAGACAGGATCCATAATGGAAATACTTGATAAGCTCTATTTGTTAAAATTAAAAATGTCTGCTCTATGAAAGACAATGTCAAGAGAATTAGAAACAAGCCACAGATTGGGAGACCTATTTTGCAGAAGACCTACCTGATAAAGAACTATTAACCAAAATATGCAAAGAACTTTTCAAACTCAACCATAAGAAAACAAACAACCTTATTTTTAAAAAATGGGCCAAAAGGATTCTGTAAAAAATGCAAAGTAGGAAGGACCAGGAACCAGTCTTCTCACCTAAACAACAATTGCACTGACAGAATCTGTCTGATATGACTATTTTGGAACTCAGGGGTCTATTGAAGGCATGCAACTTCCAGTGAAGGATTTGGATGGTAACTTGTGGTTACTTTATTAAATTTCAGCTCTTACCTAATCCCTACACCTAACCATGTGGTAGGCAGATGTGCACATGTTTCTGGAATAGCTTGCACACAATTTGCAGGAGCCAGAATGGGCTTAAAAAGATCCTGAACTCCAAATATCAGGGCTCTGTGTTCTGATACTGATTACTGCTTCTGATAATAAAGGGGCAAAGAGATGGGCAACCATTATTGCATCTCCCCCAGTTGTTGCAACTTATTCCCCCTACAATTGAATTGACTTTGAGACCAGCACTCTTTTTTTACCTGCTTTATTTTTCTCTTTTGGGAATCATATTTTAAAGATTAAAACTTTCAAAAATACCTGCCTTTATGGGTCAAACTAGAAAAGGACAATACATGCTCAAGAAAAAACCCAGAAAAGACCTGAGAAGACCTTAAATTTATAGCTTAGTCTGATCCTTGGCACAAAGACCACTCATAGGCTGTTGTAACAATTTTTAAAAAAGCAAAAATAATAACTGATAAGCACTACAACTTTTAGTATTTTGGGGCCCTACTTCTGGTTCCCAGGGAAGTTATACTTTAACATTAACCAAGGTTGAAATGAGTCAGCAAAACCTCATAGGATGGGCTCTATTTCTGCCTCAAGCACACATTGTGTGTCTGCTATGTTAAAAATATAACCCAAAGGAGCCTTCCAAACATAAAGCCTTCCAAACATAAAGATAATAAAAGGAAAAAAAAAAAAAGAACAACAACAAGGAAAAAAGCCCTTCCTTGTTCCCATAAGATTAAAGTCATACAGCCTTAGACATACTAAAAACATAAGACAAAGTCTGTAAATTTCTGGAATGCCCTTCTTTATGATGATTAGTAGCTCTTCGTGTAAAAATCATATATAACCTTGCACCAAATGTCCTTTCCCTAAACCATTCTCTTTTTTTGTGGAAATTGTATGTTCCAGACAGCTGTCATAGCTTGAACTTCAATAAAACTGTTCTCCTTTCTCCTTAAAATTTTTTTGGAATGTTTGTTCATTTTGCAACAATAACAAACAATAAACTTGGGGCAGAGGGGTGGGGAGAATATTTCCAGAGTTACCACATAATTACATTCAAATGTCCAGTGTTCATGAGAAAATCAAAAGGTATGCAAAGAAACAGAAAAGTATGTTCATTCATAGGTAAAAGAAACTACAGTAACTGACCTGAAAAAGCCCCGATGATAGATATACTAAAAGAAGACTTTAAAAGATCTATCTTAAAACTCTCAAACAACAAAAAGGTATAAATAAAGTCATGAAAATAATGTATAAACAATGGACATGGAACTATCAATACATAGAAAGAAAATGAACTAAAATAAATTCTGGAGGTGAAAAGTATGATAAATAAAATAAAAATCCATAAGGGGGATTCTTAGACAGACTTGAGAAGACATAAGGAAGAATTGGTGAGCTTGAAGATAGAACAATGGAAATTACCAAATCTAAGGAACAGAAAGATAAGAACTGTAGAAAACTGAACAGAGGAACCTGTGATAATACTGTCAAGTTGGTTGACATGTGGATCATAGTTGTCCTAGAAGAGGAATAGAGAGAAAAGAGAACAGAGAGAATATTTGAAGAAATAATCACTGAAAAATTCCCAAATTTGATGAAAGATATAAATATAAACATCTGAGAAGCTCAGCAAATTCTGAGAAAGAGACCCACATCATGGTGAATTATACCCAAGATTTCAAAAGATAAAGACAGAGGGAGCCTTTTGAAAGCAGCAAGAAAGGAGCAAATAACCACAAAAAACATATCATCAGAAGATTTCTCATCAGCAGACAATAGGCTGATACATTCAAAACACTAAAAGGAAAAAAAATCAACCAAGAATCCCATACCTTACAAAACTGTCCTCCAAAAGTCAAGGAGAAATTAAAACATTCTCAGATATATAAAAACTGAGGAAGTTTGTTACCACTAAGCTTCCCTGCAAGAAATACTCAAGAGATTCCTGCAAGGCCAAATGAAAGTACACTAGATAATCACTTGAAACCATGTGGAGGAATCAAAATCCCAGTAAAGGTAAATATAGGACATTCATAAAGGCTAATGTTATTATAATAATGGTTAGTGACTGTACTTTTTTTGTTTGTACATGATTTAAGACACTAATACATTTATTTTATTTTATTTTTTAAACAATATGTTAAGACATTAATACATGTAAAGACAAAAAATTATTAGTCTAAAAGCTACTGTTATTTTAATTTTGGTTTGTAACTCAAATTTTTTTAAACAGAATTTAAGAGATTAATACATTAAAAATCATTAGGTTTTATTTTTGTATGTAAAATATTAAAAAATGTAATTTTGTGAGCTCAACATCTAAAAGGGTAGGGATAGAACTGAAAGAAGCAGTATAGAACAACTAAACCCCACAGTAGGGGGAAAAATAAAGATTAGAGCAGAGATAAATAAAACAGAGAATAGAAAAATAATAGAGAAAACCAATAAAACTAAAAGTTGGTTCTTCAAAAAGATTTAAGAAAAAAAGGCAAATCTGTAGCTAGATGGACTAACAACAGACTGAAATTAATATAATTAAAAGTGAAAATGAGACATTTCTACTACTTCTACAGAAACAAATAATTTAAGGGAGTACTATGAAAAATTATTTACCCAAAATTGGAATACCTGGATAAAATGAGCAAATTCCTAGAAATTTAAAAATGTTCCAGATAAAATCATGAAGAAATAGAAAGTCTAAATAAATCTGTAGGTAGAGGAGGGCACCTGGGTTAAGCCTCTACCTTCGGCTCAGGTCATGATGTCAGGGTCCTAGGATGGAGCCCCGCATCGGGCTCTCTGCTCTGCAGGGAGCCTGCTTCCCCCACCCCGCTCTCTCTCTCTCTCTGCCTGCTTGTGGTCTCTGTCTGTCAAATAAATAAATAAAATCTTTTAAAAAAATCTGTAAGTAGTAATTAAAAATCTCCAAAGATAAGCCCTGGACCCAATGGATTTATTGCTAAATTCAACAAACATTTAAAGAAAAACTAATACTAATCTTTCTCAAACTTTTTCAAAATGTTGAAGAGGAGAGAATACTACCTGGCTCATTCTATGAGGTCAGCATTACCCTGATATCAAAGACAAAGATACTACAAGAAAGAAGCTGTTTGACTTTGGATCTAACAATGATTTTTTGGATAGGACACCAAAGGGATAGGTAACAAAAGAAAAACAGACACATCGGACTTCATAAAAATCATGAAATCCTGTGCATCAAAAGATACTCTCAGCAGAGTAAACCGGCAATGCACACAATGAGAGAAACACTTGCAAGTGATAAAACTAATTGTATCAGTATGATTCAGTCTGAAAAAGGAGGTAAATCCTATAATATGATATAAAATGGGCCATGATCGTATAGTGGTTAGTAATCTGCATTGTGATAGAAAATGGATGCACCTTGAGGATATTAAGCTAAATTAAATAAACCACTCATAAAGAGACAAACACTGATGATTTCACTTAAATGAGGTACATAGAATAATCCAAATCATGGAGACAGTAAATGGTGGTTGGCAGGGAATGGGGAGTGATCCTTTAATGGGTATGGAGTTTCAGTTTTACAAGACAGGGATGAATGGTGGTAATTTTTGCACAACATTAGGAATGTATTTAATATCACTAAACTGCACACTTAAAAACTGTTAAATGGGTATGGAAGAGGAAAAAAAAGTCCTCTGTCTTATTGAATTTATTTTTCTCTTTGTAAAAGTTAGTTTTGTACTGTTTATATCTAATTATATTTCCATTTTTTACCCTTTCTGATGGATACAATAGACTAATCTGAAGAGTTATATTTGTTATAAAATAAGTTCATTGTTTTTCTTCTCTTAAATCATAATCAACAAATAATTCACAATACGTTAAAAATGTTCAATGGTAAATTCCATGTTATGTTTAATTTATCATAATAAAAACAATTGAAACAAAAAGAATCAAAAGACCTGAATTAACACCTCACTAGAGAAGATATACAGATGGCAAATAAGCATGTGAAAATATGTTCTGCATCATATGTCATCAGGGAAACGTGAATTAAAACAACAAGACACTACTACATATCTATTAGAATAGCCCAAATCTGTAACACTGACAACACCAAATGCTGGTGAGAGTGTGTAGCAACAGGAATTTTCACTTATTACTGGTAGGAATGCAAAATGGTACTACCACTTGGGCAGATAATTTGGCCGTTCTTACAAAACACATACTCTAACCATATCATCCAGCAATCACACTCCTTGGGATTTACCCAAAGAACTTGTGAGCTTAAATCCAAATAAAAACCTGCATGTGGATGTTTATAACATTTTTAGCAATATTTGCCAAAAGTTGAAAGCAACAAAAATATCCTTCAAGAGGTAAATGGATAAATAAGCTGAGGTATATCCAGATGATGCAGAATTATTTTGCATTAGTAAGAAATGAGCTATCAGGCCATGAAAAGATATGGAAGAAACTTATATGCATATTACCAAGTCAAAAAAGCCTGTGTGAAAGGCTACATATTGAATGATTCAAACTATATGACATTCAGGGAGGGAAAAATTATAGGGACAATAACAAAACAGCAGTTGCCAGAGATTGGGGGTGTGGAGAGCAAAGGCATGGGTAGGCAGAACACAGAGGATTTTGGGGATGGCAAAACCACTCTGTATTGTAGTATAACAGTACATATTAGTCATTGTACATTTGTCCAAGTCCATACAATGTACAACTTCAAGAGGGAGCTGCAATATAAGCTATGGACTTTGGGAAATAATGATATGTTGATGTCAGCTGAACGACAGTAACAAATATTCCGCTTTGGTGTGTTTAATTTCCTCGGAAGCTAAAACTGCTCTAAGACATGAAGTCTAATAAAATAATTAAATAACAAAAATGGTAATTTAAAATTCAAAAATTTTTCTATTAGAAATGGAATCTTAGATACTTGGAAACATTCAGATGGTTTATATTATTCTGTTCTGTGATTATTTGAATTTGTATAAATTTGGTCACTGTGTTTGATTCTGACTATATAAATGATACCAGAGTTTGTTCTCCTGAACATATGGTACCGATTGTTTAAAGTTATAACTGTCTCTCTATACCTGTGTCTAGCATTTTGATTAAACTAACTTACCACTTAGTTCAAAGAGATAATGAACATAACCAGTTGTTTTCTTTTAGAAATAGCTGTGGACTAAATGCTGATGTTGAATTTTGCAGCTAATTGGTACCCTAATTGGTACTCTAATTGGTAGTCAGTAATTATGGTTAAAGTCCAAATGTACCATCCAAGATTAAGTAGCACACACATTCAAGTAAAGGGCTGTTCCAAATTTCTGTTAGGAACGCTTTCTAGTTATTTGTCATTTTGGTAGAGACAAGTATGAATACTTTTCAACATTTTTGACTATACTATCCCATTCCAAAACTGGGTATAAAGAAACATTCTTCCACAAAGGACAATATCTAGTCTCATCTGACTCTTTTCTTGAGGTTAGAATTAATGGGGTAAAAGTATCTCAATCTTGGTGTGATATCCAAAAAACTTGTGTCATGGAAGAATACATAGAAAAGCTATTCCTTCTTTGCTTCATTTCCTCTTTATAATTGGACCTCTGGGCAGTGAAATAAGACAGGATGGCTTGATCTATGCTTGCCATGAGAAGATGAGGTACAAAACTTCACTTTCTGCTAAGGTTATGCTAATTTTACTTCCAAGACCCTGATAATTCAGTTGTACAATTCATCTTCTATAGTGAGCAATGTGGTAGATAACCCACATTCAGAATTAATTACCATAAATCAGAAGTATATTCATTGTAGTGCTGTGAGATCTTTCATTTCCCAGGAGGAAATGTCCCATCTACAAATGAACCCTTTACAGGTTCAATTATGTCTTCTCATTTCTTTTCTCTTTTAGGCTTGGCATAATGTCTGCAATTTAGTTTTATATTTTCTTTTATAGAGAAAGTATCCAACTGCTAGGAAGTAAGCCCAATTATCACTAGTGGTAGAACAAATAGAAAAATGACAGTGTTCCCCCAAACTATCTGCTTAGTTATAAGTCTGCAGCTGCCTTTTCCTTATGACCATTTGGTTCAATTAAGCGAACATCATTTGAAATTCGTTATTGAACAAACACAATAGTTAGATTGAAGCTGGGAAAAGAATTAAAAATGGTTCCTCTTTACCATAAAATGAGTCTTGTCTATGCCTATACATACATCTTTCTAATTGTACTACATTAATCATAGTGAATATACCAGAAATATATTGACTCTGTGTGACAAATAGCCCGTACTGAAGAATTCTGAATTCCTCATGCTTCCCTGTTCAATACACTTACATAGAGGAAAACTGATAAGCAAGCAATAATTATAATTTCCTTTACTACAGTCAATTTTTCTTAAGTTTTGTGACTTTCCATAAACAACTAGGCCTTGCATTGGGAGAAATTACGCAATCATAATGCAATCTTACTGACATGTCCTGCTAGATTCTTTGGATTTTAAAATGAATGTATTATCTCTAACACTAGTTAATCTAAACATTGTTGTTTTTACCTGACAAGTTATTCTTGGGATTAGTCAAAGGGACATAATATTCAATGTAAATAAACCTAAAATAATCCTCTTCTTGAAGTATTACTCTTAACTTTCAGGTCTTACATAAGCCTGTGGCAGATAGCTGGGGCCATGCTTGTCCTAAGGCTCAGTTTAGCCATAGGACCACAGTCCACTTAATACAGCTTATTGATTCTAGTTCTCCATGAATTCAGTTTTGAAGACCTATGTAAAACTTTTTGATCCTAACATGATTCTGTGGTCATAAATCGGCTCCTGCCACGGTTATAGGTTTTCTTTTTACCTTTCCCGTACTAATGCCCTGCTTATTTTTTAGTCAGATGCCTCCAGAACTAATTAGTCTGAAAGGGTAAGTGAAACAATAACATTAACTACCCAAATTTCCTAGTCTCCTGCTCCCACCAGTTAAGAAATGTTATAGATCCATCTCTCCAGCATCTTCAATCATTTCTCCATCTGTCCACTTATCAAATGACATTTTCAGTCATCCCTTATAAGTATATTTTTTTTCAAATTTTAATTTAAAGTTAATGTTGAAAATGCAGACAGCCCTACCAGAGAAGTACCCTGATGTGATGGCTAGCTCACAGATTCTAGCAATAGAATCTTGTCTCCATTATTAACCAGTTATGTGATCAACTAATGTTAACCTCTCTGAGATCTGATTTCACTTTCTATGAATGTGAACAAAGCTTTTATCAAAGGGCTTTTGGAAAACATAAGCAGCACGTGGCACAGAATAGGAGTTCATTTATCTGTTCTTTACCTGCTCTTTGTTACAATAAATATTCAGTAAGTTCAAGCTAACATAGAGCAATATCTGTCAAATCCAATTGCTAATATCTTTGGGCAGATGAGAAAATAAATGTTCACTGATAACCATAAACACCGTATTCTACATCTATTTCTCAGTATTTAAAGCTAGATGTAAAATCTTACATATTTGCCATTAGTAGTTTCAAGTTCATTTACTGAATAACATATATCATGATTTAGCTGTACTCTCTTAAAATGGAAATATTTCAAATATTTCTTTTTTTTTTCTTTTTCTTTCTGCATGTTCCTAAAATACTCTCTGTCTTGTAACCTTCTCTCCAGTCTTAAAGGAAGACATGTCTCACTTTTCCTCAAAGTCAAATCCCATCCCACTCGCCTATATATTGCTCTATCAAATTTGTCTCTATTTCCTGCAACAGTAATAATTTCTTCTCCTCTGACTTCTCTTCAGTTTACAAAGAATAAAAAAATCAACTATCTGGCACTTATTATGATGAGCACTGGGTGTTGTATATAAGTGATGAATCACTAAATTCTACTCCTGAAACCAATAGCGTACTGTATGTTAACTAGAATTTAAATAAAAATTTGGAAGAAAAAGTATTTTTTTTAAACTACCACCCAATCTTTCTTCTTTTCTTCATCATTAACTGGAAGAGGAATCACTTGATGGTTCCATGTCCTTGTTATCTCAAGACATCCCTTAATGCCAGTGCCTTCTGGCATTCTACTGCATCACCCTTGGTTAGTCACTAGTAACTGTGTAAGTGCTAAATCTATTGGTCACTTTTATTCAGACCTTGCCCTATTTATCTTGAAACACTTAATTCTGTTGACTTCTTTAGTTCTTTCTGTCCTTGTCTTCCAAGACAGCACACTTAACTAATTCTCCTTCTAACTCTGGTCATTCCCTCCCTTTCTTGATCACAGGCTTCTTCTCTTACGGAGAACTATTAAATATCAGTGCTTCTTATGAGACTAATTTCAGTTCTCTCTTTTCTCAAGATCTTTGTAAATGAGATGGGTGACCTCATCTACTTGCATGGCCTCAACTACTCTTGGTATGTGGGTAACTGCTATGAGAGTACTATCTCTGCAAATTAACCTCTCTTCTCAGTCCACAGTAGATTTTCAATTTCCTGGTCTACTAAAGGCATTTTACACTTAACATGCTCAAACTTGAACTCATTGTATAATCTCATTTCCATTCCCATTCCTCACTACTTCTCCTCCTACAAAATTCTCTATTTAAATAATGTTGTCACTATACATACATTCTCTGTGGTAAGTTCTTTTGAAGCAGCCTGGATATTTTCTCCTCTCTTCCTTCTCATTGCACATTTAATTGGTAACATTACAGTATCGATTCTACTTCAAATTATCTCCTGAATTTTCTGTTTCTTTACCATCCCTGTTGCTACTGTCTCATGTCATTATTGGAACTATTGCAACAGACTCCCAAAGGGTTTTCTTTTATTCTAGTTCTCCTTTTTTACTGACATGGGAATTATTAAAATAAATATGCAAATCATTTTGGGTTCTTCCTTTACCTAAAACATTCTACTCTCTTCTTTTTTTAAAATTTTTTTATTATGTCAGTCACCATACAATACATCATTAGTTTTTGATGTAATGTTCCATGATTCATTGTTTGCATATAATACCCAGTGCTCCATGCAACCCATGCCCTCCTTAATACCTATCACAAGGCTCACCCATTCCCCCACCCCACTTCCTTCTAAAATCTTCAGTGTTTGGGTCAACCAGGAAATCAAAGAAAAACTTAAGCAATTCATGGAAACCAATGAAACGAAGACACATTGATCCAAAAACTTATGGGATACAGCAAAGGCGGTCCTAAGGGGGAAATATAAACCAGCCAAACCTCACTCAAAAAAAAAAAAAAAATCCCAAATATACAAACTATCTTTACACCTTAAAGATCTGGAGAATCACCAACAAATTAAAACCTAACTCATGCACAAGAAGGGAAATAATTAAAATTAGAGCAGAGATCAATGAATTAGAACCCAGAAATACAGTAGAACACATTTACAAAACTAGAAGCTGGTTCTTTGAAAGAATTAATAAAATCGATAAACCCTTGGCCAGACTTACTATTCTCTATTGTATGTGAGCATGTACTCTGGTGTGTTCAACTGTCTGCTGGTAATAAGCTTGTTGTCCCAGCTCTTGTACTCTATTTTGTTATCAGATGAGTCTGGTTGGGATATAAATTATCCCATTAACAATAAGGCAAAGACCAAACCCCTTAGCATCATCTACATGACCTTCCTTCATAATTTTGCCACTACCAGTATCTCAATCTCATCTCTAACTCTTCCCACTATGTATCCCAAACTCTAGTCCTGCTGGAATAATCACAAAACTCATTCTGAGTCATTGTATGTTACGTCCTCTGATGGACATATATATTACCAACATTTTTTTTCCATTTCCCAATATCACTCAAATGAAACATGTTCTGTAGAGCCTTTCTTGACTCCCATAGGGCAATTAAGTTGTTCACTTCTTCATGTTCATTGGCTCCTTGTTCATTCTCTTATTTTAATCTGAATCACAATTTACTATATTTATCATTCTGCACATATACATCTCCTACTATACTGTGAAATTCTTAAGGACAGGGGCTGTGTTTCATTTACGTTTGATCTCTGTGCTTAGTACAGTGACTGACAAATACATGCTCAAAAATTGTAAATGAATGGATAAATAAAGGTATTGACCACAGGACTTGAAACTGCCAAGTTTCCTGATATTTAAAAGCTTTTTAGGGGTGCCTGGGTGGCTCAGTGGGTTAAGCCTCTGCCTTCGGCTCAGGTCATGATCTCAGGGTCCTGGGATTGAGACCCACATTAGGCTTTCTGCTGGGCAGGGAGCCTGCTTCCCCTTCTCTCTGCCTGAATCTCTGCCTACTTGTGGTCTCTCTCTCTCTGTCAAATAAATAAATAAAATCTTAAAAAAAAGCTATTTTAGGAAACTTTTGCCCAAATGTTTATGTGCTATTTCCACGTAAAAATGACCCAGTCACCATGTGTTTACTTATTATCTCAACACCCCCTTTTCCTCCTCAGAAACTACTACAATATTTATAATCACCACTATAAAATTTTAGTGTTAAATTATAAATGTGTCTCAAGCTTACAGCTTGCCAGATTGTGGACAAATTTATAATTTTTCTATTCAGGCAATGTTGATGAAGACGAGTTATGTTGGACGCATAGAAGGTAAGTATTCAGTGCATTATCATTTGTGGCAGAGTTATATTCAAAACTCAAGCCATTGAAAATTTTCATTTTTTAAAAAGATTTTGAGACAATTTATTTATTTGAGACAGGGAGAGAATGAGCCTGAGGTAGGGGCAGAGGTAGAGGCAGAAGCAGACTTCTTGCTGAGCAAGGAACCCACAGTGGGCTCAAACCCAGGACTCTGTGATCATGACCTGAGCTGAAGGCAGACGTTTAACCAACTGAGCCACCAAGGTGCCCCAAGAATTTTCAGTTATTTTTAAGTCTAAATGATCATGGACAGATACAGTGGCTAAGCATAAAATATATTAATGAAATGGGTAACCAAAAGGCCATTGTGAAACAAATCTGTATTTAAAAGGATTTTTATTTATAGTAATTTTGTGAGTGCCAACAAAATAATATGTAATGTTGAAGATACTTCTAAGAAACATATTTGTATAATTTTTTTTTTCTTCAAGATGTGAGTAAAATAAGTATTTCACATTCAACCAGTAAACAAGAGTTTGGGAAACAACTTTGACATTTCACTCTAGTAAGAAGGTATTAGTGCACCAGTGAAAATGAGTCCATTTATTTGTTCTCGGATGCTTTTGAAAGCATTGCTTTACTTTATTTTTTTTTTTTTCTTCAATCTTAACTTTCCCATTTGCTTTCCAAACTTTGAAGCAAAATGTTAGGAGGCAAAGTGAGATTGCCTGGTAGGAACCTATAATGGTGAAATGTACACAAGATTTCCCATTAAGATTTTCTAGCTATTTCTCAGCAACTTTTAGCTTTATATGGACAAAGCAATAAATGAAGAGCTCAGTCAGACCAATTTGTTTCTTCTCACCCCAGTATTCTGTATTATAAAAGGATTATTTGGAATGATTTCTAAACATACTTCCAACTTGTTTACACTGTGATCTGAATTTTTCCCGTGGTTTCTTCCACTAGTTTTCTAGTTTATTTACTATAATTACATTTCCTAAATATCAGAAAATGTTCTTTCATTGGGGAAAATTATAAAGTTATAGCTTTTTATAACATTCCCCATAGTTTTTAATGCTTTTAGACTCCCATCTGGGAAAATCCTATCTTGAAAGAGAATGTATGTGTGTGTGTGTAATTTAGATATTTATATAGCATTATAACATGCTATGCTACATTATGCTATGCTATGCTCTGCTATGTTTATAATCACTTTACCCTGACCCATTCTGGAATTTTTCCAGTCATGATATCCTTCATTTAATGCTTTCTTGAATACTTTCATATAAACTTTCCCAGTACAACTCTCATAATGAATACTATATTTTTTTTCTAAAAGAATTATTAATCTGAGACAGAGAATAGGGGGAGGGGCAGAGGGAGAAGGAGAGAGAGAGAGACTCTCCAGCAGACTCTCTGCTGAGTGAGGTGCCAGGGCTGAGCTTAATCCCAGGACCCTGAAATCATGACGTGAGCTGAGCCGAAATCAACAGTCTGAGGCTTAACTGACTGAGACACTCAGGCACCTTTCATGATGAATACTTTAAAACCATGTTACCACCTAAGCAACTCCACAGTTATTAACTAGCATTTAGTCTGTACTATGGTATATCTGTGTACATAAGATAAAACCTGAAAAAGTATGTGTAAGAAAGGAAATTATCAAACAGTAAGATGGTTACACTTTCATTGTTAATTATAATTGAATTAATGAGTCTTTAGTTAATTATTAAAATTATTGTCTGACATTAAGACATAATGCCATATGATTTAATTCATAGAAACAAAACAGATGAACATAGAGGATGGGAAAAATCGAAGGAAGCAAGCCATAAGAGACTTTTTAACTGTAGAGAATAAGCTGAGGGTTGACAGAGAGGAAGTAGGTGGGGGGATGAGCTAAGTGGGTGATGAATATTAAGGAGACCACTTGTGATGACACTGGGTACTGTATGTAGGTGATGAGTTACTAAATTCTACTTCTGAAACCAATATTATACTATACGTTAACTAAAATTTAAATAAAAATTTGAAAAAAAAAAAGACACAATATGCTTGAATTTTATCAGTAAGTTAAATGAATGCTTTGTATTTCCTGGTGGCATTGTCATGAAAACACAATTCATTCAAAGGGGCAGTGGAGTAGCAAGCAGTTGCCCTCTAGAACCCAAATGCAAATGGAATTTTCATTTTCAAATAGTACATATTTCCTATTAATGTCATGCAAATGTGTACCCAGATATATACACATGGTAAAGATGACTTGGTTGATAAGACAAGTTAAGCAGTTGACAATTTATTTATTTATTTATTTTTTGTATCAAGCAGTAAATCTACTAGATCTTTATTAACCGTTTGTTAATAGTCTTAATTACCTTCTTTTTAACTCCTTGTATTTTATAATTATGTTTCATCATTACAAGTCTTAAATTTTCATTTTAGGGAGCCAAACAGTTAATGGTTTTGTATGAAACCTCCTTCAATCAAAGCACAATTTTTGGCATGAACAATAAAAATAAGCATTTGGAAGTGATGTATAAACATGGGAAATTAGTTTGATAACTTATTTTCCCACTGATGAAAATTATAACATCATTCATATAGGCAGTCATGAAATTTTGTAAGCCAAGTATTCTTCTGTGCTAAAGTGACAAGACATAATCGTTCCCATCAGTGAGCTTTCATCATAAAATTTTAAAATAAGAAGTGATCATAGAAATCATCTAGTGAACAGGAACCTGGGTGGCTCAGTGGGTTAAGCATCTGCCTCATGGTCATGATCATGGTGATGATCATGGTCAGCTGAGGTCATAATCCCAGGGTCCTGGGATCCAGTCCCTCATCAGGCTCTCAAGCAGAGAGCCTGCTTCTCTCTCTCCCTCTACTGCTCACCCTGCTTGTGCTCTCTCTCTTTCTCTCTATGTGTCAAATAAATAAATAAAACCTTTAAAAAACAAAAAGAAATCATCTAGTGCATTCTCTGTGTTTCACAGTGTAGAAAAGTGAAAACCAAGATGTGTTAACCAACAAAGAACACACAAATAGTGGCAAAGATGACTCAGTGGCATACATTAGTGAGTGCTTTCTATAAAATATAAATTACTTCCTAAAATTTGGTTTGTACCAGTTCCTTTAAAAAGGTAATACATACTGTCAATATTTGAAAATAAAATCACTTCTTGTGACGGTATTAACATAACACTGAATCACGAGTACTGGAGACTTTTTATTATATAAATATCCTTCAAGATATTTTTATTATATAAGGATATATGAATATCCTTTAAGAAAGAAACTGCTTTTTTTTTTTTTTTCAAAATGTGGCGACTTTTTATAAGGTGGTCTTTTAAGTGGGAAATGTAAGTGACTGCTTTCCTTAAAACTAAATGCAATCATAAAGAAATTTCAGGATCTCATGTCCCTGAGGATAATGCCACCAACAGAGGTGGAAATAACTTGGTTCCTTGAATAATTGCTAGAAAACAACTTAACCTTTTGCTCTGGAAATTCATTAGAGATTTTGATTAGATTTTAACATATCAATAACATAAATCAGTACTTCTTTGGAAGACCTGATTTTACAGTATGTTATTAACTTGTTAATATTATGTTATAAAATTTGAGATACACTGCAATAAGCAACTATGAAGTATATAAATTATTTACACTTTCCATATTAACTCTTTCCCTGTTTTGTTATCTTGACGGTAATTTGGAATTGAAGTTTATCCATTAAAATCACCTTTTTCAGATGCTGAGGGAAAAAAACCTCTCTTCTTTGGGAATAATCATAAATTTAAAGATTTTTATAATATTTTATAATATTTCTACTTAATTTTTATATTCTTAGTTTTCAATTGGAAAAAAATTCTATTTCAAGGAGGATTTTGTGTATGTGTATGTACATGTATGAATGTAATACATATATACATATAACATTAATTCCTGTATCATAAATTTCTTGATTTTAAATTCAGTTATTTAACCTAATGTATCCTTTATGACTACTTTCTTATTAACATGTGTTCTTGTCTGTAAAGGTTTTTCAGTCTACCAAGTACAGTGAATGAAGTGAAATGTATGACTCCATCTCCATAGAAGACTCATGAAGGTTTGCTTTACCTACGAGATGAGGGACCTATTCCTGTGCTAGGGCAGACTGAAGGAACATAATGATATGGAAAAGTTTTAAAAACATTTCTTTCTATTTAAAAATTCAGTAATGATCACATAATATTTTATTTGCTCTTCTACATCTTATCTCTCTCACTTAACATAATCTTATACACTTGAGATATCTCCAAGTTAATTGAGGCATGACTTGTTCCTTACCCCTGTTCTGTACTAGAAGACTTCAATGTCAACAAATTAAAATTATTTGTCCAGGGTCAACTCTGCACCTTCCCCAGGATGTTGAAAGCTTTACAATTTATCATTAGGTGACTGAGAAGAAAAAACATGTAACAGATTTTCTTTTAGTTTACTGAGGGAGTATTTTTTAAATAACCTTTAAATTTAAGTAAAGTTGTTGATTTACAGAAATATTACAAAGAAAGTTCAAAGAGTTCCTGTATACTCCACATTCACTTTCTCTTCATGTTATTATCTTACACTGGTGTGTAAATATGGTATTCTTGTCACAATTAATGAACCGATGTTGACACATTATTATTAACTAAAATCCATACTTTATCCTGATTGCCTTAGTTTTTGCCCAACATCCTTTTCTTCTTCCAGGATTCTATCCAAGATACTATATTACATTTAGTAGTTTTATCTCTTTTGGTTCCTCTTGGCTGTAAGAGTTTCTCAGACTCATCTTATTTTAGAAGACTTTGACAGTTTTGAGGAGTACTGGTCAGGTATAATGTAGATGCCACGTTACTAAAATTTGTTAAAATTTTCCACTATAAAGTTACTCTTTTTTCCTCCTTTTGCATAATGTGTGCTTTAGAAGGAAGACACTATCCACAGCCCACACTGAAGGAGCGGGGAGTCGTATTTCACCTTCTTGAAAGCGGAGTATGTACATACATTATTGACAATCCTTTTATATGGGAATTTTTCCCATTCTTAATAATGAATTAATTAATTCAATCACTTATTCATATTAGCATCGATTTATAAATATTTTATACTTTGCGTGATAGATTAACATTACATTATTTACTTTGGTGAAAACATTGTTCTAGGTTTGTCTATTGGGAGCTCTCTTCCTTGCATCCTTTGTTCCTTTGGCATACCCCATTGTTATGGGTTTTTAAATTCTCCTTTCCTTCTTACACTTCAAAGTGCGCTGGATTCATCTTATATTTTTCCTTTCCCAGGCCTAGAGTCACTCATTTCTCCAAGGAGAGCTTTTCATTGGAAAATGCTATTGGAAACCAGAACTGGGAGTAAGGTATGCCTATTGTTACTTTGTTGTTGTTACTTTGTTATTGCTTCCAAGCCCCCTAAGCTGACAAAGAAAGAACATAGCCCATATATTCCAACCTGTGTATACACACACACTTATGATTATTTCTATATGTAACCATCTGTGTTTATGTTATAATAAACATGAGTTCATATTTGAAGATGCAGTTTTTATGTTCCCCCTACTCTATTTATTGGGTAAATATGCATTTAAAAATTATTATAAAATAAGGCGGTTATGAATCTGAATAACTTTCAGATTTACCAAAAAAAAGTGTGAAATGAAATATTAGCTATTAAAGTAAAACTAAGGTCTAATTAGTTCACTATTTGTATTAGTGAAACTTCAGAAGATAAATAGTGTATTATTCAGTTCAAATTTGATTTCTTTATTATCCTAACCCCAAACAGGAGTCAATAATTTTCTTTTATCCAGAATTTTAATTTCCTAAACATGAGCCTTGTTGTTCACTGTGAAACACTGAGGAGGCAAGAAAAGAAAATATATCCTCCAGAGCAGATATTACTGGAAAATTTCTAAATTTCATTTAACAAATTAGGCAAGAGACTTATCCTAATTAACAGCTTCTATTGAAAACATGCATATAATTTTTTTCATATTTATAGAGCTGAAGGCAAAATGTTGTCAGAAGAATAATGTATATTCTAATAACAACACAAGACTCTTGAAAGAGACTCTTTCAAGCTTACTCCTTTTTTTTTTTTTTTCCTGTGCTATTTTTTCCTGGAAATAAAATGTAATTGTCATTTCTCTCACACAAGAATTTATCCCTGGTACTTAAAGAAATATACAATATAGTTCTAGATATTTTTAAATGATAGCTGTTGGAGAGAAAACATTTGTTTCAGAAATGTATCTATAACCAAATAACTATTTGAAATATATACCTTTATAAGAGGATCTGCGCTCAAACAACAAAAGTCCGTATCAAGAGGCTAATGAGGAATCTCTGTCGTTCTTGGATTCTTCCGAAGGGAAAAACTGACTTTTCTCTAAGGAGTAGTTATATTTTATTGTATAACCAGATGGTATTGTGTGTCATGAAATAAAATAGAAAACCACAAGGTTTACTGTAGATGGAGGCTGATTCTTTGAAACATTTCCTCACCACCAGAGTTTGGAACACCAAGCTTGTGGGTGGCTTTCGTGCATGATAGGACTTTGATCAGGGCTCCTCCAGAAGGTGATTCAAAAGTAATGCTCTACTCTAGGCCTTGCTGATAACAATATTTTTATGTTTTCAAGACTCAGTTATTAGCATATGAACACTTATGGCCTTACTAATCCTGAGATTGGATTTAGAGTCTGAAAATTAAATTTTAAAAAACTTATTAACATTAGATGGCACTTCTTTTCTGTTTTTTTTGGGGGGGGGGCATTGTTTGTTTTTGTTTTGTTTTGTTGGTAATAAGGACTCAGATGATCTCATTGGACACATTCTCAGCTCTGAGTTCAATACCTAGAGTATTAGACTACCAATCATGGCCAGTTAATGGGGTCTAGAGTTATGAAACAAAATAAATTCTATGATTAATACAAAGGCTATAAAAATCTCTAGACTGCTGGTTCTGCATCATGAACTTGGACTCATATTAGACTTCAGGTTTATATTCTGAGTTTACCATTTTGACTTTATGTCTCCTTGAGACAAATGTTCTTGCATGACCTCTAATTATTGTACTGCCAATGGAACCTAGGAAACGGACATCATTAGCTGTCTTGCCTGGATAATTAAGAAATAAGTTCAGAGGGATAATTGCTCCATCATTATTTCTCTTTACCTTCTGACAAATTAGATTTTTTTATATAATTGAGTTGACCATATGTTCAAATCTATGCAATTAACAACACATTATTTCAATTTAAAAATTTATACACACATATACACTATGATTTTTCATCATCCTACTTTTATACCTTGGGCAAGTGATGAGGATGGGGTGAGTGGAGTTTGAGTCATTTTCAAACCAGTGTTGTTGTTGTTCCATTCACCTCCTGGGATTTATGTCTATATTTGTGCATAGAGAGAATGCAGAATGGAGAGGATCAAGGCTTTTAAGTGTGGCTTTGAATGCTTTTGAGATTTAAAATAAAGAAGTTTTTGTGTTATTCTATTGCTCCCTAAAGGACTCATGTAGATGAATCAAGACAATACAGATCTGAATATGAACAAATTTTACATTGCTTTTGATTGTCCTAGTAGGAGGACAATCTCATAGGACACTGAAGTGTCCTATGAGACAGCTTTATCTAAAACAATTAGTGTTAAGACCTTAAATTGGTGGCAGGCTTTAAGACTTTCATAAATGTTCAAACCTCTGCACCTTTAAGCACACAGACTTTGAGAACATATTTCTTCCTGAAATAGTTCTACAAGAGTTAAAATCTACTGCATGTTAGTAGCTCTTTCTGGTTTTAGACTGTAATGACATGGATATTAGTCAGCTGCCAGTCTCTCCAAATTTCTCCACGAGTTGCCCCTTCACCTCCAGAGCCTCCTTAGCCTCTTACCAAAGATTCAGAAATTCACTGTTAATTGTAAGCCCAGAATCAGATCAAGATTTTTGATGGGAAAAAGATAATAAAAAAAAGTTTCCATCTTTCTGCTATCTTTACAGGAAAGAATATGCAGAGACAGGCATATGGTTTGGGGTGTTATGAGCATAATGAAGTAGAACAAGATGAATAAAAAATCAGAAGAGGGGCAATGTCTTGCCTTCTCTCACTATCTCAGGATGAGCATTTTTAATCCACAGCATGGGTTAAAAGGTGAAATAACAGATGTACAGAAATCCAAATACATGTAGCCAAAGCTAATCTCGTATTTGTGGTTATTGTATTTTAGGGAACATCTACCAAAAAATCTCAACGAATGGAACACAGAGCTGTTTCTACCAGCTCCCCCAGAAATGTATAAAAATCATTAACCTTAATAATAGAAGTATTAAGTGAGAGATATTCATGATTGCAAACTATCACCAGAATACTTCATTATCATAAAAGATAATAAAATTCAATATTGATGTCTGGGTAGGGAATTTTAGAATGTTTCCTTTCATCAGTAAGTAGAATAAGAAGACATATTGGTAAAGAGATGAAAATAAAGGATTAATATAAGAGTTAGATTAGGGTTAACATAAGGTGCTGACAGTGGGATATTGAGCTATCTTCTCAATTACAGTTTTAATAGCTTAGTCAGTTAGTCAGTTACATGCCCTATAAAACACTCTTCTGTTTTATTTTTTTTTTTAAGATTTTTGTTTGTTTGTTTATTTGACAGACAGAGATCACAAGTAGGCAGGGAGGCAGGCAGAGAGAGAGAGGGAAGCAGCTTCCCTGCTGAGCAGAGAGCCCGATGCGGGGCTCGATCCCAGGACCCTGGGATCATGACCTGAGCCAAAGGCAGAGGCTTTAACCCACAGAGCAACCCAGGCGCCCCACTCTTCTGTTTTAAAGAATTTAAAAACTACCTTAAGGTTGTTATGCTTGGTACTTAGTAGATGCTTAGTGACAGGATTAAATAAATTAGTTATTTAGAATGTGAGTAACAATGGATGAGTAAAAGTCAAGCCCCAGTGTTTAATCTCGGGGAATGGGGAGAATAGTGATGCTAATGACAGAAAGACTACAGCAAGTTTGAACTTGGGAAATGGATAAATTTGGTATTAAACAAGCTGTTAATGTAAAGGCTGCAGAAATACAGTTTAAAGAAAACCAAATGTGAGCAAAGTTTTATCTTTTAATTCTTTTGGTTCTCCATGGCATCTCATAAAGTGTTAAATATTCTTCATAGACAAGGAGATTGGGATATATGCTGATTACTGGGATTGTGTCTTTCTAATCCTCAGAGACATATCTTTTCTTTATAACTTTTTTAAAAGAAAAAACTAGATTCAATTTCTTCTGTACATTTTAACTTCCATGGTGGATAGAACATACATAGAAAAAGTCAAAAGTTGTAAAAGGCAAGATACTGGCTTAACTGGGACAGAGAAGTTAAAGGAATAGTTAATTAAGAGATGTCTAATAGCCATTTTCATTGACTTTTTTGGAAGGCTGCAGAGGGAACTTGAAGTGTTTTGTGGTGCTGCAAAGATTATGATAACCAAATCAGTAGAGGAACAATAAAGAAGCTGAAGCAGGAGAGAAAAGATAAGGATTATGGAAGGTAATCAGGAGCCTTTAAAAAGAAGAAAAATTCCCTTAGCAAGGAGTTGTCTATATTTAATCCTTCTCTTTCTCCAAATTGTCCTGAATTATTTACGTACCATATAATTAGAAGCCAAACCATTACCTGTTCAATAGAAGGCTATTATAAGTTTGTATATCATAAAAACTTATAAAATATGATTAGACAAGAAGATAGTTATTAATCTTGCCAGAAATACCAGCTTAAAAAATTTCCATTACAATGAGCATGAAACAGAAAGGAGTCTATATCCCTTAATATAAAGGACTTAAATGTGTTTGCTAATTAATATACTTTGACTAAGCTTCACAGTTTCTGTGCCAATTCCATTATTAGCCTAATCATTTCAGGTTCTACTGTAATGATAATGTAGATCATGACTATTGGCAGATTAAGATTATAGATGGTGAGAAAAACTAATTGGGCCTCCAGCAAATATAAGGAGGTGTGCAGTACATCCAATTAGAATAGCAAATTGATCAAATGTATAGTGTATTAATTTTGGTAATGGACACAGATTTTCTTATTTCAATATTAGCTAATGGCTAAAAAATAATATGCAGAAAGGTAGATTTACTATAGCAGTTCTATCAACCAAAGTTGATCTTGCCCCCAGAGGGACTTTTGCCAGTATCTGGAGACATTTTTGATAATTGTCATGATTTGGGGGATTGGGAGTTGCTACCAGCATCTAGTGGGTAGTGGTTAGGGTGCTGCTAAATACCTTACAATGTGCAAGTCAGCATTTATAACAAATACTTATTCTGGCAAAAATGTGCTGGGGTTGGAAAACTCTAATTTCCAGCATGGTTGTTTTTATTTAAATTTTCTTTAGTTAGGACCATTTACATATTTCCATGGACTTCAGCAGATATAAGCAATTATAACTTTTAAAAGGCCTCCTTCTTCTTGTTAAATGTCATATGGGCAAGACCATCCCTACATGTCTTAAACATGATAAAATTATGAGATCAGTGACATAATGACCAACATATTTTTGTTTAAAGACCAATTTACACTAGTTTGGCCTAATTACCTTCTCCAGTTCATATTTTCAAGAAGATAGGATGGTGGTTGGGAAAAACACATAACATGTGGTGAGGACAACCTATTTTTCCATGTCCTTGAGCAACAACTGTTCATTTGTCAACCTAACTGAAAACTCAAATATGAACCTTTTTTTTTTCATTTCTATTTTATTTCAGAACTATAGGTCTAAATATTCCTCCACTATATATATTGTGCTCACAAATGATGTTTTTTGCATGTAGTTCAAAGCGTAAAAAAAAAAAAAAAAGAGTGTCTTCTTGCCTTTTTTTACTGACACACACTTTTTTTTTTTAAACTTAGCAACATTTATTTATGTATCTGTTCAATCTGTCCATCTCTATGGCCACTGTGTAACATTGTCTTAGATTTGTTTCATCTCTTGCCTTACTTAAATCCATATTTCACATAGCACTTAGAATGTCTTTTTAAAATTCCTGCAAATGCCACTCTCTGCTTAAATTCCTCAAGTAATTTCCATTATATTTGGGATAAAATTCACAATTCTTAAAAATTATCTACAGAGAATCCAACTGATCTAACCCTTGTTTCTCTAGTGATATTTCATGACTCAAGCTCCTTTTCCCTGGTCAATGTTCACTGATGACACTAACTTTTTTCTCCCTGCCTTAGAGGATTTGAATATGCTGAATTCTCTTCCAAGACAGCTCCTCTCCATCATTATGGCCTAGATGCCATTTTCTCATATAAGCTTTCTCTGACTTTGATAATTTAAATTTAGGGGCCCCTGCATTAATTTCTCATTTTGTTATTCACAGAATATAGTCATAATATGTCATTATCGATTTATTTTGTGAGCATTTGAATAATATGCTTCTCTAACTAGACTTTAAACTCATCAAGTCACTAGCATTTTATCAGTATCATTCAACTCTGTCTCACTGGACCTAAACCAGTATCTGGAACAAAGTAGGCTTAAACGCAGAATTCCTTAGTATAATTTAAGACTATTGTGATTAACTAATTAACCTTTGATCATTCACAGTAACTAATAAAATTACTAAATCTTATCATAAGCCCAATTTTATAAATGTCTTTAGAAGTACTATCTTAAAAAAAAAAATTCCTTCACACCATACAAGATTCAGTTTTTGAGGTTATACTGAATTTGGACAACAAATCAAGTGCTGTCAAAGTAGAAGTCATGACTACTTTTAGCCAGAGACTGCCAATCTAGATGTATGCCAACTCACTCATTAGGCAATTCACTTACAGCATTAAGCTCATTAGTGAGGAAACATCCCCAATGATTCCCATGACAACAAGATCCACTATAAAGATGGTGGCAGAGAACTAGACTGAACTGGAACTAATCAGTGAGAAGTATAGAGGTGGGATGCATTTTGTTTCTTTGGAAATTTTGTGACAATGATGAAATTATTCATTCACATTCACTATGGCTCTATATTTACAAAACTGGCCACTTTGAATCTTATGATTGTCATTTCCCCTTGAAAATTGCCTTAATTAAATATTACTCTTGATTGAACATTAATATATTTTTCTCAGTTGCTTAATGCATTGAGAAACGGGGTTTGGTATAGATAGAACTTTCATTTAGTTATGACATTGTATTACTATAATCTTGGATATATCGGGTATCTAGAATAAAGGAACTATTACCATGGGCACTGTTATAGATGTTTGGGGGACAAATCAGCCAACAGATAAACAAAGACAATTGCCCTTGTGGAGTCTGTAATCTAAAGAGGAGGACCACAAAAAATAGATTTTATGAGTTAATATATCATAACTAGCAACTAAAAAGAAAAAAATGAATAGGGTAAAATGAGCATAGAGTACTGGAGGTATAAAAACAAAACAAAATAACAAAACAAAATAAAAAAACAATCAAAATTTTGAGTAAAGTGATCAAGGTTACCTTTCAAAGAATGACAGTTGAACAAGCACTTGAAGGAAGTAAAGGAGTTGCAATTTGGATAATTCCTTAGAAGTCTTGTACTTTGCGCATTTGCTTCTTTTATTCACTATTTTTCCTATTTTATACTTCTCTTAAATACCTATTGATTCTTAAAGATTCATTTGGATTTAATAGTAAAGAACTTAAAGCATTTTATATGCTCTGTGTACAAGGGTAGATCTTGTTGGTTGGTAGAATTCATTTTAGGGTGTTAAAGGAGCCAATCATTATTCTATTGGAAAGCCCCATATTAGCATCTTTTATTATCTCTAGGGTGGTTCAATTTCTCTAGGTGAAAAAAAATATATATATATATTTATTTATTTATTTATTTATATTTATATATCTCCTGAGTTTTGGAAAAAAGCATGGCTCCTGGCCTTCTAATGAGAATCATACACAAACTTTCATTTAATCTCCACCTTTCAATGTTCCTGGTGTCCTTGTATCCAGGGACGTTGCCAATAATCTCTCCATGAGGGGAAGATAGAATATCTCCCTCTTGCAGATCTGCGTTGGCCTTGTCACATGCCTGCATGGGATAGAACCATGGATCCTAGGAGTTTAACTGTGTCTTAAACAGATTTTTCTACTAGTTCACTTGTTTTCAGGCTCAAACTTTACTCAAACATTCCAGGTTCTTGGGTCCCTTCAATTCCAGGGCCTTCCTGGTAATCTGGAAAATCAACTTCTTCGTCATCTTTAGCTTTTCTTTCTGCACATTTCAGTTTCTCTGTTTTACTAATTCAGTTAACATAGCTGAGACCAAGTTTTGTCTTCCAAAATTACATTCATAACTCTAGCCCAATTTCATTTTCTGTTATTGTAGACATTTACATTTTAAAAATTCTCTTTTAGTAATGCCGATAATGTACCCCAGGGAATAGCGATAGACATAAATTCAATCTGCCATGTTTAACCAGAAGTCAGTACAATGCATTTAACAATTTAGTGTGAGGCACTGTTACTGGGTGTGAGGTGTTACTGGGAAGACAAATTATTAACACAGGATAACTATGCTGCCAAGGTTCAGAGTTTAGTGTGAGAAAAATGCACTCTCATATAATCCTAACTCAAATCAGTTTGATAAATACCATGTACTAGTATTGGTACATATATATGATTATATATATATATATATATATATATATATATATATATATATATATATATGATTTGGAACAGCACCTTCCAAAATCCATGTCTATCCAGAGTCTAAAAAATATGGTCTTCTTTGGAAATAGGATCTTAGGAGATGTAATCAAGTTAAAATGAGGTCATCGTAGATTAGAATGGGTCCTAAATACAATGACTGGTGTTTTTATAGGAGAAAGGAGATTGAGGAGGGCATGTGCTTTAATGAATACTGGATGTTACACTTAACTAATGAATCATTGAACACTACATCAAAACCTAATTATGTACTATACAGTGGCTAACAGAACATAATTTTAAAAAAAGTAAAAAAAAAAAAAAGAGAGAGAAAGTAGACAGACATTTGGATATAAAGACACAGAGAGGACCTGCGGAAAAGGCCATGTGACAATAAAGTCAGAAATTGAAGTAACACAGTTGCAAAACAAGGAACTTCTGCGGCAACAGAAGCTGGAAGAGGCAAGGGAGGGTACTTCTCTAGAGTCTTCAGAGGGAGCATGGCCTTGCTGAGACTTTGATTTTGGACTTCCAGTCCCTAGGATTCGAGATAATAATTCTCTGTTATTTTAAGCCACCCAGTTTGCAGTACTTTGTTACGGCAGTCTTAGGAAACAAGTATGTGTCATAACACCAGCATAAAGTAAAAGTGTGAGAGTTGAACAGAGTTCACCATATATAAACCAGGAAAGAGCAAAACCTCTGCATTTATCTTTGGTAGTGTAGAAATTCTACAAGTAAAAATGTATTTGATGTCACTAAACTACATGGACAAAGCTCCCTATTATTTAAGGACTATTTTTCAGATATAGTTAAAGTGAGGATTTGAGCACATCTAGACATTCATATTTTAAATCACATATTTTCTCAAAAATAGTCACTTAATATCTTCTGAACATATTTGAGGAAATAAAAGCATATGCATTTAACAACAGAGAATCATTTCTGAAAGATCTAAATCTAAAGAGGAGGACCACAAAAAATAGATTTTATGAGTTAATATATCATAACTAGCGACTAAAAAGAAAAAAATGAAGAATAGACAATACACAAGAATCACTGTTCTTGCAAGACATTCTTGGCTCATGAATTTGCTTCATATCAATAGACATGTCCTCATTACTTTTAGGCTGACTTCATAACTTCATTAACATTGAGAGTAACTTCTAAAGAAGTACTCTATTTTAGTATTATAATCAAATTGTTACCAAGATTATTTTAGCTAAAGCAAGAGTAATGGGTTTTGAATGTCTTAGAAGAGGAGTTGAATGTTTAAGAAATTGAAGTCTAAAAAGAGACAAATTTTCTTTGACAAATTCTAAAGACATTTTGAAGATGAAAAGTTCTGGTGATGTAAAACTCAAATTGTGAACGTTCGTTCAGCAATTACATATGAATTAACCAACCTGTCAATATAGAATTAATGCTCCTGAGATATTTCAAGTAAGTTTTACAATCTGATTTTTAGAGTTAATCAGAATCTTTAGGGAAGTTAAACTGTTGAAACCAACTATAGTTGCAAACACATGGCAGTTAGCTGAAAACTATTTGGATAGAGAAGAAAACGACTTCATTCATCACTTGTAAGAGCAAACATTTCCACTTGAGTAACCCACAATATAGAATAAAACTGTTTGCTTCAGTTTTTCTCTTGGAGGCCAAGTATGTACTAGCAATACATTCTGAAGCTTTTGAAATGTCTCTTTTTTATTTTCTTCTAAAATCCTATACCCTCATCCCAAACTAAACTTTAGCTTGTTTCCAGGTCCATGCCTCCTTCTGTATTCCCTTTCTTAATAAACTGAAATATGCTAATTAAAAATAGAAAACTGAAAGTCTTCCATAGCTATCATTCATGCCTAATGCCTAATCAGTCGCTGAGCCCTTAAACCATTCATCTCATGTATTTGACTTTTCTCTATTTTAACCACTGCTGCTCTAGGCAGAATCCCATTCCCCCTGTGGTCTCCAATATGATCCTCCCCAGATGATTCTCCACATTGCGGCCAGAGTGATTTTTCTGAGTTACAAATCTGGTCAAGTTAAGCCTTGCTTAAGAATCATTTAGTGCTCTCTAAAACTTGCAGAATAAAATTCACAGTCTTTAGCCTAGTAACAAAAGCCATTTATGATATAGTGCTTGTTATAGTTCAACATTGTTTCCCAAGACCTGATCATAATTTTCAGTTTCTCTAATTGCATTAAACCATCAGATCAAAACCTGAGGGCGTGTTCTGTTGGTTTCCACCATGTCTTCACTAACGCTCTTCCCTTAAAGTAGGGCTACCTTCCTCCATCATGTCTGATAAGCTGGCAGTAAGTTTTCTTGCATAATTCCATTCCCTTGTCAGCTCCTCAGTTGGTTTGTCAGCTGTCTAGTTTAGTCTAGCCAGGTAGCCCGCTTAATATCTGAGCTTCTAACATGGAACAAATGGACTTAATGACTAGCAATTTTAAGTATATTTCATCCTTAACATATATGATTTAATTTGTGTTAGACTGTTTTTAATGCAATCCCTAATCCATAGTAGTAAAGAATAATGTTTAGGAGCATGTCCTCTGGAATCAGTCATCTTGTGTCCCAACCCCACCATTTGCTATCTGTGTGATTTGGGGAAAATATTTTTCTAAGCCTCAAAGTGCAATAAAGTAACATCACCAACTGATGGCTCAGAGCTCAAAGTCATTTTCAAATCATTCATGATTTTATAATGAAAATCCTAGAAGTGTAATTTAAATGGAAAATTTTATATGTATTTATAGATAGATCTTAAAGGATGAGAATTGAGAGAATATTGCTGTTAAATGTTAAATATTTACTTACCCTGAGTGGTCAAAATGCCAATAGGATTCCGCACAATGTAATGTTATGTTGCTTAGTGAAGCACCATTACTTGAGAACAAATCACAGGAAAGAGGATCAGGAAGTGGACTCTGTGGTGAGATTCTCTTTTTGTCATTCCTCACCTGTTCTCACCAGGAAGAAAGTCAATCTACTAGACTGGCATTTGCTACCTAGACTTGCTATTTACTGTCTTAGCTTTATCAGTGGAAAGAATCCAAAGAATGAATTGAGAGTAGTTTTATCTTCTACGTACCTGCATCTGATTAAAATACACATATAATTAGACATTTATTTTTGTAGATTAAAGAGTTATTAAAATGGATATTTGATGCAATTTAAAGCATAATATATTCTACAGATGAAATAATATTTTGTGTTGAATTTTTATAACATGAATTTATTTAAACTACAAAATTCTCAAACACTGTGAAGCATGCTGGGTTAATTAGCATTAGAGAGCAAAAATATCATTACATGTTATTTAAAGCAGAGCTTTCAAACTATTTTGGTAAGATTTATGTACTAGCACATTTTCCAGAAATATCATTTAATAGTGCTACATGATATAAGTGATATAAGTTAAGCTGAATCATAAAATAAAACACTTTATTTTTCTTCTCAGCCTTTCTGAAAAGCACAAGTGAAAAGAAAGAAGCTGTAATTTATTTGAATGTCTTTGCTCTTTTTTAAACAAATGTTATTATCTTTATTATTTTCTCATTAAGCTCATGTTTTTGATATGCTACCCTAAGGATGACTTGGTACCTTGTTCTTACCTGACCTATAAGTTTTGTATCTTGTCTGTTCTTTTTTCCTTGCTCCCCCATAAACACAACACAAACACTCCACTTTCCCAAAAAGTGTGGATGAATCCTCAACAAATTATTGTTAGTATTGCTTTGAAAAAGAAACACAACTTGTAGCAGAATATCAGCTTGCAGAAGATCACAAGACATTATGTGGTATCAATAAAGCAAAATTATCCAGCTCCTAGATTTATTTATTTCATTGATACACATTTTTGCCTCACAAGGTATATTCTATCATTGATAGTTTTTGGGTCTGACAAAGACTATTCCTTGATCTACCTTTCCTCGGTCTCCTCTGAGCATTCTGTTGAATTAGATCTGACTTTGGGCTTTCCCCTCTGTATTTACAGAATCCACATTGAACAAGAATCCTAAGTAAGCTAATGAAAACCCCCATTCTTGGCATCTGACCATTTTAGGTATCTGATTGAATTCCTCATCCCCAATCCTCAATATTTAATCACTGTGGCCTATCTTGAGCAAGACTTCTGCTGAGTGCAACAAGCAAGAATCTCCTTCACTCCTGTGCTCCTCTTAGTGACTTTCCATCCACTATCCCCCAGCCTGTTCACCCAGCCTAATAAATCCCTGCTTGTCCTTGTTAGAGTTGACTCCAATTTCTCTCCCCAAAGTAGCTTTCCTTGAATACAGTCTGCCTTACCATCTTTAACAAGTGTCATGAAACATTTATGTCTTTAACAAGACCAAACTTTTCTTCTTTACTGGACTCATAGAGTCAGAACATATTTCTTTAACACTACAGAATTTTAGAAAATGCCTCTCTTAGCATATCCAAGAGGGCCTTTGAAAGAACACAACTACATCACAAAGTAGAATCTCTGATACTTCCTGTTGTCTATGCTTTTTCATAGAATTTTTACAGAAGGTCTTTGAAGACAAAACATGACACTATGCTATTCAGTTCATTGACCCAGTCATTGGTATGGCCACCTTTTCTTATATAGTAAGTGATCAAAAATATCAATTGGATTTCAGTAGTAAATTTGTAAAATGTAGGATTGCCCATCTTATCATTTTCTCTTTCATCTGGGAACTGTAGTTTCCATTCTTAATTCAACTTAAGTTTAATATGACATGATTTAAACAGAAATTTGTCTTCTTGAGAGGGTTCATGGATTTCCCTCTTACAAAGGAAAGATGTTTTTATCCTATATAGAATTTAATTTGGACTCATATTATGGGTTTGGATGTGTATCTAAAAACCTTCCCTATTATCATAGCCTTCTGCAAATGGATTGGGAAAAAAATATTACTCTGAAAAGCAACTATCACCTGGGATTCCTCCTAAGTCTCATTTCTTCCAAACTGCATATACCAAAGCAACATCCTTACACAGGTGGTTACTTTTTTTTTTTTTTTTTTTTTGGTTCTGCTGATCTTTTGAAGTAGTGCTTAGAGAAAAAGTAGGAGGACAGAAAAAATATTTGGGGATTTAATAACAAAGCATGGTAGGATGTGCCATAGTGAGGACAGTCAAAATAGCATGACCACAGATGCATACCTTGTAGTACTGGGACCTTTATTTGGTTTTCACACCTGCCCTAGCACAAAGCTATTCACAGCATGAGGCCTTGCCTTTTGTTTCTCTCCTTGTTCCTGACCTATCCTCCCTTCTTTGGCCTGTATTGTCTGCAAATGAAATGTGTCAAAGTTAACTGATACTCTATATGTCGTCTTCCTTGAACAGAAATCAACAAACTTGATTTAACAACTATGTCTTTAGCAGAAAAGTAAAAAAAAAAAAGTCTACCTAATGGACAGTTACTGTGCATCTACTACATGTATAGCATTTTCACATATTTTATCACATTTTACTCTGGAGGAAGGCCCATGTTTGATATAAAAATTAATACCACAAGAGAGTAAATAATTTAGTAACCTTAGCAAATAAATATCACTATTCAGATTCAAACACTTGTCTATTTGATTCCAAGTTTGCACTGGGCGAAATAGGAAAAGGCAAATGCCAGCAATTACTAGCATTTATTATGTGTTTTAGCTGCTTTTGTTAAATTAAACTTAAACTTAAAACAACACTAAGAAGTAGATGTTCTCATTTCTAACTCCAACCCCTAAATAAATAAATAAAAATTTAAAAATCCAAAACCAAACAAAAGAACTAGAAGTGCAGAGAGAATAAATAAATTGTATGAAGTCATAAAGCCAAGAAGTGGTTGAGCAAACATTTTATCCCATGTCAAACACTAAATCATTATGTTATGTTGTTATATAACAAAAGATGCATAGATCCCCAGGAGAGGTCTGAATATTATGTACAACTGCAAGCATGTTAACAACAAAACCAACACTGGGCAAAATCACCCAAAGACTTCAGAAACAAAGCAGTCACTCCAGTGTTTTTACAGTTGTTTAGTTTGGGATGTTCTCTAGTCCTGACAAGATTCTCGCAAAAACCTCTGTGGCAGAGAAACTAAGGAAAGTTTCATTTTACTTAAGGATAGTTTAGTAGGATGCTCTTCCTTGCATGTGATTCTCTAAATTTACCTCATAATTAGCTGTAAAAATGAGATTGGAAATTCCTCTATCTCTGACAACCAAATCGTTTCTTAATGTAAGCTGTAATCATTACAGAAATTTAAGGTTTGGAGATCCACCATTGTTTTAAATAGAATGCACAATCAAAACTCTCATTCTTCATTTGACAGATCACTGATACCCATTGACCTGTACTTTGCAAACGATTGTGTTCATTGACTGTATCCTAGGTAGATAAAAATAGAATGTATAAAGCAATTAATAAACTATAATCAGTAAACAATAATCCTAACCTTGCACATTAACTTTTTATCCCAGCATCAATAGTAAGTTTAAAAACACATTATAAATTGCGGGTAACTGTAGTAAAATAAATTGCAATTTTAATTTGCCAGTCCTGTTCCAACAAAGGAAGTATCAGTGTAGTACCCTGAAAATCTGTTTTCCAATTAAAATCTTTAAACTCCCTTACATTTAATTAGTCTTCATATCACAAACATTAAATTTGCTTTCATTTGGATCAAAAATTTTATTTGATCCTTAAAACAGTGAAATGAGATGTGAAGGAACAGCTTTACTATGCCCATTTATAAAACTGAAGGCACTGAGGATGAGAAATTTTAAATAAGCTATCCAGGATATTAGAGCATCCGGAATTGCAACTGAAGTCCAAGTCCAAAGCCATGTGTATTCAATGCATAAGAACAAAATAATGTCAGAAAACAGAGAAATTTAGAAGTTGTTTAGTCATCACAGAGATTGGCCTCTGTATTGTATTTGAGAGAAGAATATGGTCCTTTGACATAAATGTGTAGAAATGTGTATAGATGATGTCCCTGTTGGAGCACTTGAGGATAGAGATACAGTAAATTCAGAAGAAAACCCTTCTGGGAAGTCATAAATTGCACTTATAAAATAAGTCTTATACCTGGAAATAAAACATTAATATGAGTAGTAGGTGCAGAACACGGAATCTGACCTCTGGTTTTTCACAGCAAAATGTTGAGAGATTTTGCAGGATCAGCCAATGATGCAATTTATTCTTTGCCTGCTTCTGCTTCTAGTGGTGTTAGATTCCTAAATCCAGCTGTTCAGTGCACAATACAACCTCCTTAAGTCTCTCTTAAGATATACAGGGATAGGCACCTACCCAGGGTAGTAATCTAGAAATAAGTGCTTTGCTGAGAGCAGGGCAGGCATAGGATATATTTTGATTATTTAATCTCTGAAAGGGCCTCCAGTAAAAATCTACTCAAACTGTTGCTTCAATCTAATGAGAACAGCAATGGAACGTCAGCTGATTACCCATTCAGATAGTGTTTGTGACAGTGTAGGAAGATTTTTGTATCTCTTTAATCCTCATACAAAATTTGTTAAGATTTGATTTTATTTGTCTTCTCCGTATATGCAGGAACAAACATGCATGCATAGAAACATGACACATATCTATCTCTGTAGAACTTTTCCCTGTACTCAATACATTACAATGTTCAATATCTAGATGTCATTTAGCTAGTTAAATGAGCAAAGAAGCTGTTTTATTCTAACAAATAAGAGGAAAATAGTTTATTTTTCAATAACATTTCCTAACCATTGTCAGTACTAGCATAATTTTCAACCATTATTTGTTTGTTTGAAGGTGGTAGAGATATTGGCATGTGCGTTATTAAGATAGTCTGAATATGGTAATTTTCATAATGAGATTTATTGTATACCTCTCCTGGAATAAAAAAGGGATGGCTCCATTCTGAAACATTTAAATGGCTGTGGGATAGGGAGATTCGATTATTTTTAATAGAACAAAATTTGTATTCTGAGTTCATTAGAATGCTGACTGCGTTGAAAAAACAAGTTCTGTTCTTACATCACTCATGTAATGAGATGGTATATAAAAATTTCAGTTTTGTGGTGTCCAACACATGGACAGAATTTAAATGAATATAAATTAATAGCAAAGCCCCATCAAATAATGCAGGTGATTTTATTTTTCCCCCAGTTTTTGGTAGTTCATGATTTCATGGCATATGTCCCAGCTTGACACAATTTCATCAAATAAATGTAGAGCAGTAGGTAACTTTCAAGAGATGTAAACAGGTTCTCATTTTTCACTCACTTTTGCAGTGCCTAGTGTAGTGTTTTGCTTATAGTAGAAATATAATAAATGCCTGTTCATTTAAAGCAGAAGAATTTAAAATGCAATGGGATTGATTTACAATCTGACTGAACAATTTGTTTATAAACTCTGAACCAGTGTCAAAACGAATGGTTCTTATTTTCATTTTCTAACTTAACAAAATGAATCTAAAATATCTCTAGGGCAATTTACTCTGTTTTCTTTATTTATTTTTAAATATGTTTGAAATTACTGATGAGATACGATAAGCACAAAGGACCATGATTATCTTCCATTTTGTTCTTTAGTTCTCCAGATACCAATTGCATTTATTACAGTGATTTACGTTGTCAGTCTCAGCTTCCTGATCTTTCTCCTTGCTCCAGCTCCATGTACAAGCTTACCACTAAATATTTATAACACAGCTTATCTAGATTTTATATATTTTTTACAACCAAATCTTAGCTAAGGCTAACTAAACTTCAGTTGACTTTTAGAGTATTATTGATCTTAATACCACATTATTCTATAGTGAACATGGTGTTTACCTTTTCTTCTTTGTATTCCTGTTTAGCAGCAAGAAATTATAGGGGCTGGGCTTCATCAAGCTTGCTTAATTGTAAGATCTAGGTCCTGAAACTTCTTGCATCATTACCCACAGTATTTTCTGCTTTTAGATATATAATTAAATTAGAAGAGAAAGTGTAATTTTTTGAATTTATTGAATTGTACTATACCAAACCAATTATATCTAGATGTATCTATTATTACACATACATATATTTCACAATATCTCTATCCTAGGAAATCAAATTATGTTAAATACTTATCCAGGATCACCAGATTAAAACAAAAAACAAAACAAAACAAAATATAAAAACGGAATTCTAGGAGCTTTCCCATCCTATTCCAAAGTCTGTGTTCTTTCAACTATACCAAGATAATAACTCAAATATAGTTTTAAAATAAGGCTTAATAGAAATCTAATCTGGTGTAGTCCATTTTTTGGTCAGTGCATTTTTGATTCCTCAAACATTGATTTTTGGACTTATAGGTAATACTAGGTATATTTCACTTCTACCTTGTTAAAGTCATAAACATATTTATTACTGTAGAATAGTCTTTCCCAGTCCTTAACTGTCTAAAAAACAAAGGAAGAAATATCTCCAAGAACAAAGTGAACCTTAGGTAGAATCCTTGCTCCATTCATGCTTCAGATAGTTTTCTGTATGATAGTAACAGACACCTCTGCTGTTACAAATGAACTACTGAAGGTCACAAGAGCAGTCAAAACACACACATGTAACTTTTCTTTGAATATTTGGAGAAGATATTCCAATTAATTGACATGTATATATTGTGTGTGTGTGTATGTGTGTGTGTGTGTCCAGGTGAATGTTATGGGTGCTGATATAAACAAAATATGGTTTACCGATAAACGGTTTTTACCACAAAACTTTATGTTTGGTTCACCCCTAGGTCTATAATGATCTTGAAAAAAAACTTTATATATTGATGGTCAGGATTTGTTTATCTTACAATGTAGGGTATTGTCTAAATACCCTACATTTATAATTCTGTAACCTTATGAGGCATATTTTTGCATAAAATTTTCAGTCCATGAGTGTCTTACACTAATAAGGGGCCCCCACCTTCAGCCTCTGATAGTCACTGTGCTACCTTAAGACAACATCTGACAAGCAAACACTTCCCTCAAACATCAATCAATTGGATTGTTGATATTTTTTTTTTTCAGGTTAGAAATCTTCAAAATTCTGCTATTAAAAAATCTTAATTATAATGCATATAGAGCTTCTAAAACAAAACTAACCTCAAGTTGAAAATAAGACTTACTAAGGTGATCTATAGACAAGTTAAACAAGACATCGCTTGATCCAAAAAAATAAAAAAAGAACATTATTAGCCAAATAATTTTTGAGACATGTACACACAAGGCAAGTTTTTACCTTTGCATTAATCTTCTAGTGTGGTTTTATGGGGAAGGAATATGTTAATAGTAAAATTACAGAAACAACTATGCCAGTTACTTCCCAAGAATTATAGCAAGAATTTAAGTCAGCAAAGTTGGATACATGGAATTATGTTCAGCCTTATATCTAAATAAAAGAGCATTAAATAAAATGATATAATAAATCAGATATAGTTTCCAAATTATCGTCACAGTAAGGTCAACAAATCCCCATGGCTGTCAGGGACTACACAACAATCCTTTTATGAATCTTTGGTGAGTGACCTCTGTGATTCTGCAAATATTCTTGTCTCTTATTTTACTGGGCATATTGAGGTCATCAAGAATAAACTGCTTGTAAAATTACATTCATTTACATCTGAATCTGCCTTCATCTCCTTGTCTATGATGTTGACAAAACAGATGGCCGTTCTTTCTTCAAGACAAATTGCTCCACTGCTCTTGGTTTCTCCTCATTCATATATATTAATCTAGAACCTTCATCCAATGTTTATTTTCTATCTCAGTAATAATTTTACAACCTTCCTCTTCACTAAGCCCTTTCTTTCTTCAATATCTGAGATTTCTTACTCCTCCAGAATTGGTATTCTTCCAGTTTCTGTCTTCTGCTACTTCCATAGACTTTCCAAGGGTGGCATCATTCATGCCACGTTTCAACATTTACCTCTTTACTGGTAGCTTGCAGTACAGTAGTTTGAGATAAAAACGCATAGAGTCAACCACCTGCTGAGTATCTCCTTTCTCTTGAAGACTCATATGCATATCAAACTCAGTATTTCGAAAACACAACTTGCTATTTTTTCCTTAAAACCCCTATTTTTCCTTCTGAATTCCCAACATTGGGGAATACAGTCCCCCAAGTTTAAATAAGGAGTTAGATCCTCTATGTTTCTCTTTCTTTTACCACCTTTCCATAATTAGGAATGAAATTCTGTTCATCCCACTGACTAAGTTCACATCTGTTTTCCCCTCATAACTTATTGCTATTGCATTTATCATTTGCACTAATTAGTCTTCTGATTGGTATTTTTACATCCAGTCTTAACTCTTTAGACTTTATGCTCCACATTGCTGTTAATGTTATATTTAGAAAAATTGCAATTCTTTTTCCCCATTCTTAAACCCCTTGATACATCCTCAATACCTGTAGAATAAAGTATAAACTTATTCACATAATGCACAAGTCTCTATATAATCTGGCCTCAGCCTTACAAGCCTTTTTCAAGAATGACTTGTAAATTCTGAAGAACCAAGCTATTTCATGTCTTCATGCTATTTTCCCAGCTATCCTTGGCACAAAATGCATTCAGCCAACATTCATAGAACCAAACTCTGTAACTGAATAAAATGTGGCAGAAACAGCATATTGCCTACCAAAATATGTGCTTTTTCTTCCGTAGCCCAGAACTGTCACTAGATAATCACTTTGCATCTTGCATCTAGTGTGATCAGATCATAGTTCTCACCAATGGATTGGAAGTGAAATTGGCATCTGTCACTTTTGAGTCAAGTTACTAAAAGATCCTTATGGTTTCTATATGTCCTTCCTCTTTCAATTGGCCAGATGCAAAGAACAAGGAGTTTCTAAGGTAAAGCAAACTCATAAGATGAAACAAGCCTAAATTCCTGAGACACTGAATGGAGACAAGCTGTCTGCCTATAAGGATCAACCACATTGAGCAGTTAATTGAGGAAGACATAAAGTTGTATTGTGCTAGATTACTAACATTTTGGGTTATATATAATAGTCAGTGTAATCCTAACTAATACAAGAGACAGAAATGATTCAAGTCAAATGGAATCCCTGTCATTTAGAAGCTTTCAATCTAGTTGTGTTATAAAGCTCTTTCCATAATGTAGTCAATATAAATTTTAATAGCTGTATAACATTACACGTAGAGTATAGAACATCATTAACTCATTCTCTTATTATCAGAATTTCCATTCCTAACTTTTCAGTGACACAAAGCAATCATTAATAACTTAGGGCATATAATTTTTTGCCTGTTCTTTATTATTTCCATAGTTTAACTCCTTTGGATCACATTGTTGATAAAAGGTTAGAAAATTTAGATGAATATTGCCTCTATGGTTTGATCCACTACAAAAACCTGACTTGTAAACATGTCTCTGAGTTGGAAGGTTGACTGATTCTAGGATATTGGCTTTTAAAGATTATGACATTGATACAAAACAGTGCAGAAATGTTTTTATTTAATTAAAGTAAGATAATTTATGGCATACTTTTCTAAGCAAACCATGCTATCTTAAGAATACCTCCTATTTACTGAAACAAAGCCAAGTTATTTTCATAATAATCATCTTTCAGGTAAGAAAAAAACTAGTAATCTTACACATCTTGATCAGTTACATGTTATATCTGAGATGATTCATAACTTGGGGTTAAAAGTGACTTTGCCTTAATACTTGTTAAAAGAGGTATGCCACAATCAAGGTATATAAATGTTAAATAGCTTTCCAGTGTTGTCATTTAGAAGTTAGGGGATAGCAGACTGAATTTACTACAATATTTGTTAATGTAGAATAAGGTTGACAAGCAAGTTTCTAAAGCTTCAAAAAATACTCAGAGTTTGGTGAAGTAACATAATTTCATCTCTTCTCACCTCCAAGCACTAATTTGTACAAAGAGACCAAATATTACAGAAATGTAATAATGCTCATATGCAAATATTTTAGATCTGTCTTGTAAAACACTGCATTTTGATTTAATTTTTTTTTCCTGGCAATAAAATTGCTTTCCCCTTTTATAAACACAAACTTAAATTTCAAGATTTCATTAAAAATATTTGGATTTCTGATTATGGTCTACTCTTTTAATGCAACACAGACAGTACCCAGATAGTTTTTAATTTTAATGTCTTTTACTCTATCAGGATATAAGAAAAATCATGCATAAAAGTTACATATATGTAGGAGTTCATGATAGAGGGGAGCACCTCCTGACATTCAAATGCAATGATAATCAAGGTGGATAAACTTTCTTCTCTTCATTCCACCTGCAGGCTTCTAGAATCATGTGTTGATTTATGCCAGCTCAATCTTCTGACTTTTCATCAAGATGTTCAATATACAGTGCCTTCATTATGAACTATAGTTTTCTCTATCATTATAAGAAACACAAGTTAAGTAAGCTTTCCTCAAACATCAGTGATTGCTTTCAAGTTCCTGAACAGGCTGCAGTAGGCTTGACGAGAGGGATTGATTTATCACTTTTTAAATAGATTCTTAATCTGCAAATCAATAAAAATGCTTCACTTCAGCAGTGGCACAGGGTGAATGACTCACCCTTGAAAGCAGAATGAACTAATACTGTCTTTCTTCCTTTAATACACTCAGATTGCAATTGTGCATTTTCTTTGTTCAGATTACTTGATAAACTCCAGTGTTTGAGAGGGTCTGGTATTTCATCTTGTTTTCTCCATCAGTCAATCAGGGATTAAATGTTAATCTGCTATGATTGTTATTTTAACTCTGTTGTTCTCTTCATTATGTAATGAGAAGGTTAACACTAAAACGTTCTTTAGCTGGCTAAAATAAAAATAAAAGGTAAGAACACACAAAACATGGCCATTATTTCAGCAAGAAAAATAGGAAGAACATTTTATACCGAAGTGACACACAGTTTTTGTTGGATTCTGAATTACTAGAAATTTTTGGAATTCCAATATTGGTCAATTAGTTTGATAAAGTCTACCATAGAGTGCTATTAAAACAGAGGATCAGTTCTCTATTCTTCATACCATACTAAGTGTACAGTAGAGTCTAAAAATCCTCTTCTAATGGGAACCCCTTAGGTAGTTCAGAAGTCTGCTGTAAGTATTCAAGAACTCCAGAAAGGAGGCACAAGAGCCTTATAATTATCAAAAGCATTTAAAATCTTTTCTAGCATCAGTGAAATTAAGACAAGAAAATCCCAAACACCGCATAACATCTTGATATGAGCATGTTGTAATCGTTCATATTTAATTTTACAAAGTCTATAACAATTTTTTTTTCCTGAAGCAATCTGAATTAAGAAACTGCATGGTTGTATAAAGTTCTTAAAAAATGGTAGTAGCATTTTCACTTCAATTATATCACTGACACTAAAAAAGAAACTTCCTAAAATATATTTATATGACAAGTCTAACTTTTGAAAAGTTTTGAGAAAGTGACCTCATTTTTTTAGCCAAATAGTTTTATTGGAAAGAACAGAATAGAAATGGGCTCTAATTTAGGTAAATAAATGTTTTTATTTAATCTTCATATAATCATAATTTTTAAACTAAAAACATGTTTTATTCGGGCTGGATTTAAGAAAGCAATATTTTCTTTTACTTTTTTCCCTTTTGTTCTTATTTTTTAACAGTCTTTTTAATACAAAGACTATTTTTTGATAATCTGCTTTTCTTCACCTATGTCATCCATGGACAATGTGAGAAAGAAAGGAGGTGGGGTTGGTGTTTTTTTTTATTTAAAGGCTATGTTTGGTGAGAGTCCCACCCAGTGGGGATAAAACTTATCTTTAGAGATAAATCTATTTATGAGAATCCCCATTAAAAATACAGCACCCACAATGTTATTGACATAAGATAGGGAGGAAAGTAGAAGAGAAAATCAAATACTGCTACAAATGTTTGGTTAGTCTTCCTAGTCCTGACCACACTTATATGACATCTCTAGGACACACTGGTCCTTTATACCTGCCCTCTGAGTGACACCATCTCATTCACTTATCTTGCATGATCTTCCTGATCTTCTTATACTGCATGGCTTGGATAGACTTTCCTCATGGCCAATGAGCATGATCATATGTGATTCATCCTTATATATTCAGGGTGGTAGATATGTGGCAATTTTTATATATAAGTATTTTAAGTAAACCCATAATGCAAAATCTTTTTTGACAATATTTTCCAAAAGTGGGAGAGTCAAGTTTCATATATACGCATGTAATATATGGATTTGAAGATACACCACAAAGGCCTTTGAAGGAAGAATTTATGCCACTTGTTGACCGTAACAAGACAGTAAAGCATAGAGACCTAAACTTCTCCTATTGTATTATTCATCTGCTTAGCACAATCAGCATCTCAGGGAAACATCTCCATAGGACAGCACATCACTCTGTGTCTAAGATTTTCTTCTCTTATATTACCTACACATCACATTTGTGAGGAGGTATGGGAAGCTTCCTATTTCTCAACTATTTTCTCTTAATTAGACAGCAATTATATTTTTTTTCAAAAATTTTATTTTTTTCAAAAGCCAGAAATATTCCAAATAAGACTCTTGTTTATCTGAATTACCCGAAGAGGCTTCTTGTTTAACCAAGAAAGTGAAAAGACACTGACTGCCTTTAATACCTGTTAGTAAACAATATGGGTCATAAATATTCAAGAAATTTAGCCAGTGATCACAGTATCAGTGAAAAGTATTTAATGAGAATTCCTAAGTGCTCAACATTGAGTTACAAATTGACATCATGAATTAGATATCATCTTATAAAATCTAAGTATGATATGAAGTATAAAATTCCAACTACATGTTCTTATGTTTTTTCCTCATGATTCTAACTCTATGTTGCACATACACTAATCTGACCCTATTCTGACCCTAAAGAAATATAAAACGTATTTCTAAAACCCAGAGGTCATTCAAATGAGGATTCTGTTTTATTAAAATGCAATATATGAGTATTTGATTCTGACATAAAATCATAGTTAGAAATTAAATATAGTGGTTTAAAATCTTTAGCCTCAGATGAAGACTGACCATTTACATTCATATTCCAGTTTTCCAGTATTTACTTGTTATGTAATAATAACAAAGTAATTTATTTTCTCTTTCTTGGTTTATGCATTTGTACAATGGGAATAGTATCAAGGTCTGTCTTATATGGTTGTTGAGAATATTAAATGAGATCATTCATGTAAGGTGCTTAGCACACAGTAAATGCTTAATATATGTCATCTATTTTACTAACTTAATGGTAATAGCTAATTAACTTGATTTTGATTGAGACACTTTATGGCCTCATTAAAATATACATTAATCCATCATCTAATATTTATTGGCAAGGCACTCTGGGAGGTATTACAGTATTAAAAGTATTTGCCATAAATAATCACCAAATCATTGGAAATCCTGACTTCCTGAGGCATGAATAGTTAAGCAGTTATTCTAATTATGCAAGGCTTTAGGTATTCAGGTGAACTCATGACCTGGAAAATGGACATGCTTCAGAATTCAGTCAACAAAATGGTATGAAAGATACTATAGCTGAAAGATGTTTTTAAATATTATGTACCAATAAAGAATATTATGACTTTTAACAGTGAAATCTGTTGCCTTCATGTGCTATTAAAATTCAAAATGATATTACTGAGTGTTTACTTTGGACCAGGGATCATGTTAATGCTTTACATACATGGCTGCATTTCATTCACAATTTCCTACCAGAAGAGTATAAGTATCATCTTACAAATGAGAAAGTTATAGTCCAGAGAATCTAAATATGTTTCCAAGTAACATAGCTAGAGCAAACCCGGAATTTGATCATAGTTTTAACTGTATCATGCCACCTCTCAAATATCTATTCTGCATTTGAGAGACTTGGTGTCATCTTACACAAGGGACATATGCATATAGCAGCAAAGGTCTTAGAGTAACACCTGTGTATAGCAAGTCCTCAGCCATATCATTTGGATCACTGCTGTCTTATTAAATAAGTAAATCAGTGCAATGCTAAATAAATGAAGAAGGTTCTTGGTTTGGAAGAATTTAACATTTACAGTTTCAACTATTTTATAGAGATTTCAAAGTCCATGGACACTAAAAATTTGTAATTTTGTTAAGGTGAAAATTAAAATATATCCCACTATACTGCATGTAAGAACAAGTTATAAAGAAAATGAGGACACCTAACTAAAATAGCACAAGCATTTTGATACATTATTCTACAGTGTTTCTGTGCACAGATACTTGGATCAAGTGATTTCTAGCAATCTATTGTTTAAAGATTTTATTTTTTAAAAGATTTTATTTATTTATTTATTTATTTATTTATTTATTTTAGAGAGAGAGCATGAGCAGGGGAAAGGGCAGAAGGAACGGGCAGATGGGGAGGAGGAGGGAGAGAGACTTTCAAGCAGACACCCTGCTGAACTTGGAGCCCAGTATAGGACTCAATTTCAAGACCCCAAGATCATGACCTGAGCCAAAACCAAGAGTAAGATGTTCAACCGACTGAGCCACCCAGATGCCCTGTAAGTTTTCTTTCTCTAATAGAAAATAAATTACTAGAGTTGGTCTGAAATTTACTTTCTTTAAATTTTATTTTCTTTTTTTAGTGTTCCAAGATTCATTGTTTATGCACCACACCCAGTGTTCCATGCAGTACATGCCCTCCTTAATACCCACCACCAAGTTACTCTTTATTGTACTATTTTTAGCATTAAATTGAAATATTTTGAGTGTAACTGAAAGCATCATCCTTGTGAAACTACTATGATACTGTAGATCAAGATTTGAATAAGATTTTCCTCATTATACCATTCAAATATTTATTCTGTGCATTAACAAATGAGAAAGTCAACCTGCCTTATTAAAAAAAAAAAAAAGAAGGAAAATAAAGCTTTATATGGTTAGATCAATAAGGATAATAATGGGGGCGCCTGGGTGGCTCAGTGGGTTAAGCCGCTGCCTTTGGCTCAGGTCATGATCTCAGGGTCCTGGGATCGAGTCCCGCATCAGGCTCTCTGCTCAGCAGATTGCCTGCTTCCCTCTCTCTCTCACTCTGCCTGCCTCTCTGTCTACTTGTGATCTCTCTCTGTCAAATAAATGAATAAAATCTTTAAAAAAAAATAAGGATAATAATGTTTACAAACTACACTGAGATTTACTTTTACCCAAATATCATTCATTTATTATTTTATTCCTTTTTAAATTTCATTTTAAATTAAAACAAAATTTAAACAAAATTTAAAACAACGCTAGGAGATGAACGGAATTAGAATTCTGTCAAGGTGAGAAAATTGAGACCAAGCAGAGTTAAGTAACATACTCAGTACTAATAAATTAAATCTGATTCAGGTGGGGTCATTTAATTCCAAATTGTGTTTCCATTTTAACAATTTATTTTGCTAAGAATTGTTTTAAGGTTTTTAACTAATATTGATATCTCAAGTGAATTCAAGAATCATTATATTATTCTTCACCCACCCCATCCCTTCAACCAAATGTATTTCTTTCATACTAATTATAGTGATAGTGAGGACATCTGATTTCACTTTGGTAATTCCATACTCACTTTCTTAAGTGAACTCATAAAACTCTAAGTAACTCACTGAAAGAATCTTTTTATTGACAATAATAATATCTAATAATTCATCTGAATAACAGATAATTGGAAATTATAAAGTTACTTATGCACTTAAAGGACATTCTATCAAGAGGGTACTAAATAAAAATAAGCCCTTGAAATATAATGAAATCTTTAAAACAATAAAATTTGTCCTGCATACAGCTCTACATTTATGCTCATTTCGTCAATTAGAAAACTAAGATTTGGAGGATTGAATGATTTTCCTAAGATTGCAAAGCTAATAAATAGAGGGAAAATCAATATTAAATACCAGATGTTTGGATCTTTTATCTTCTAAATATAAAGTCAAGAGAAACAATGAAATAGATATGAATTATTGTAGAAACAATGTTTAAATAAAAAGAAAGAAACATTGAAGCACTAGAAGTACTAAAAAACAAAAAGTGAGAAGGTAAGATAAAGATAAATTGAATCCTGAAATAAAGTAAATTGAAGAATAAATGTCGGGGGGAGAAAGTAGGAGAAACTAAAAGAGAAATAAGTAGACATCCCAAAAGGTAAAGAAAAAATAGAAATAGTTTTTCATAAATGACCTGTTCAAAGATAGCATTTCATCTTATAATGACACAAAAGTATTCAGCCTTCAGTTGAGAAGGAGTTAATCGCCATGAGCACCCCACCTCTCTTGTCCCAGGAGCTAATCATTTTTGCATCAAGGACTGTCACCAAGTAGCAGTGGCTTAGTCACTATGAGAGTGGGAGGGGTACGTGGCTTTGAAAATAAGTCACAAGGCTAAACAGACAAAGTAAAAGGGACTGGACCTATGTTTACTGAAGAGGTCAACTGATTTCAAAGCATGAAGCTGTTCTACAGTTTAGCAAGAACAATCTCACACAGATTCGCTGGCATAAAATGCAACCATTTACTGAAACTCATGGTAAATTATTAAACACTTGGCATGGACCCATTTATATTGAGTAGAAGCAGAAAGATTAAAAAAAGAGGTCCCACATGTAAACAGCAAGAATGTAAATTAAATCTGCCTCTAGCAGAGTCCTTCAATGCCGCCACTTCTTTTGGAATATTCCCTGTTCTGGTCTATTTTTCTTGATAAGCAATCAAAGTATTAAATACGCTCGCTGCAGAATCTAAAGTAATCAAAACAGAAACGGTTATTTGACTTTTGCTCCAGTGATTTTTTTCCCATCTTGCATTTTCTCATTAAAGAATTTACATTCATGGGACAACCCAATACACTAAATGGTAAAACTATGAACGTTTTCACAGAAATTTGGAAGAACTGCCTGAAAATAAATGTAGTGAAGCTTAGAATATGAAAGGAAAACACTTTAAAATCGACATATCTATGATAGATAACAGTAATATCTTGTATTTATTATAATTTTTTTCCTACCGCAAGCATTTTACTTTAAGAAAAGGCAGAAAATGAGGAAATTCAGCAATAATAATAATTAATGAGGGGTCCCTGGGTGGCTCAGTTGGTTAAGTATCCGACTCCAGCTCAGGTCATGATCTCAGGGTCCTGGGATAGAGCCCCATGTGAGGCTCCCCATACAGCAGGGAGCCTGCTTGTCCCTCTCCCTCTGCCCTGCCCCTCACTGTGTGTGTTCTTAATGATAATGAATGATTAATAATAATACTTCCATGTGGTTTTGTAATTGAGGAATAGAGTTAGATGACTCTTTTATTTTCAGCAGATAGTATATTTCAGTTAAGTATATTTACAACATAGAATGTATGTTAGTTTGTATATAATGTTTATAGTTTATGTCGAGTGAAAATATGCTGTTTTTGTTGAACCCATTTAATATTAATCTAAAGCCCATGAATTTTAGGTGAATATGTGATTCCAATATGACTAATTAAAAAGTAAGTTAGAAAAAAATCGAGTTTTAAAACTTAATTTTTATATTCTATTAGTAGAGCTAATTATAAATAAATTGGATGATGAAATTTTGGAGGGAAGGATGTTGCCAAGAGGATGGAGAATAATATATACTGAAGTCTTCCTTATGAAGAGGGGGAGAAGAATGATGTTTCACTTACATGATCCATTCTTATATCTATTATGTGTCATTTTACTTCAGGCTCTTTAGATCCAGCTTAATGTAGTTTAATATAAAAAGACAACACAACCATTCCAACCTCTGATTGTATATTTGAACAAAATTTCTGTTCTGTGTTCTTGATATTTCAACATGTCCTTGGCTTTATATCTGCCAATTAAGCATATGCCTTCATACCGAAATATCAGGGAAATTGTACGCAAAGCTCTTCAAATTTCTTGTTCACTTTGGCAAAAGTGATAAGGTGAGGGTTTAAAGATAGGGTACGAGTTCACATTATAGGGGTGACTTTTTTTTTCTTTCCCTTTTTGTTTTTTGAGGCCATCCCTCAGAATAATCCCTCAGAATAATGAATGCGAGCTGTGGGAAAATTCAGCTGTCCTCTTCACAAAAGCTCACTCAATTGTGAAAGAAAAATCTCTCAGCAAAACCTGATGATAAGACGAAGAGCTCTCCTATTTGGAATCAAAGTAGAATAATATGGCTGGCTATTTTTTGTTTGTAAGTTCATGTCAAGAAAAATATGTGCAAAAATCTGTATTTCCCCAAAAGAGATGGTTCAGTCATTGATGATAGTCTATGCTACCTCATTTCATCTTTTCTTTCCGATGAGCTTTTTTAATAAATTTTATTAATGCTAGGAGAACATAGATTCCCTGCTCTTAACTCTGAAATAATGATAGATTATATCCTGAGAAAACATTTCTCATGATGACCCTGGGTTTTAACTAAAATAAGTTAAATATGATTACCATCATTGCGATTCTCTGGCTGGATATACACAAGACCAGAAACAGGGATAATTAAAAGCAACTCTCTCAGCCCAACCTCCACAGCCTGTTATCAACTTAAAACTATACAAACAACCTTCTATATCTTGTTAGGAAATAAGCAAGAAGGCAGCAAGAGAGAGTATGACAGAATGATAACAATATTGATTACATGATTTCTACAATTAACTCCATAAACATCCACTATCCCACTATGATTTAGAGGTTTTATCTCTGGTTGGTGGTTTCATCTTCAAAGAAGACTTCATATTTAAGACTAAAGCTGTATTAATACAAATGGGTTATTGTTAAGTTTCTTTTGGACTCTGAGGTTTAAACACAAATTCTGAACCCACTTCTTCATGTACTGTACAAAGTCCCTTCACTGATGAATATGGAGGCCCCTACATTTCCAAGTCACTTCTAGCTACTAATTCCTGTTAAAGGTAACAGAAAGGTCGCTTTTCCTTGATTTCTCCACCAATTCTCTCGAGGAGTATTTGTGTATTAAGCAGGTTTTGCTGAAAATTTAGGATGATGGAGGAGGTTTATACCATGAGAACTGAAAAAAAAATTTTTAAATGAACATCAGATTTCCATGCTACTAAAACCCTTTGACTGAAAAGCTTTTTGGAATTTTTCATTTGCCTCGAGTTGCTGTAAAATCTTGCCATGTTGTGTGATTTCATTCTCCATTTTCTTTTCCTGCTCTCTTAACTGAGCTCCTGATATTCAAAATACATGTTCATTCCTTACGTGGATCAGTTTTCTTACTGTCTCCATCCAAGCCACTTGCTCAATGACTACCTTCTATTCTGAAACTATTTTTCTTTAAAAAAAAAAAAAGAAAGAAAGAAAGAAAGAAAAGAAAGAGTTCAATTTTGAAGAGGAACTCTTGATAGTAGCTGTATAAGTATATATATGTATGTATATTTCTCCTCCCCACCTGCCACAGGTTTTTCCAAAAAGGCTTCTTTCAATAAAATCAAGTAGAGTAGCTTTTGTGATTTATACCTTATATATGTAATTGGAATTATGACTTCACATCAAATAATTTTAATATATGGCCATATTAAGGAGGAAACATGTATTCAATATGAAAACCAATAGTCAAATAGTAAATACAATATAATATTATTAAAAATCTGGTCAGTACATCTTTACTCTTTAATTGTACAAATGTATGATGAGGCCATTAATAATACACATTGATCCATTTTTATTAAACTTTGACAAAGAATTAATTTTGCCCTAGTATAATCAATACCCTTAAACAGAACCAAACTCATATATGATATTGATTTCTAGGGAGGAAAAAGTCATTATGTTTTTGCTTAGGGGAAAAAGCTCAATTATCCATAACCTGAATTTTAAAAAATATTAATTCACTTTTTTTCTAGAAAGAGACACGGGAATTTCTAGTAATATTGATTTATAGAAAATATCATACAAGAGCATTTTTGGAGGGGAGAGGCACTTTAAAAATAATCTTTGATTCCCTTATAGTAATTAGGGGAAAGGTTTGCCTGTATCAGTTGCTAAATAAATGTCAGTGAAAAGAACACATTGGGTCATTTGGTTGCGTGGAATAGATAACCTGGCCAACCTAGCTAATATAACAGCCTAAGAAAACACCAAGACCAGGATTTGGGCTGGAATACTGTCATGCTTGAGAGAGTACCTATAACAAACTACTTTGTCTATCTTTCTTGGGGGACACTTGAAATTTCCTCACATGTGTTCTGTCTCTATCTTTCTAAAACTGGCTTCCATATACTTATAACTCCTTCTAGCTGTAGTTTACATGTGGCTCAGATTTGCTACCATCTCTCAGGCTCTATATCTTATAGAAATTTTGATGTGTTCCATTTTCTTCTACCCCTGCTTCCAACTGACTCAGTTTTTCTGTTTTTTAATTAAAATTTTCTTCTAGTAAATTGCCTTTTTTTGTTTTTCTTTTGGCAATCCATGGGTCATACACCATTGGCAGGACTATGTATAGATTGATTTTCTTGCATTAGATGCTTGTCTGATCCCACCAGTTAAAACTGGAGGAGTAGATCATGTGCTTTGTCAAATTTCCCTTAAAAGAGAGCATTGCCAGAACAGGCAGTATGATGTCTCTCAGGAAAACAAATTACTATGGATTAATCTCTGATCAATAAAAGGGGTATGTTATACAAATCCGAAAACGGAAGATATTTCCTTGCTCAGATTCTTAAACTGAACCAAATAACCATGGCTATCTAACACATATGGATAACATTCACAAAATAGAATTCTCTTCTTGTTCCTTACTTCCCACCTCTTTCACACCTACTGTCAGTCACTGAATCAAATCATCTCAAATAAGTAGGTGCAGTGACACAGCAGAAGAGAGACATGTACAACAGGGGCTGTGCTGGGGTTGGAGAGCTCATCCATCAGGCCGCACATGCATAATAATCAGTTCATTCTGATATGCCTGACATCATTGCAATGTCTCCTGAGGAAACCAGAAGGGGGTTTGGGGAAAATTAATATGACCTTTAGTTGATGCCTCTCCTTCTTTTTTTTCTGTCAACGAAGGGGATAAAAGCCTATGTTAATTACATACGTATTTGTTCCCTCTCTGTGGAGTTTGCATGACAGATAGTCTGTTCATATGTAGAGATCAAGAGATCTAGTAAGGAAAATGACAGAGAGCAATATGCAGAGGGTAAGTTCATGCTGAAAACACTAACTGGTAAGAGTGTGGATATCTGAAGTATAGGTTTGTATCAGCATATTTTAAATTTTCTTTCTCGGAGATAATGAAATTCAGTTGGTCAGGTGGGGAGAGGGTGAGAGTATAATTAATTACAGAAAGGGCAGGTAAAGCATGCATATTTGTTTTTCATATTCACACAATACACACAATACAGATGGCTTGAAAAAGTATTTATTCCTCAAGCAGATTGCTCTATATGCCACTTATATATGTCCTTTTATATAGTAGCTATCAATAACTAAAAAACAACAATATAAATATTCAAATAAGTATGCAAAAGAGATACCTAATGTCACCAAATATAGAAAATAAATGCAATAGTAGAGGAAAGAAAGTGTGTCTCATTTGTGCTGGATATGAAAACAGCAACAAAAGAAAATAAGAAATTGAAAAAAAAAAAAAGCTTCTTTGTACTGAGCTTGGGAGTCTCTCCTCAGGACTATGCTCAAAATTTTCTAGCAATGCTAAGGATAGAAACAACCAGCTCTTGAACTTTGAAGTAATTGGTTCACAGCTGTGCTTATACTGAGATGGAAATATGGAAATACATTTGTACAGAAGAAGGTTTTTCTTTTCTTTTCTTTTTTTTTTTTTGGTAGTTGTAATGAGAAAGTTGTCAAATTAAACCCAAACTGCTGTAAGTAAAATAAATTACATGTGGAAATTCAATTTCTGATATTTGCATTGCAAGGGTATATGTGTTATGATATTTCTTAAAAGAATTCTTTTGTTATTCAAAAGTTTAATGTTAAGGAAACAAAAGTGACCTAAAGTGATTTTTAGATATTTTTATATCATAAAAACATAAGACATCATACCAAGGCAAGGCACCATGGCACACCTTCAGCAATTTTTTTTTTTAAGATTTTATTTATTTATTTGAGAGAGAGAGAGACAGAATGAGAGAGAGTGAGCATAACAGGATAGAGGTCAGTGGGAGAAGCAGACTCCCTGCTCAGCAGGGAGCCCGATGAGGGATTTCAGGGATCATGACCTGAGCTGAAGGCAGTCGCTTAACCAACTGAGCCATCCAGGGCCCACCTTTTCTTAAATGCAGGAGTTCTTAGGGATGGACACATTTCTAGTTACCAAAGTGTTTGAAATATACTTAAGAAGGCAAGATTAGCAAATCTGAAAGAGGGACAATATAAATACACAGATAATTAGAAGAGAAAGATCAGTGTGGGCTGAAATAATAAGTCTTTGTTGGGAAGATAGAATAAGGGCTTTAAATAGTGGATATAGAGTTAACACAAAAACCTTTTAGGGATGTATCATATAAAGTCCATGCAGCAAAAACAGAGAACATGTTTGTAAGAAGAGAAGATGATGAAATCTAGACAAGGAAAGCATGACATTTTAAGGGGACAAATAAGAAGTTGGGCCAGGCAGAAACTGAGGTGTGCATTGGACCGTGTTCAGCGAGAGCTGCAAAGAGAACTTTCGTTCTATATGGGCTCCTGAGAAACCAAGAGGTATGTATAAACTTCAACAATGCAATCACAAGTGGACAGGTATTGGGGTGGGGCCAGGACTTGTCACAAAATGAAAAAAGCTCTAGCCTGGAAAATGACAAAAGTCTAGAATGTGATTCCAGCTGACTAACACGCTGTATGATCTTGAACATGCCCCTTGGTTCCTTAGGTCACAGACAGTTGATGGAAGCTTTAAACCCTAATCTTTACATCTATTTTATTATACACTCTTAGGATGTCCAAAACAGAAGAAAAACACTAATTTGTTATGTGCCTAGAAAATGATTACAGCGACTAAGATAATTACGAGATTCTAAAAGTTTGGCATGTATAGCTTTCAAGAGAAATGGCACTTATTATTTTAGTACCTGAGTATCTAATGGTGAAAGAAAGGAAGTGTTGATGAACTAGAATATTTTGAAGTCCTTTCAATCCTCAGTTGGGCATTCTGCCAGATGAGAGGGTGGAACTGTGACTAAACTCTTCTAGGGCCCCATAGTACCTAGCCCACAGAAAGTACTTCACTTGCTTGCTATGTGTTGAAAGAATTTGCCTAAGTGCATATGCCCATAGTGTATACTTTGATTTAGGTTTCATTATTTTTTAATTTATTAAAATCTCACTCCAATATGATAATTCAATAATAGTTGCTTAAAAAATAAAATTCACATACTCCCAAATGTATCTGTATTTCAGCAACTTACAGTTAAGTAATTAATTATTACTTAATATTACTTAAGTAAATGAATTAACCGAGAAACACAAGAAAACACTGAAGGAGCCAATGCAATATGTGTGTATGTTAGGTACAAGTGATAATCTAGGACTCAGACCCCGAGTATCATAGCAATAGGGCTTACACACCTGCTAATTACGCTCCCATGTTTGGTACAGTTTTGTGGGTCACATGGGCACAAGCGCATTGGGTTTCAGAGCAAGATGTTTTGGGCACCCACCCCATGGGTGGGGGTCCTACAATGAGGGGTGTTAAATGTGGAGTTCAAACTCTTAACATTATAGGGAGAAGCTGGGTCTTGGGAGTTCCCTCTCAATTGTATTGGACTGTGCTGAAGATGAGTTTTATGGAAAACATGTGTCTCAGCTTTTCTTACCTAACTTGATGGAGGTGTTTTCTGTATTTTCTCATTTGCCCACCATTGAGAAGTCACCCAGCTGGTATCAGGATTACTTTCAGAGCTTCAGGCGTAGCTGTACATTTGGTGTGTCTGTGGGAGGAGTGGAGTTCAGGAGGCTCCTATATTGCCACCTTGCTTGACCTCTTCTGGATAAGTTTCTTTATCTCTGTGCTTCTGTTTACTCAGTCTATACAGTGGATCTGATCACGGTACTTTCTTAATCGTCAGGTATAAAAAAATAATACACACATAACTCTAAGCACGCCTCCTGACACACAGAAAACATTCAAAACATAATAGCTTCGATGATGATGATGGTGATGGTGATGAGGACAACTACTACAACTACTATTCTCATCCCATGTTCAAAATTGCAGAGAAAACATAAATTTGTTGAAAATTGCAGAGAAAACATACATTCTCCAAAGTGTCTTTAAGGATGAATACATGACACCACTTATGATGAGAAATCAACATTAGATGTCTACCAGTATAGGCACAGAAGTCAAAAAGGTAGTGATAATCATTTTAAAACAAACCCTTGTGAAGACACAGTAATTGGAAATGTAATCTTATGTTTCAGCTTACATAATGAGTAAAAGGCATCTGTTTCAAAAGTAATGGCTCACTAGTCTTCTATGCTTTTAATATGTGCTCATCTTGCAGTCAACCGCAGTTCCTACAATAATATTAATATTCCCCAAATGACAAAATTGCGTCAACTGGAAATTTGGTTTCTGCCTGATATTCTGTGTTAGCTTTGCTATTTTAGACTCAAATAAGCAGTTTGAAAAAAGCCTTAAAAAGTCATTGTCATTCCTGATCGCAGTTCATATTACATTACCTGTAGAATTTCATCCGCAGTTGAATTACTCATCACCAATCTGATCATTCTTCCATAATTAGACTCTTTTGGTGAAGGATAAACTCTGAATATTAATACCAGAAAACTAGATTTAGAACAAAGAACAGGTTGGAAGGCAATTTTGGAATCTATCATTAGGGTTTTTAGTTTATAGTCATAGAAATTATTTCTTGCTATGTGCTTTTAATGGATAAACAGTCTATAATAGAGAACAACAAACTCATCCTTTCACTCATTATCTTCAGTTAAGACATTTTCCTACTAAGCCTTCTTGAATTGGTCTCCCCTGGAATAGTCTTTTGAATGTGGAATTTATTTTAAACTAAACAGTCAATATAGAGGTCCTAGGAATTTAACATAGTTATAGTAAATAATAAATTATTTTGATCAAATATTAAGCATAGCAATCACATATTCAGCCTTCCTGCCTGCCTTCCTTCTGTCCTTCCATCTTCTTGTTTACTTTTTATCTCTTTCTCATTCCTTTTTAGCACAAAAAGCATAGAGATGAATTGCACCTTAAAGATAACTTAATTTGATCTTCTCTTTTTTTACAAATAAGGCAACAGAAACTTGAGAAAAAAAATAGGCCCTTAATTTGTCTTGAAGGCAAATTAGATTTTTGTTACAAAAAATACAATTTAGTGTCCAATAAAATCTAATGTGTCCAAATCCATATTGGCAAGAGTGTGATAACATAATACTTGAATACAATAATAGGGGATCCTATAAATGTGGATAAAATTTATTTCATAAAAAATAAGAAATTAAAGAATTTGGAACTTTGGAAAGCAGAAAATACAAACTCAAAAACAAGATACTGTGGAGAAGACTCCTACAAATTTAACTCTAGCAGACTGCTTGGAATCTAGTTTGGAATTTCAAAGTTTAAAGTGAACTACAGAAAAGGTAAAAATGTAACAGTAAGTTTATTTTCTAAGTTTTTAGTAGAAGAATATGTATATTAAAAAAAGAGAAAAAACACACACATCTTTTGTGACTTTGATTATCTCAGGAGAAATGTAAAGATATAACTTCTGTAACCTCTTCATAAGAAAAATCCTAAGTCAGGATTTTGACATGTTTTCTAAATCTTCTTCCTACAGTTAGGTTTACAAAAGTTTGGCTTTGGCACCTTTCTGAAAAGAATGTAAGGGTGTGATTATACAGAAATGAAAATAACACAAATTTTTCAAGAGCAGAATCCTTTGCCCACCTGTTTTGTTACCTAGGGAAGGATGTTACTCTAGCAACTCATGCACTTCTAACTAGAAAGTATCAGTTCAGAAGTATTCCTGGGGAATATGGCCTGAGTTGTTGCACACTGAATTTTGTGTCCAATCAGGCAATGATCGTGGATAGGTTGCCTAAATAGTTCTTCATTACAGTACCAATTTCTATGCCTTATCCAATCTTTACAGAATAAAAATAATTATTTCAGCTTGTATTAAGCAACCTGTACTATATATACACTGGCAGACAGATAAAGGCTGTTAGTAAATGAGGATAATCATGTTGTATACACTCACAGCATATTTGGTCCAGATAGAAATATGCCAACCTTTCAAAATAATAAATATCTATGAAATAATATGGTAATATATAATAATTGCTTTACCTTATATTTGCCTAGTAAAAATTTATTTATTATTTATTCAAATGCTATTATTAATTAATTAATTTTTTTTGAGAGACCGAGAGAAAGAGAATCTTAAGCAAACTTTATGCTCAGCATGGAGCCAGACATGGGGCTTGATCTCCCAAACCCTGAGATCATGACCTGAGCCAAAATCAAGAGTCGGATGCTTAACTGATAGAACCACCCATTGCCCCTTCTCTTTTATTTTTAAAAAGTAAGCTTTCTTTTAAAATGACTCTGAAATGTACATTTTAACAATTGTGTCATAAATTATGATTAAGTTACTTGATTATGAAACTTATCTTGAAGATAGTTTGTTTTAGTGAAATATTTTTCAGTGATAGTTTCCGTTATGAACTACTTTAGCTATTATTATATTGCTCTTTGATATTTAGGTTACATTATAATAGATAGACCTTTTTATTGGTATCCTTAATAAACTAGTAATTATTTTTCATATAAAGATTTATTTATAAGTTATATTGTTACAGTTTTGTTTTCTAAACAAGATACACTGCAAAAAAATCTATCAAAAATAATATAATAGGCAGCTCTGGGGGTCACTGGCAATTTTCCTTTATCTTTCTCCTAAAGAACCTGGAAATAAGGACAGAAAAACATTTTCAAAGAATAAAGTATGGAATAAATAAATAAGGGATTGGGACAGAAATATATGATACCATAACTGAGTTGCAAAATATGACATCACTCCCCAACCAAGGTAACTACAGAAACAATGTATCATCTATCAAAATTTGGTCCCCAGTGATTATGGAGGAAAGGGAAAAATCCCAGCCATGTCTTGGCAGTGAATTTTCTTCTCCCAGTTATAGATTTTTCCCCTATATAGCCAGGGAAGTTTTCCTTATAATCTATTTCTCATTTCTCATACTCTTAAAGTAATAAAGTATTGGTTTTATATAGTCTCTGAATTTGTTTAATATGAATCTACCCATAACTGATAGACTCCCTAACAAATGAAATGTCTGAACCTGTAAATTCGAGAGTCAGGACTTGTCCTGCAATGATTTTACCCAAAAAAATGAAAAGTAAAAGTAAAAAATTTGAAAAATGCCACTCTCTGGAGAACTTTCTGCATGGCCAGTTGGCTTTCCTTAAGGACAAGCAACTTCCTGGATAATATCTCTTCTCATTGAAATCGTTCCATATAGAACATCCTTTGCCAAGTATATTATAAGCCTCTCCATCAAAGGTAGAAGCTGCCTCATCATTTGTAGTCTGCTCTTAACAGGCGCTAAATAAATGGCTAAGCATTGTTATGATGTAATAAAATGCAGCCACAAGTAATTTTAAAGCTACAGGATTTTCCTTTCTTAATATATTATTCTCTTTGCCAAAAAAACCAGATGCATTAAAAGCAAATAACTTTGATCAGAACAACATCCTATGTATTTGTTCAGAAGACTGTTTTGTTTCATGCACAAATTGCTCCATTCAAGTGAAAAAGTGCATCAGAAAAATACTCTCATACAATAACAAAGAGTCATTACAGAAAAACTGCTAATTTCCTGTTTATTTAGTGATCATCAAAGCCTCTGGAGTAATGCTCAGAACTAGTGTAATGAATTACTCTTATGTTAAATATCCTGTTGCATTATATTGAGTACACAATAGCATATAATCATAGTTGTTTATTCTTTACTCAGAATTTCATTCTTAAGAATATGTTGTCCCTTTGGTATTTTGCTCTAATTCAGAATGTAGCAAGACAAATATTTAAAATAGGTATAGGATAAGTATATTTTAGACATTTCAATTTTCCTATTAATGCTCTGACACTAAATAAAATTATTTTAGGGTTTTAGGGGAAAAAAAGAAACTTTTTTTCCCCCTGCCAATTATTTTAATTTTGGAAAATATTCTTTTGGGGGGAGAAACTGGTAGAACATTAACAGAAAAATCAAATGATCCAAGGATTCTTAGCAAAATTGTTGGCACTAAATTGAATTTTCAAGCTTTTTAGCAATTCTTTCAAATTTTGGAAATCTAAAACTTCCTCATTATTTATTTGTATATTTGTTTTCAAAACTTACTATTCAAGGGTATTTTGTCAAAGATACTAAATTAGCAAAAGGGACTGTTTCCTGTCACTTCAAGGATGAACTATGTTGACAAAGCTAAGGATAAAGGATCACCTCTTCTTCTGAGCTATAAATGAAAATGCACTTTAATTCTGCCAATTTGCCAGTGGCATTGGGAAGTTCTTTCCCAAAGGCATGAAAACAACAATCTATACCTGAAAATAAACTAAAAAGGTTTTTTGTGTGAATGGAGTCAGCATGTGAAGAACTGGATGAGGTAACATTAGTGGTTGAATATGTAGGAACATACTGAAAGTTTATACATATTAAGGAGTCTTCATTTCATCATTTCTAATTGAACATTTTTTTTATACTAAAAAGAACATTTTTCGTTTTTTAACATCTCCTTCAACAAAACAGGAAAAAGGAATCAGTCTATGAATTGGCAGCAGATTCGCCTTTGGCTTCAGAATGTTCACTCTCCATAACACCAAACAAGAAAAAGGAAGTTATGGTTCCTGGCTTTGGGCAATAGTGAGAAGTACAGACACATGGATGTAATTTTCAGACATTCTTTAATTTTTTTCCATAATATATTTCAGCTTCATGATGACTTTACTTTTAGCTTAAAAGAAAGCCCTCCAAAAACAAAACAAAAAACAAAACAGAACAAAACTAAAGGAATCTCAAAATGTCTTATTTTTATTTTTTTAAATTCAATTCAATTAATTAATATATAGTATTATTAGTTTCAGAGGTAGAGTTCAGTGATTCATCAGTTGTATATAACACCCAGGGCTCATTACATCATGTGCCCTCCTTAATGCCTGTCACCCCGTGTCCCCATGCCCTCCCTTTCAGCAACCTTCAGCTTGTTTCCTATTATTAAGGGTCTCTATGGTTTGTCTCACTCTGGTTTTGTCTTATTTTTCACTCCTTTCTCTTATACTCCTCTGTTTTGCCTCTTAAATTCCACATATGAGTGAAATAATATAATAATTTCTCTGATTGACTTACTTCGCTTAGCATAATACCCTCTCTTTCCGTCCACATCATTGCAAATGGCAAAATTGCATTCTTTTTGATGACTGAGTAATATTCCTCTCTCTCTGTGTGTGTGTGTGTGTGTGTGTGTGTGTGTGTGTGTGTGTGTATTGTGGACATTGCTGCTATAAACTTTGGGGTGCAGGTGTCCCTTCAGATCACTGCCTTTGTATCTTTGGGGTGAATACCTAGTAGTGCAATTGCTGGGTTGTAGGTTAGCTCTATTTTTAACTTTTTAAGGAACCTCCATACTGTTTTTCAGAGTGGCTGTACCAACTGACATTCCTACCAAAAGTGTGAGAGGTTTTTCCTTTCTCCACATCATTGCTAACGCTGTTGTTTCCTGACTTGCTAATTTTAGCCATTATGGCTAATTTGAGGTGGTATTCCATTGTGGTTTTGATCTGTATTTCCCTGATGCTAAGGGATGTGGAACCTTTTTACATGTGTTTGTTGGCCTCTTTGCATGCCTTCCTTGGAGAAACATCTGTTCATGTCTTCTGCCCATTTGTTGACTGGGTTATTTGTTTTTTGGGTGTTGAGTTTGGTAAGTTCTTTATAGAGTTTGGGTACTATCCCCTTATCTGATAAGACATTTGCAAATTTCTTCTCCCATTCTGCCATAGGTTGTCTTTTGGTTTTGTCAACTGTTTCCTTTTCAAAATGCTTTAGTTTAAAGAACTTTATTTTGGTTTTGAAATTATGACTTATAAAACATTAGGATTTTCATATCTACATACATAGTTTGTTTTATTGGTTTAGACTGATAACTTTTTTTAGAAACCGGAGGCTGGCTTACTCATTAAAACATAATTTGACAGGCAAACAATTGGTCAAATTCCACTAGGCAATAGATTGGTCAGAATTTCTTCTGTATTATCTAATAATTCTGATCTTCCCAATTGCTTTTCATGTTCTCCCTACCCCCTTCTGCTCCACTTGCAGTTCTTTTTGAACACATGCCTTCTCATTATTTAAGCAGGAGTTAATTTAAGGAATATCACTGTGTCCTATTTATCTCTATATCCAATTGTAAATGCCTGGTATAGTCCTGGCATAAAGTTGTTGTTTAATACATGTTTACTGAATAAATAAGTAAAAGGTATTTATCACATGTTCTAGTAATTTGGCTCAATTATTTATATCAACTGGATTAGTAGGAAGCACTTCACTTGATAATAGCTTACTTAGTTAACTGAATGGTTGGTTACTCCAAATCTTAGGATTCTTGCTTGTCACCCCAATTAATTAACTCAGAATGAAAAACACTAACCATTTTGAGGCCACAGAAGAGAAGAATCTTCATGAAAGATTTATTACCAGATTGGAGGACAGTGGATATAGTAATATAATTTGTTTTAGGTCAGTTTATATCAATATATAATCATAAATGTAAGTTCAAAAATTGCTATTCTATTTTGGAAGCCCTCCATCATTCAGTAACTGACATACATAGAGTAAATTATATATAAATTTATTTTAAAATGACAGTGACTGTGAGAAGTCATTCCAATAGAAAATCTCACTCAGCAAGGAGAAAGAGATAAATGCCACTCTAGGAAGAAGTGAAAAGCAACAGATTTAATTTGAACTAAGGCATTCCAAAATCCACTGAAGACTATAAAGTGATACTGAATGAGGGATGATCAATCAAGATGGAAGAAAATTAACAGCTAATAATCAATATTTGAATAAAAGCCTTCCATTCAAAGAGGAAAATAGATGTTACATCAGGGAGTCTATGATGCTACACGTCAATAAGAAAATGAATGAAAAAAATCAAGACCATAATATGAAGACACTGATTTATTTTCTCAGAATATTTATGATTGCTATAGAGGCGGTTATATAATTTTGTGAATGTGTAAACATCTTTTTAATCTTTTTAATTATATTCATCATGCATCACAAAGAAACAACTCAAATGTAGGAATGGCACAAGATGCTGAGGGTAGTAGTTAACCTGAAATACGTTACTCAGTTATACTCAGTTAATGGGATCTATCCTCATGTAATATATTAATTACTGCTGGAGACGTGGTGGGTGTCTGATCACGCTGCGAGTGAATACATAACAGAGAATTCAATATCTGTTAGGTCTAAAGAATTATGAATTAAATAGGGTTGGCCTCAGCTGGAAAGCTGCTAGGCATATTGTGGGAAAACCATTATATTTTCTTACTAATAGGAATTAATACCAAAAGAATAAACACAAATCTACTGTAGACATTCAAAGTAAAAAACAACATGTCAAAGATAAATAAATATCTCTTAGACAAATAAATTATTTTTTCTTAAATTAGTAGATTCCTGGATAAAAAATACAGCTCTTTGACCTGGTTACTCGTGACTGTAAACCACTAGTGAAAAAAATGGTGATATTACAGGAGCAAGTTCTGAGGCTTATTGCATTCAACTCTTCTAGCAATACATAGGTTTAAATTTCATTCTGTTCTGTACAGAATGGGGCCACATATGGAATATTCTTCTTTTAAAAGATGTACGTAAACATGATTTTAAAGAAAACTAAAATTCTTTGTCCATTGTTTTTCAAATCAAGAAAGGGACAATATAACTATAGTAAGTCAATATATCACAAAACATATGTTATACTTGTAGACTGTGACTATTTAAGTAAATGATGGTGTTTCTAGACTTTCACCCTTATACCTGCTCCATCTGGCCTCCAGCTCTAGTTCAGTTTGACCCAGGGCCCTGAGGTGGGTGACGCTTTAGCCAATGGTCTCTAAAAGAAGCCCCTTTTCAGAAATTGTCAACTCAGACCTCAGTACATGCCTCCCCAAAAGGCTCAGGCATTTGCTTCTGTTCATCTCCTCTCCTGTGAACTCCAAATACAACCTCGTTCAGTGCTCATACTCTGAAATACCCACTAACAGACTGGTTTTCTGGCACTTGGTCTGCTGATGTCAGATGGACATCTGTTGGTTTCAGGGGTATGGTCTTCCACTTCCTGCTCTGCTGACCCACTTGAATTGACTTACTGGTTTTGGACGCTGAGTTTAGTCATTGGATAATAGTGCTTGTGTGAAACCTGAGTTTGGAGTGATCTTCTGATTTGGAAACTGACTTTGAGAATGATCACTACTTGTATTCCTTCCTGGATTAATGGATACCTGCTTATATTTGGAAAAGAAAAATGGTAATGTGTAAACTGGAAGAATTCTCAAGGAACCACTCCAAGATAAGGAAGAAAGGAAGGAAAGAAGGAAGGAGAGAGAGAAGGAGAGAGAGAGAAAGAGAAAGAAGAGGAAGGAAGGAAGGAAGGAAGGAAAGAAGGATGGAAGGAAGATAGATCTTTCAGTAGTAGGAATATCAAACACTATCTTGTGAATAATGAAAAGGATCAGAGATATCATGATCAAGTGTAGTCAAATAATATTATGCTGCCTTTTAGAACTCATACATTTTATTGTATCATACTTCTATGTAGTGTTAGCCTGGGTCTCAGCTTGTTTTATGCCATTTTATTTGAAACTTAGAGATGGGAAAGCTAGAGAAAACAAATTCGTTTATTTTATTTATTTATTTTTTAAGGATAATGATGCATGGTTGAAAAGGAAAGCTACAAGAAAATGCAAAGAGGAGTAATGTCAGTAAATAAAATCTCTCTGGGGGGAGGAGACTGAAGCATATTTGGCTATGCTTTCTAATTTGGTCAAAGAAATGGATGAAACATGATTCATGGCTTGTATACAAGAAGAAATAGGAGATTTGTTGCTTAAAGAAAAAGTACAACTTTGGGGGCAATATTGAGTCCTAGAGAAAGCACTTCCCAGGAATCTTGACAGAATATCTGTTATTTAACAAATTTTGGTTATGTGAGTATCTATCAACATAGTACTTACAAATTGCAAGTCTCTGACTTTTTTTCAAATAATTTTCTAATCTATACAACCTAATAATACAACCATCTCCAAATTATCAGAGTATTTTTCCAGAGTCAATAAAATCAGCTAAAACATTATATCAAACAAGCAATGCTATGAAAAAGTCCGTTGGAAAATCATGAACAGAAAAATCTTTTTTTTCCCCTTTGAGGATTGCAGGCCTACTCCTACAGTGAAATGAAGTGAAACAAATATACTCCCTTTAAAAATAGAAATGAAAGGGGAAAGGATGCTCTTCTTTTCTCCAAATTTCCAGCTAATGATCATTTCCTGTGTGAAGTTATTTATGGCCCAGTTCCAATGAGAAGAGATGGGTTATCTAAAATTCTTGGGAGAGCATCCCAACTTTCCCTTAAAAATTAAACTCCTCACATTTCTTCCTAATTGAGCTTGTATACATCAATGGAATGTATTTTAAGATGCTATAAATATCTTCTAGATAACAAAATACATTGAAATTACCCATCTCTCAACTGAGCAAGTGCATTAATTCTATTAAGAATATTTTATTACAGCGGCAACTGATCTGAACAGCTTATATGAAGATCTGAACAGCTTATATGAAGAAATTTACTTTAATGAAAAAATATGTATATATGTCACATTGTGATACTTGTATTCAGTTTGTATTGATGCCTAAAATTCATAAATTTAGAGAGAAGATATCTGGAAGGTTTCTATACCGTGTTTTTGAATCCAGAAAATGAGCTTAACTTTTAAAAAATTAAAAAGTTAAATAATATTTTATGTAAAAGTTATAACCCAAGACACAGCCAGCCAGTGACCACAGTATATCTAATACTGTTTATTCTGATAAAGTTTCACATCTTATTCAAGAAGCCAAGTGTTATTTAACAAAAAAAAATACATATTTGTAATTCATCATAATTGGGGAAAAATACGATATGTGCATATGATTGTTATTTACAGAGGACAATGAATGTATATTGTTAATTCTATCAATGAAAAAAAATCTTTGTAAGAATTAGCTAGAATCAGAGGATATTCTGAAATAGGGACTTTATTAATATTAGTAGTACTTGGGGTATTGTTTGTGAATATTTGATAAGGGACAAAATTACAACCTAGTATTCATGTATTTGGGTTGGGAAATTGAGCAACCATACACTAGGAATCACAATCGACTACTGATTTTCTAGACAGGAAAATGAATCATCAAGCAAGTCTCTTGAGACTTTTCAACTCTCAAAATGGAAATTTACCCAAGCTAATTTCTGGTGGGCTGTCATACAGATTCTTTTCCTTCCTGATAGTAGCTTGCATTTAGAGATATACTCTTCTGTCAGCACTTAATATGGAACTCAGTTAATTTAGCAATGACATATTATCTAATCCATGAGGTACCTCCCTAAGCCCAGCTCCCTCCTCTGTAAGCATCCTCAGGGGATTACTGTACTAAGTCTTTGTTAAGCTAAGCTGTGTGAGTCTTGGACAGCAAAAGCATAAAGGCAAAGGTTCAAGTCTGAGCTATGGTCCAGAGGTCAGGCACTAGGCTCGTATATCAGGCTGTGATTTTGACTTCTATATTTCCCCATAAGATAGATTTTAGGTTAATAATTTCATTATATAAATACTTTAAAAAATTGTTTCTTAGAGCTTGCTGCTCTATTATGAGTTTGTACAATTATTTATAATCTCCAGGGCCATCCCACCTGGCTGGATTAGTACTGTGGCTAAAATAATCATGGATTCCAAGACACATTATCTAGATACAAATCCCTAGACTGACACCTTCCTATCGTATGATCTTAAGTTATTTTAACTCTCACTTCCACGATTTTCTCCTCTATAAAATGGGAACAATAATGATATCAACCTCAGAAGATTATTTGAAGGATCATAAAAATTGATAAAGTCCCTGGTTCATAACATTACATAAATATTTCTACTATTTCTCTACCAGTGGTTTTTTAATAAGATTTACTTATTTATTTATTTATTTATCAGAGAGAGAGAGCACAGAAGCAGAGGGAGTGGCAGAGAGGGAGAAGCAAGCTCCCTGCTGAGCAAGAGCCCGATGAGGGTCTCAATCCCAGGACCCTGAGATTGTGACCTGAGCCGAAGGCAGACACTTAACTGACTTAGCCACCCAGCTGTCCCTAAACAGTGGTTTTATAATATTTCAATGTATTTCTTTATACATGAACCCATCCATTATATTAGCAGTGAATGACACTTGCCTGAAGTAAAATTTCAGGTGAAAATCCAATATACAAAAGAAGTTCTACTCTTGAAGAGCTTAGAATAGGGGCTATGTTTTGAAAGCTCCCACATGTATTGCCATGGAATCCCTTGGCTCCCCACAGCAGAGGTGGAAAATAAATTATTTTAAAAAAGGATAACTGAAATGTCAAATATATTTCCTTAGCTATCACCTCCTAAGGTGGCTAAAGGAGTCTACTCTTCTACTAACATGGAGACTATACAGTTGGCATTTTAGAAAAATGAAGTGTAGTTGACACACAGTGTGAGTTTCAAGCGTATGGAATAGTGATTCAACAAGTCAATACATTATGCCGTGCTTACCACAAATGCAGCTATCTATAGATGGCATTTTTAATGAAAGAAAAAAATCTTCCAAATATTCAAGAGAGGATATTACACAGCAGATATAAGCTTACAATATAATAACAATATTGGGAGAGTCAATAATCACATGACTCCCATTTCAAGTTTGATCTTGAGAAGTAATTTAAAGAAAAGCAACCAAAATTAATGAGAGGGATGTCTAAAAACTATGTAAAACCATTACCATAATAATCATAAAAAATTACTAACACCATTAAACAAATCTATAATATAATTATAGGTATAAATTAATTAATGATGCTTATTTCTAAAATTTGAAAAGATGGAAGACTTCTTTAAAGTTACTTAGAAATACCCAGCCCTGGAGTGCCTGGAAGTTCGGTTGGTTAAGCATCCAACTCTTGATTTTGACTCAAATTGTGATCTCAGACTCATGGAATTATATCCTGCATAGGGCTCTGCACTCAGCATGGAGTCTTCTTGTCCTCTCCCTCTGCTCTGCCACTGCCCACCCCCGGCTCACACTCTATCTCTAAAATAAATAAATAAAATCTTAAAAAAAAAAAAAAGGGATGTATCATATCAGTATGTAACTATTGGGTTTTTCTTATGCATACATGTATACATATAAAGAACTCTATGTTCCTTAGCTATGTCTTATGTTCTTTATTTATAATATTTTATTTAATGTATTTCAATCTTTAATCTTAACATAGCTCCCCTAGTGAAAGCATACAAAATACAGTTATGGTTTTATTTTACATGTGAACTGTTTTTGCATATATTATTTATTCATCTCTCTAGAAACATCAGGCTTCATATACTTCAGAGAAGTTTATTCTTTTCTTCACATATATGTAGATATCTATATATCTATATATAGATATATATAGATATACATGTGCATATATATACATACACATATGTGCATACACACACACACACACATGATTATCCTAAATGACATTCTTATAACACCATCTTCAAAATGAAGAATAACAATTTCTGTTCATTTCAACATTATATTAAAATATGTTTTTGTTTTCTTTTTTATCCCTCAGGGTAAAATCATTTACCTAGTGGCCCATACTATTCACAGGTGATACAGATGTTGTGTTTCCATTAAGCCTGTTTCAGGCATAAATTTTCATTTTTCTTTAGTTGTTACAGAGAATGGCTAGGGAACAAAAGGCGATATCTATGGAGTTACTTTATATCACCAGAAAAATGTAACTAGAAGTTAAATGTATAGCATCAGGTATGGGGAAGAGGGTGAGAATTTGATTCATGGTACACCTAAATTCCACGAATAACTAGTAGGTTACAATAGTGTTCTTTTGAATTTCAGCACTGAGGGAAAGTGTAAGTAGTGTTTGTTGAAATTCACTTCTACTGGTCTCACTCTGTGAAGGCACTCCACAAGGACTAGAAGAATCAAAATCATCATTACCTTAGATCACAACTCATTAGCATTATTGCTAAAAGCTCTCCAGGTTACCACTTACGTGCTTTTCAGACACATCGTAAGGAGATCAGTAACCATTTCTGCCTATAAAGTGGCAAAAACGTTCAATAATGCATCATAAAACTTTATACTTCTGTTTCAGCATGCATATTCAAATCCACTTTGTTTAAAAAAACATAAACCATGTCTGTATAATCAAGCCGGAGAATTGATTGAATATGTTGTTAATGCAGTCTTTCAATGTCCCCCACCAAATAAACAGCATATTTGAATTTGCTTTGGTATCTGTTGAAAGGAAACCACAATATTACCTGTTATATATTTGGTGAGAACAAATCAGGTATTCTGTTTCTCTCTTTGGATGATCTCAATTTACTTAAAAAATCATTTGGTAAGATAGCTGTAATGTCTCTGGCACTTAAAGTTGTGACTAGAAAATAGTTTCCTACTTTAAAAATAAATGTCTTGGCTTCATTCCAACATTTATTTTCAATAAATGCCTAAGCATTTATCTTGCAGCAGGAGACCATTATCCAGTCACAACGTTCAATTCCTTTGACATTATCTCTTAAGTAAAACAGTAGCGTTAAGAATAAAGGACTTGCCAACTGAAAAAGTGCATTAGTATGCTGGGTGGGTGAACAAATGCTGTGGGTGAAAATCACCTCTCCCCCCGCCAACATTTGAAGTGGAAGAAGCACATGTTTTCTTCACTTCAGTCAAATACACTGTATATTGGGACTTGTGGTAAAGAGCTTTACCAAGTAAGAAGCCAGAAAATGAATATTCGAGCATATTCTAGATTAAATAACATCTCTCATGTAATTTAATTTCCTATGTCATTTGGTGTGTTCCATAGCCTCTCTCCAATGTTTTTGTGTAATGTAGGTTCACATAATTTGTATTAGCTCTGAGAGATCCTCACTCACCCTAATTAAGGTGCACTTGTGAAAAACTCTCTGTAATATGACAACCTGTGTTCTGGTTCTCTTTCTCCAATCCTAATCAATTCAGATGGCTAAACCTATTTCGACAGGAAATGGTTTCTGAAGTAATAGGTGTCTAAGTACAGATATTCACTGTGAGATTTGTCATCTGTATTTTGTAGCCAATCACTGTTACAGTGGTAGAGGAAGTAAAGACATCAGAGAGAACCTTGAGAAAAGGGGATCCATTATGCAAAAATAACACCTCAGTAGGGATGGAAATACATTTAAGAAAAAAATACAGATCTGATTATATCACCCCTCTCCTTCAATATCTTATTTACTGAACTCCCTGCCTTCTGCTAAAAACCCTCAGAAGTCCTCAATATAGAATGGTAAGGTGCTTCTTAACATTGATTAACAAGAATTGTCAATGGCTAGCTTAAATCTACTGTTCTACTGATTCTTTGGCAAAGCATTATCAGACTTATCAGCCACCTCATTCTTATTCCCCATCCTGGAAATGGACCATATACTGACATTTTCTCTAATATAGGGAACATTGCAAACAAACTTTAAAACAAGTCCCCTTGCCTCCCAGCTGGACCACTGCTACTGTTAGAATAGCAGAGAAGTATCAACTAACTTGTTTATATTTGTAACTTTGGAACCCCATGCAAAGCATAGTATATTTGACTTTCTGTGGGGTGAACCCTGACATTGGATTCTTTTTTTTTTCATTTCCATAATTGATTTTTTTTCATACTAAAGTTTGAGAATCTTTGCTTCATGGCTCTGTTCAAATTATTTTTCTTTCATGGAACCTATACGCATCACCTCCAGTGGTAATGATCTTTCTTTTCCCTGATTTCTAGATCAATTTGTTTATATTGTTAAAGTGGCACCTATCACATAGCTTCCTGTGCTACAATTACTTGCAAATATGTTTCATCACCAATGGGAATGAGATCTGCATCTTTCATATATTATCCTTTCTGCAGTACTTAGCCATGAGTCTAGCATATTGTAGAAAGACCTTCCATGACCACAGAAAAATGAAAAAGCAGTGCTCTCTGTATTCGACATTCAAATGAAGAGATATCTTGAGGTCTAGGCTACAGAGCATGTCTAGGTGTCACCTTGGTCCTTGCAACTCATTTTGCAATGAGTTCAGCCTTCTTCTGAAAAGAAGGCTCTTTTCAGCCATACAAATGCATAAGAGAGTGGAGGTTAAAAGGGGTCCGGGAGCAGAACGGTTAGAAATCCTGTGTTGGAAACCCACTTTCATCTTGAAGTCAGGACAGTAGCTCTCAGGCTGCCACTGTTACAGGACAGGTCATCATAGAAGGCACTTCTAAAATTTACTGGGAAGAAAAGCAAAGTTGTGTGTTGTCAGATGCTATCCAGGACCCTTGATTCTACAGATCAATGATGGGAGTTAGCACACCAAGGTTGGCCAAGTAAGATGACCAATGTTTTATATTTTAAAAATCTCAGTGATAAAATATGAAGAAATGTTCTGATGAAAGCTTTCATAACTATCATTATAAATGAGGAAATACCCTTTTCCTACAAAGAGACTTATATTGAAATATAAAAATGAGCCCATATGAAACTTGTTAGGTATCACTGTAAAAGTGCTTCCATGGATAATGTCCACCATAAAGGTTTCTTATGAGAACACTCGGCAAACGCTTTCTTTGGTCTTAGCATCATGAAAGATCTGCTTCTCCTGAACAGGAAGTTAATTTTTATCATATGGAAAGAATAAAACCTAGATGGAAGTCTGAGATGTTCTGATCTTTCTTTGGATAATTAGAAAACTCAGAACTAAATGACTGTTTAATTCCTAAAAGTGTAGAGGTAAGTGATATGAATATATGAATACTAATTTTATTTTGGACTTTAGTTTTGTACTGTTACCCCTTATGCTGACTTTCTCAATAGTTTGATGCATCCTTTTGTATTGTATGAATGATTTAGTAAGATTCTCCAAAACTTTTGTGTAATTACCTGGGATTCAAATAAACAATATAATCCCAAATGATTTGCTTCCCTTTTTGTGTCAATAATAGTCTAATTTCTTCTGATTACTAAAGTGTCATGGTCTCATTCTTGTATTTTAATTCCAATATAAACTGGCCATGAATATCTCTGGGCATGTATATCTCTGGTGATATTATATTATCTATAGTGCATTTGTCTCAGAGAGTGACCAGAAAAGAATCTGCACTGTGCTTTACTCTGATTATTACTCTTTCATTTTGAATGCAAAATTGAAATGACAGATTTGAAAAGGAACTTTAAATAAAACAATATAGTATCATCTAAATTGAGCAAAAATTATCATCGTAAACAATAATAAATGTCATATAAAAGTAGCAAAAGGAAAATATCCTTCAAATGACTAGGTCACCAATTTAAATCTTTTAAGATCCTCTTTTTGTGAATGTCCAGCTGTCATAAAAAATGAACTCTGATGATCTTTCAATTTCAGTGCTTTGGAAAAAAAAATTAAGATTGCAAGTCATTTCTGTAAAGCTCACAGGACAGCTGGTACTCTAAAGTCAATTCTCAATTACCTTTGGCATGAGTGATAGGATTACATGGACATTTGTTGACAATTTTCAGACATCCCTCAGCCATTTCTCTCTCTATCTCCTATCACCAAGCTTTTCTTAGGAGGGCTGCTAACAAGAAGAGAGATGTACAGATTTGAGTTGTACCTCATTTCACTTCTGCAAGCTTACAGAGGAAACTGAAATTTCTAAAGATACCTTGTTAAAAACAGAACATGAAGAGAGGAAACAAAGGTAAACCAACACAGAAAAACTGGCACCTGAAATTCTGAGTGTATCCTGTATTAGGACACGCACTAGAAATATTCAAATTGATTAATAAACATATAATGAGTTTGCTAGAAAGGAAAGGAGGGGAAGAAGGCACTGCTTGGGAAAGAGAACAATAACTATGCTTCCTATGTATTCTAGTTCTTCAAATTACAAAGGGCACACTATGTGAACCTACTTTGATGTGTTCAGGTGATACTCATTAGATAGGTGTTATTAATCTGGGAGGCAAAATTTAAAACCTAGTAACACTAGCATAAAAAATATTACTGGGACACTGGGGATGGAATGTGTTGTGGTGAGTGCTGTGAAGTGTGTAAACCTGGCGATTCACAGACCTGTACCCCTGGAGCTAATAACACATTATATGTTTATAAAAAAAATATATTACTGGGTCAGGAGAACAAACCAAGCAACCTTGGAAGACACGTGTTAGCCAGAGAATAAAGAGCACTGATAAGCTTGTAATATGTTTTCTTTTCAATTCAAACAAGACATGTGGGCTGCTAACATCTGAAAAATGCATTCTAATGCATGTATGGAAACAGATTATAAAGCTTGAGTATAGGCTTTAGAATTGGTCATCTGGGTTCCTGGTATGGCTCCACCTGTCACTGTAGACTAGTTGCTTAAGCTTTTTGTGCCTCCATTTCTCTATCTGTCAAATGGGGATAATGTGACTACCTCACATAGCCCATGAGGCTGTGTGAGTCCTAAATGAGTTAGTCTTGTAGATAATAAGAGCTTGATAAGTGAAAACCTTATTTTTCATATTAGAATGCTATCTTACTGCTGAAATACAAAAGAGAGAAAATATCCAATACTCCTAAAGGCAAGATAATTCTTGATAATAAAATGAAAACAACTAAAATAATCAAACATTAAAAATGGTAATATATGCCCTCCAGATAAAAATGCAAACCAGAATGTATATTATAAGTGAAAAGTAAAATCTATTTTCCCGTCTTTTCCTTGACAAATTTTTATGAGGTATTTCAGAAATAAAATATAAATAGCTATTATACATTTTCTTAACTATTTGCACAAAATGATCAAACTCCATACTATACATATTTTTCTGCACCTTGCTTTTTGTCCCTTGATAATAATACATCTTTGGGAGCTTTCCCAAACTGTGCATTCAGAGCACTATTACTTTTTAAATGTTGCATAGTATTCCCAGATACAGATGTAAAATAATTCATATAAATAATTTTAATGTTAGAAATTTAGGTTGTGTTGATAGGTGATAAACAAATAGTATGCAAAAAAAATCTATTTATACATTACTTAGAATATTTCTTTGAAAAATTCTGAAGGCAATTCCTAGAGTAGAATTTCTATATCAGGAACATGGGCCTTTTAAAATGTGACATTGTGAAAATGCCCTCCAAGGACATATTATCAATTAAACCTCCATCTACATTCTCAACAAAATCTAAGATGTCTTCCCCTGGAAATTATCCAAGCTTTAAATTTTGCCAATCTGGTGGTATAAAAATTTATTAAAGACTGATTAACATTCTAACTTGATTTTTCTACGCTGGCTATGAGAAAACAATGCTTTGATTATAAAATATTGTGTTATTGTCAACTTAAAAAATATATAAGCATGGAAAAAATAATGTTTTTTATAAAATTAGTTGTTTTGTTTCTCCCCACAGAAGAATTTTCAAGCATCATTATCATATCTTATGATATGTTTAGAGTCAAGAATAGTTAATAACCTGAATGTAGAAACATCTCTTTCTCTCTCACTTCCAAAATATTTCTTTCTTCCTAGGGCTAATCTACACACAGAAAGACACAAATCTAGACACATGCACGTAATATACACTGGAAGCCTACTGATATCAAGAAACAGAGCATAGTTACTTCAGTACAGTATTACCCCACAAGTTACTATTTAAAGGAAACTGAATTAAGGATTTAATAATGTTAAATCCCACACTCATCTGAAGGTTGCTTAACTACTACAGATGTCAGATAAAAGCCGATACATGTACAAATGACATTTTATGTGTTTCTCTCAATGGATAAAACAGATTTCTCAAATGTGAGGTTATCCGTTAAATTTCCCCAGTAATATATATTCAATACCTAGGGCAAATTTATTAAAAATTTTTCTTAAAAATAAAAAAAAAGAACCTCATTTGTCTTTATAAAATTTCAAATTCATTTGGCTTCTGGGATCAGTCGGGAGGCAAACTCCTCACTCTCTTGTCTTCACACAAAAGGGCTGGTTGGTTTTTATTTGTAAGTCTCATTAGGTTTTTAAAACATTCAGAGAAAAAAATATAGCCAACTTGGAATAATTCACTAAATGTAAATGTAGAAACTTTCTTCTGAACATAGTAGATTGATGATTGCTATGAATCGTGACTGTATCTTTCATATTAGAGTACCAGAAACCATAGAAGCATCATGACTCTTCTTACTCTTTTAATGGTTATAAATGTCTGGGAGTAGAATCTCTCTCTAAGTCTGTAGGAAAGGATTGAGAAGTCATGCATGCAAAGGTTAAAAGTGATTCTCTGTGGCTTTAAAGATTTGAGTCTTTATTCAATGAGTTTTTATAGAATAATTTTTCTACAAAATAAATTTAGTATAATTCTAATGTACACAAAAAATAAAATCCCTTGTTATTTATATCACTTTGTGATATACTACTGTATCTTCAGCATTCCAATGACCAATTATAAAATTTGAATAATCCTTCAAAATACTAATGCAAGGATAAATCATATGAGGGCCCTCTGGTGGCCAAAACAGTGCCATTGAATTTTCACAAGAGAAGTTCAGGGTTGGTCAGAGGAAGACTACCACTGAAATTACAAAACTTTATTTGGTATCTATTTTAAATTGCTATATTTATAGTATATTGATTCAATTGATAGGTGACAAAGTGACAGTCTACTTTAATGTCTGCTGCCAAACTCATAAAGTGATATTTCACATGTAGAATTTAATATTTAAATTTACAGAAAAATAATTATGTTTTGAATAGAAAATATAGAAAATTATAAGTTATCTTAGACCCACAGAATTATTGAATCACAGAATTTTATAGAAGGAATAAATCTTAGAGGTAATTTAGTATAATTTCCTCATTTAATGAATAAGGAAAATTAGGTCAAGGTAGGTTAAATGCTTTGCATATGGTCACAGAGTAATTATCAGGAGTGCTGGGCTAGAGACCATTTCCATGTTTCAGTGTCAAGTGCTATGGAAAAAAAAATGTGGTCATTTAACTATGTGTTTTATTTTTCTACTTCCTATACATAGGATTTTTACTTATATTTATTTAAACTTGTTTTCATGATTTTTAAAAAATATTACTTCTAAAAATTTTTTTCCAAGTTAAGACATGGACATCAAGTGATTTGCAATTTAAAAGTAAAGCAGAGGAATAGGAAGCAAAACCAAAATAAGAAATACATTCTTTTTTATTGTTCTGTGATAGATTACTACAAAATAAGCAACTAAAACAACACCCGTTTATGAGTTCCAATTCTGTAGGTCAGCAGTTCAGGCAGTGTGGCTAGGCTTCCTGCTCAGGGTATCACAGGCTGGAAATCAAGGTACTGGCGGGGTTTTGTGTCATCTGGAGGCTCTGGGGAAGAACCTTCCAAACTCACTCAGCTTGCTGACAAAATTTAGTTCTTGTGGTCTAGGATTGAGGGTTCATCTTTCTTGCTGGATTCTGCTTAGAGGTTGCTCTCAGCTCCAGTGGCTGTTCTGAGTGCCTTGCCCGGTGGCTCCCTCCATCTACGAAGCCAGCTTTAGAGAACCCTCTTTTGCTGAATCTCTCCCACATTTCAACTCTGTTTTAGAAACTGCCTGGTTCCTTTAAAACAAAAACAAAAACAAAAACAAAAACAAAACAAAAGCAAACAAACAAAAAACTTATATATTTTCACAGGGTTTGTACATATATATGTTCATAGGTCAGCTTCACCCATGATAATTTCTCCTTCTTAAAGTCAACTGTAAAAAATAATAATAATAAATTTTTAAAAATAAATCAACTGTGCCATCTACGAATCTAATCATGAGAGTGATTATCCAGTCATATTTACACATTCTGAAATTGTATATTGAATGTATAGGTGCATGGATATTGGCATCCATCTTAGACTTCTGTCTACCACGACCACATAATTTTCTTACTTAGCAACACCTCAGTGAAAGGGAAATTTTAGTTCCTTTTGTGGTGGTCATGATTTTTCTACTATTTCAATGTATAATTTAGCATTCTGATAGAAGTGATATACCAAAAAGCCTTATGATATTAAAATAAACTCTAAGATTTATTAACTTCCCAGTGAATTTTAAAATATATACATTTACCGGGGCACCTGGATGGCTCAGTTGGTTAAGCCTCTGCCTTCAGTTCAGGTCATGATCTCAGGGTTCTGGGATCAAGCCCCACACGGGCTCTCTGCTCACCAGGGAGCCTGCTTCCCCCTCTCTCTCTGACTGCCTCTCTGCCTGCTTGTGATCTTTGTCTGTCAAATAAATAAATAAAATATTTTAAAAAATAAATAAAATAAAATATATACATTTATTGTATTAGGCTCTCTTCTAGCTTAGATTCATCAATGCATAAAAGACAGATCCCTGACCCTGTGGAATATATTTATTGGAAAGAGAGAGATAACGTATAATACATATACTCAATAAGTAAAACATTAAGTATAAGAGGGGAAACATGTTATGGAAGAAAAGTAAAAGTGATCAAAAAAGGAAGGCTTGGAATATCAGGGACAGAATAGGGAAATAGGATATCAAGGGTGTCCCTCACCAAGAAGGTGAGATTTGAGTAAAGATGTGAAGGAAGGGATAGAGTTGTCCATGATATCTGGGGGAGAAATAACTGAAGCAGGAGGAAGAACAAGAGCCATAACCCTGAGGCAAGACCATGCCTGGCTATTTGGAACAAAGCAGGGAGGAACATATAACTGCAATGGAATGAATTAAAAAAAAAAAAAAAAAAAAAAAGGAAACAACAGTGAAGGCCAAGAGATAAAGCACATGCGGTGTTGCCATTGTAGAGTCCTGATGAAAGAGAACACCATTGCAGGATGAAGAAAGCCTGACCTATGTTTTAGGAGGACTGCTCTGGCTGCTCTATTAAGCACACATTGCAGAAGAGCAAAAGTAAAGTTACACACATAAATGTGTGTATTTAATTACGCACTGAATGAAGTGTGTTCTGAGACTGGAGCATTGGATTTAGCAATTTGGAAAATATGGTTACATTGACAATTTTGATGGAATGATAGGCATAAAAGTCTGACTGGGACAATTTTAAGAGAGAACATGAGAAGAGGAATGGCAGAAAATAAAGGCAGACAAGAATATTCTCTGAATTCCTGTTATGTGTAAGAGGTGAGATATAAAGCCGACACCTAGCACCTAGTGAGGAAGATGAAGTCACAATTAACTAACAGAATGAAAGGCAAATAAATGTGTGAAAGTAAAAGCAAGAGTAAAAACAGGGAGACCTATTAAGAGGTCTCAGGCAAAGATACGTGGTTCAGACCAGGGTTTTAGGAGTGGCGGTGGTAAGAATTGGATTCGGAATATATGTTGATGATAGAGCTAATAGCATTTCTATTGCATTCAAATGTAACATGGGAGATAAAGAGAAGAGTTAAGAAGGACTCCAAGGATTTTTGTGGCTGAATAGAATGGAATAGCTATAATATGAAGAAAATGATAGAAAAAGTGAGAGGATCAGGGACTTAGTTTTTGGATGTGTTGCATTTGAGATGTCTTTTAGACATCCAAGTGGATGAGTCAACGTAGGTAATTGGACATAAAATCTGAGTTCATGAGAGAGATCTGGCATGAAGATATAATTTGGGACTCACTTAAAAGACTCCCCAAAAAGGTATTTTAAAGCCATGAGATGATGAGAAGGTAGTGTGTAAAGGCAGAAAATAGAAGAAAACCAATGACTGTACCACTTCAACATTAAGAATCTAGAAGAAGAAGAAAAATGAGTAAAAGGAAATGGCAAAAGAAACCAGTGAAAGAGAAGGAAAGCTAGACCATGTGAAGCCAAGAAAAAATGTAAAAAGAAAGCAGTAATGATCACTTGTGCCAAATGCCACCAGTAATATTAAATGAAGTGTGCTCTGAGCCTGGAGAACTGGATTTAGCAATTTGAAATACATGGTTACATTGATAATTTTGGTAGAATGATAGCCATAAAAGCCTGACTGGGACAGTTTTAAGAGAGAACATGAGAAGAGGAATGGCAGAAAATAAATGCAAACAACTATTTCATGAATTTTCACTGTGAAAAAAGAGCCAAGAAATGGGGAGGGTGCAGCTGACAGAAAAATTAGGGTCAATGGAAGGTTTGCAATTTTTTTTTTAATCTTGGAGAAGTTAGCAGCATGTTTGCATGGTTATGGAAACAATCTAGTAGAAATGAAAAATTGATGTAGCATAGAGAAGAGAATTGTTAAAACGATGTCTTTAACCAAGTGGTTGAGGAACATCTAATGTAGATTATTCTTGTTTCATAGTAACAATGGCCTTATTGTTGTTTATGCCTATCAATAACCACCAAGCCTATGTTATAATAAACAAACCAATTTAAATAAGAACAAACATTTAAATTCCTCAGAGCATTCTTTATTATGAATCACGTTGGTGCTTGCTACTCTTTGCACATCGATTTTACTAAATACAACTGACTTCCAGATGTCATTTTCTATTTCAATCACATGTAGAAAATGTGAGTTACATTGAAAGGAGTGGGGGGATAGGTAGCAAGAAGTGTGAATATTAGTAAAGCTAATAATATTATATGTATCTCAAAGAAGCATGGTTTAAGAGTCAGAAAACTCAGTTTTGGTCCCCAGATACACTCACCTGCTTTTCTACATTTACAAAGACAAAATCTTTATGATTTATTTTTGGTATTTAACAAATAAATACACTGGATCTCTAAGATCCATTCTAATAAATTCAATACAAAAACATTCTCTGAATTCCTGTTATGTGTAAGAGATAAGATATAAAGCTCTTAGCACCTAGTGAGGCAGATGAAGTCACAGTTAACTAACAGCAAATGAGAGGCAAATAAATGTGTAAACTAAGGTAGAATAACAGGTAGTAAGCACCCAGAGGGGATGTGGCTTCTCAATTCAAGCTGCACTTTGTCGCCTCTCCCTTGCTCCTCCTTCTCATTTGCTAATGCATCAGGAGACTTCAGTTTTCTTGTGCCTGAATTCCTTTCTGATTATATATTTGAGAGCCTTGGAATTAGGAAGTCTCTTATGTTACTAGTTTTCCAGCAAATGGCTGATTTAGATGCCAGCAAAATCTGGTTCTATAAATACTGTGAAAATATATGGGTAACTGGAATAGAGGCTGATGTGAACCAAGTATTTTCTTTCCACGAGGATTTGTGGCATGTCAGATATTAATCTTGTGTTGAAATTTAAGTTCTTGCTTCTGCTCATGTAGCTCCGGACTTAAACCAAATAAAATTATTTTCAGTTTACCTGCCTGCCAATGTCTGTGGATTTCCACTGACTTTGTGTTACACGAGGAACTTACATGCTCTCATTAGGTCTGAAATGAGGCAAGATTAGGGCTTGGTGAATACTTCAAATGGCTTTAGGTCCTATGCCTGGGAAATCACATATAGGTCTCTTTGCAGCTTCCAGAAGACCTAAAATGTGGCCAAAAACTTCAAAGACAGCAGAGGAATATAGAACAGTTCTAAGTAACAAATGAATGAGGGAAAGAAACAAAGTAATTAAATGTAGTTTTTTTTTATCAAAGGTAGTGCAATATCACTATTAAATCAGAGGATGTGCTCGATAGTCCTTAAAAAAAAAAACAAAACTATCACACAGTTAAGAGGGCAACAGTGCAGAGTATTTTAGGATGACCCTGTATCAAGCAATTGGAATATATCTGACATTATAAAGATATCATAAATATATTTATTGATTGGACTTGAGAGTTATGTCTTCCTCAATTTTTTTTTTTTTCAGGTAACATCTTTACAACAACTATTGCTCTGTACTCTATTTGCTGTTGCATTTCTGTTCTGTGATTCTCTGAAATTTTTCACTTTCCTAACAGATAAACTACTGCTAAGCTTTCTTCTTCCTTCTTTCTGTGAATGGACTGTGCAAAAAGGTACAAGATTTTCTGTACGGATTTATTTTTGCCATTTTATAGATAAGAGATGAAAACATGTTTCTGACCACAGAAACATGAAGATCTATCATCTGAAGAGCTTTCTGAAAGAGTATATGTTTCTTTTCTTTGCGTTGTTGTTCAAAGCATTTGTAGCATTTAAAAAGACATTAAATAAGCATGTTTACTTTTTCTCCATATTGTTTTGAACTGGTTAAATTCAATCTGTTGTCTATTTCTAAATAAAGATACTCTAGGGGTGCCTGGGTGGTTCAGTCTTTAAGCATCTACCTTCAGCTCACATCATGATCCCAGGTTTCTGGGTTTGAGCTCCACATGGAATTTCCTGCACAGCAGGAAGCCTGCTTCTCCCTCTGCCCCTGCTTGTGTTCCCTTTCTTGCTTTCTCTCTGTCAAATAAATAAATAAAATCTTTAAAAATAAATAAATAAAAATGAAGATACCCCAAATTATTTATATTATGTGCTTATTACTTGTCCAGATATTAAAATGGTTTTAAATGGTTTTATTTCAAATAGCATACATTATTTTTTATTTTATTATTTTATGTGATTTCATAAAGTGAAATCACAGAGTATATACAAATGTTTGTATGTGTATCTATATCTATAATATTTTAACAAATATTCCAAGAAACACTTTAACTTCAGTTCATCCAGGAAGAATTTGGAAAGGCAGCTTCAAAGGAGCTCAGAATTAAAATAAATGTCAACTTTTTGCCTTCACAGAGACCCTTTCTAGTTGTAACCCTGAGTGCTTACTTGTTAACCATGCCACTCATCACAAAGGAACTGACTGGCTCCCGTGCTCTACAAACAGATTTGTCCACAAGCTTATTAGCCACTCTATACCTCAGGAATCGCTGCAAAGACCTAGTGAGACCAGTAGAAATGAAAAGTACATACGGAGAAGGGCCGGTCCCTGAATCAGATTCAGACTTTGTGATTAATCTAACACCTTCGCAGTCTGAGTACCAATCATTAATGGCAATAAGCTGCTTGTTTCTTAATTGCATTCTTGTGTAGGAGATTCAAGGCAAAAACGAACCAGCTCCGAGAAGACCACAATCAAAGTTGATTACGTCCAACCTTACTGTTGCACCTCTATTAACCTACAAGCTGTGTGGGCAGGACTTACAAAAAGCACTTTGGGAGAAAAACCAGCTCCTTCAGATTTTGCTACACTTGCATTTATTATGAATTTTCTGGAAATTACGAGGTAGATTTGCTAATGACCCCTGTCAGACAGTCATTATCTCAAACTGTGAATACTGGTTGTCATTTTCAGAGTCAACAGATGTTGACCTTAGAGTGGCAACTTTTCCTTCATGGTATGAACTTAATCAACATTATATCCTTCAGTTTTCTATAAAATTCACTATCCAATTAGAAAGTAAGCTTTTTAAAAAGAAAGGTCCAGGGTTAAAATCTCATTTAAGCTGCATTAAGCTAAATGTGGCTTTGGGCTATTTGTATTAGCTGGAGCTATTTATGATTTCTCTAAAGGAGAGGAAAGGACACTAGGGGACTAGAAAGAAATGGATTTAATGGTATGCATGACTTTACATTCAATTTCTATAAAAGTGGCCCTTCATAAGAGAATGTGAAGATATTTGACAATATCTCCCTTTTCACCTCTGCCCTGATCTTCACAGAAACATTGTTTGCAAACATGTAGCTAAATTGGCAAAGACATAGCTAACGAACAGTTCTGCAGTATAGATGGGATGCAGCCATTATTACCTCCCAAAATTAAATTGAATTTGAAATTCACTAAACCTAGTCACTATTCCCATGGAAATGTGCTGTGAATTCCCAAGCCCAGTCAGCTTTTTCTGGAATTATATACCTTCTCCTAACTTGCTTCTAAGCTCATTTTCTTTAGATGACTTTCCCAATCAGATTCCATTTGATGCTGATAATGGCTTTAATGGCATCTGACTCAGTTTGATTTTCAGGTATCCACTCATTCATTTATTGAATGCCTACCATGTAGAGGCAGTGTGCTAGGCTCTGTGCTAGGTGAAAGAATGTGCTAGGTCAAAGAGTGAAAGAATCATAGATCCTTAATTCCACAACTCTTACAGACCAGGGGAGATATACATCAAATTCCATTTTGACATAACACAATCATAACTTTTTAAAAATGTTTTTTTTTCCATTTTTCATTTTCCAGATAGTCTCTAAGTAAGGTTGTTTTACTGATTAAGTTACAGTACATTATATGAAATAAAAATTCTGTGTGTGTTTTCTTGAAGGAGTCAAGTTTCATAACAAAAATCATTATGTTTTCAAAGTTAATATTTATGGTAGGTATAAAGTGTTTAGGTTTTAAATTGTCCTTTAATGGAAGCGATTCTAAAAATCTGACAGTTTGATATTTCTCATTTTAGGTAATAGACAGCTGAAGAAGACTATTTCCTGTGGACTGACAGTTGTATGATAGAGGGAGAAAAAGATGATTGGCAAAGCCATAAGAGAGAAAAGGTAAAAATTGGTCAAACCTTTCCCTCAGTTTAACAAGGAACAGATAAAAGGAAAAAAAAATCTAAACCTATGAAATGTTTTAGTTTGAAATTAAGCAAGATTAGGCATGTACAATCTCACTTTCTAAGAGGATGTTTTGTAATTTTTTTTTCCTGAAAATGACTACTTGAAGTACTAATTACAAATTTAACAAGGTTAAGTTCATGTCTGGCCTGATAGGAATATAAGTGCAAATTTGTTTATATCTCTAAAAGAGGTAAATTAGAAAATGATCTTAAAGTAAAATAGATGTGGGGAAAGTGTTTTAAAAATTAGCAATTTGAATACAAAAGATATGAAATAACTGTAATGCAATAAAGTTCACATGCAGTACAAAAACAATCTAGCCAATATATCAAAATTAATATAAAAGGGTAAATGTTGGGCGCCTGGCTGGCTCAGTGGGTTAAGCCTCTGCCTTCGGCTCAGGTCATGATCTCAGGGTCCTGGGATCGAGGCCCACATTGGGCTCTCCGCTCAGCGGGGAGCCTGCTTTCTCCTCTCTCTCTCTATGCCTGCCTCTCTGCATACTTGTGATCTCTCTCTCTCTCTGTTTCAAATAAATAAATAAAATCTTAAAAAAAAATAAATAAAAGGGTAAATGTTACTTTTCTATTTTTGTATGTGTATTCTCTGTAGATAATGACAAATTACTACTTGATTAATGATAACTTTACAATTTTTAATAATAGATATAATACTACATAATATTAGGAAAAGACTCCTATCATGTTATGTGAGAAAGCAGATTTGATAAGCTATTATTTATTAATGTCTTTTACTTGGTTACAGGAAAAGTCAGATTAAGGCAAAGCACTAAACTGACATGTATAAATCATAGTTAGAAATTACCCTAAAGTCTACTGAAATGAAGTTACCAGAAAGAATTACATACAGAATGGAGGGACCTGGATGACATTAGGACACCTGACCAAATATTATTGTTAGTCCTGAGGTTTTCAACTGTTTTTTAATAAAGAGATCATTTCCAGGAAAAAATATAGCCAGTTATGTTATGTTTAAATGCATTTTATTCTCTTTCATGAGAAGGAAAAAATCATCTGAGGGCCACACTGTGGATGAAATGCTTACCACTAAATTTTGGTGGGAATGTAAATGCTTATGGCATTTTTTCATATAATGTCATGGTTGAAGATACCTAGTCATCCTTCTTTTCAGTTCATCCTCCACATTATCACCAGAGATATCTCTGACAAATACCCATTGATCATGTCATGCTGCTGCTTACTAATATTCAGTGGTCCCTTATCATAATATTTAAGGCCACATATAATTTTATCCTACAGTAATATGCTTTTATAGGCCCAGTATCTTGTCCTTTCCTCCAATTCCTCAATTTCATACTTGACCTCTTTCTTTCCATTTTTTTTTCTAAAATACATCTTATTTCTTCTCTGCTGGATTCAGTCTTAGTGTAGATCTTTAAAGATGAGCTTAAGTGTAAATTGTTTTCATATAAGCATGGAAGATTTTATTTATCCCATGGTATTTGTTTATATAGTAACTATTTTGTCAGCTCTACGGTACAAAATTATTTATTGAGTGCCTACCATGTGTGAGACACTCTTTTAGACATAGGCATAGAGGAGTGGGCAAGAATCAAAACCCCTTATTACCTTGGATTTCCCTCATGTATATTGGATACTTGCACATTTACCATAAAATTCATAAACACCTTTGAAAGAGCCAATATTAGTCATTCTTGAGTTCAACCACAGAGAGATTTGCTGAGAACATAGTACATCTCAATTTTTAAAAATTGAGTAGACTCAAACATCTATTACTGAGCCACTTGGAAAACTGTTACACTTTCATAGCATGAACAGATGAAGGGAGGGCAAATATATGCTTGGGAATTAAAAGCTATGTTAGGTACTTATATTGTATTTCTATAGTTTTTCTTCAGAAGCTTCCTTGATCATACATTTTAGAAAAAATAGCACCAAATTCTTCCTTTGACATAAGTAAATGTATAGGCATATAAAACATAAATAAGTTGGGGCACCTGGGTGGCTCAGTGGGTTAAAACCTCTGCCTTCAGCTCAGGTCATGGTCCCAGGGTCCTGGGATCAAGCCCCAAATTGGGCTCTCTGCTCACCGGGGAGCCTGCTTCCTCCTCTCTCTCTGCCTGCCTCTCTGCCTGCTTGTGATCTCTGTCTGTCAAATAAATAAAGTCTTTATTAAAAAAAATAAATAAGTAGATATTAAATGCTAGAAAATATATTTATGGTTATTCCATATACTTTTTAAAAGACAGCAACTATATTTAAAAATATCAGTCAGCTACAAACAACAGCACAGTGTGATATCTGCTGTTCAGGGATCATATAGTTCAAGGATGACATGTGTGAAAGCAAGAATGGGGTCCCTCTTGGTACTTCATTGTCAGCACTGGCAGAGAAACATCAACTAATGTATCCTATATACTTCATTTCTAAAAGATTTATCGGTCTCAGATGGATACTAAAGGACATTATTCTTTATTCTTGAAATTCACTTACCCTCAGGAACAATTTTTAGCTAACTCCCAATGAGTCAATATGTGCTCACAGCTTGTCAATAGTATCTCCATTCATTATTTTTTTTTAATGTGTAATAATTTTTGAATCTGTAAATTAAGACTTCCTTGATAGGATAATAAATGTGTTATTATCAGGTATAATTTACTTCTTTTTAGAAGGAATAGTATAAACCAGCCATAAATTTCTATGATGAATTCATAATTCTTAAAGTTTATCGAAGACGTACTTTACCAATTAAAGATTTCTGGAGCACTGTAATTTGGAGGTGAAGTGCGGCTTGGCTTTCTTTGCTCAAACAGATCTTAAGTGTCAGTCCAATAGGTGAAAATCATATGTAGAGCTCATGTAGTGGAAGGGGGTGGTGTTGACATATAGACAGGGTCTAGAGCCTTAGGTATTCAGCAGCACCTATAGGTAACCACACTAGATTCCTTAAGAAAGCTTTTTTTTTTTTTTTTTTTTTTTTTTTTAAGAGAAAGCACAAGGGGGGGGGGGGGGGGGGCAAGGAGGAGGAGAGGAAGAAGCAGACTTCCCACTGAGCGGGGAGCCTGAGGGTCTATTCTAGGACCCTGAGATCAGGACCTGAGCCAAAGGTAGATGCTTAACTGACTGAGCCACCCAAGCACCTCCCTAAGAAAGTTTTTAAAAGAGTTCTTAAGGGTTCTTAAAATCTCAACAAGCAAAAATTTTAAAATCGTTGACTTTTTTTTCCCCATCAAATACATTTGACAGGTGAAGGAGTTAAGGTCCAGTGAGAATAAACAACTTGTTTGGTGTCAATATTTAATTATTTATTATGTATTACAGGCTAGACACTCTTTTCTATCTTATTAATTAAATTATATTAAAAAAAAAAAAACTATTCTTTATAGTTCATTCAGTCCCCAAAGTATCTAGCCCAGGGCCTTTTGTGGTAACTATTCATTGGCAACTGATTTTATGTTACATCTTAATTCGTATCACCAACATGTTTTTACAACAATTTCATGTGCTGAACTTTGCCTCTATGTTCTCTCCTGAACTGATGTGTAATTAGCTTTGGGAATAGAACTGTAGATTTTTTTAAACTACTAAACTGATTATTTTTTCTCTGTTGTGGAATAAGCCACCTAATATACTTCTGTATGTATGTGATATCTGCCTAGAACTATATTCTATCCATAATTCATATGGCAGATGCTATTCCATCCACTGGGTTATAACAATAAACAAAACTTTTGAAATGAAATTTTTTCCAAAGTTGCTTACATTCTAATGGAAGGAGTCACACACAAATATGAAAGAAAAATATGTCTGACATTGATAAATTTTGGAGAGGGGAATGAATTTGGGGTTATAGGTATTTATAAATCTTAAAAGCGTGGTTGGGAAAACCATGGTAGATGGTAAATTTTGGTAGAGATGAGGGAGCCTGCCATGCAGGTATTAAGAGAAGAGCATTCTTGGCAGAAGAAGCTGTAGGTTGGGAGACCATCTGGAGTGGCAGGGGCACAGGGTGGGATATGGTTGGAACAGAAGAAACAGGTAAAGTCACTGAAGTGTAGGAAGAAGAATGGGAAGTAGAGATTAAGGAAGAGTGAGGGAGGAATAATTCCTCTTAAATAGGCCCCTATAAGCTACCATAAAAATTGTGGTTTTATCCTCAGAGAGCTGTGCAGCAGAGGGTTTTGAAATGAGAAATGTAATCTGATGTGATCTGTGATGTGATCTGATCTCAGTTTAAAAGTTTCAGCCTATGCTGTAAACAATATCCAGTGTGGATGGTACAAAGGCAGAAGGAGAGATTAGGTAAAAGGCACTTTCCATAATCCAGATAAGCCACAATAATCACGATGGCTTAGACCAAAGTGGTTACAGTGGAGAAAGTAAGAAGAGGTTAAGTTCTAGATTTTGATTGTTTAACTCACAGAATTCACTGATGGATTGGATGTGAATATCTAAGAGAGAGGGAGGAACCAAGGATGACTCTTTGGCCTCAGAAACTTTAAGGATGTCATTGCCATATACTGAATTGTAGAACACTGTACAATACATGCTCAGGCAAAGGCTATACTCAACTTAAGATCATAGGTCTCTATTATATGACTGAAGATACTGGCTATTGACTAAGTCTCATGTCCAACATCACACTTTAAAAACGGCATTTTAGATGTGTAAATCCAAATACATCATCATTCATATACAGATGCTATTAGCCTTAACAAAGACTGAAGATTTTTTTATACAAGCAAAGAAATAACTGCTTCACAATATTATGAAAATGTAAAAGTTGTCTAATTCATGAATTTCCTAATTGTTCTCCTCAGATGAGAATGTTTGCCTACTTTATTTAGCTGAGGAAACTGTAAAATTCCATTGATTAAAGTGTAGTATGGCCAACACAGCCAAAAGGACAACTCACTGGGTTAAAAGTTGTTATATTCAAAAGCTCTTCCCAGATGTCTATGTTTCTCAAAACAAAGATTACAGAAATTACAGAAAATGTTATTTGGCTTGTAAATGAATAGAAAAGTTAATATAACCAATATTATTATAGTATTATTTTTATTTTTATATCTTTATGTAAAATATTGTATTTGGATAAAGTGTTTTTTCAAGTTTCTACAGGGGAAAATCAGAAAGAGTTTGTATAAATCGTGGTGAGGAAAAAGTTAACTAGAAGGAAAAAAAATTAGAGTACAGGCAAAAAAAAACCTTCAAAGACACAAGATTTAATATCTTGTAGCAAAAGTGGAAAAAAGTTAGAAACATATTTTTAAAAATGGAAAAGATTCCTAAGGGGAACACATGAAGATAGTCATATTGAACATACTACAGTATAGATGAACCTTCAAAACATTACCCAAGGTAAGCCAGATGCCAAGAATAAATGATGTTTGAATCCACTTATATGAGGTAATTAGAATAGTCGACTTCATTGAACAGAAAGTAAAATGTCAGTTAGTCGGTGCTGGGGAGATGGGGTAATCAGGAGATACTGCTCAATGTGAATGGAATCAAGTTCGAAATAATGAAAAAGTTCTGCAGATGCGTAGTGATCCAGTTGCACAACTGTGTCAATGCATTTTATGTCACTGAAATAGTTAAAATATTAAATTTTATGTTATATATATATAGTACTACAATACAAATAAAATGTCTGTGAGGGTTGAGAAGAGACTCTCCTTATAAAGGAAGTGGCATTAAATAATTTTTCATAATGTAATATACAATAAAGGAAAAATTGTTCAGAGAAGATCTTATTATTAGATCTTAACATTTTATTACATTGTGATTCCTCCTGATTATATTACATATTTCATTGTTGAAAACCTTTCATCTCTATTCAGTGCACAGACGTGAAAAAAGTCTTCAAGCAGAATTCTTTTTTCTACTCTAACTACATGCATGAGATACTTAAGATTGTGTTCTTCCCAGCAATCAAATGGTTGCACACCACAGTGGCAGGAGGATTCTCTGAGGTTTGAAGTGCCTCAGTTTTACCCAGTTGTAAGAGTTTTCCTCAGATATAGACAACTTCATCTCTGACTACTAAAAATCAGACCTTCCTCCACAAATCAAATTATTTTAATTACAATATGTATGTAATTATTTCATGAAATGTATTGTCTTAAATAATGTTTAGGACTATGAATTAAATTTTACCTATGAGCTCAAAACCATTAACTCTGCTTAAAATAAATTTGGCAGTAGGTATGGAACTGCTGATATCCTACTGAAAGTGCATTTAATAAGGAAAACATTTCCTAAACACCAAAGAGCTTTAAGATATGAAACAGTCTATGTCTTAGAAATGAATCTAGTATTAAAAGGGAGAAAAATTAATAGAGTCATGTTCAAAAGACTTTAATAGGCTTGTAAGACTGAAATAGAACTCTTTGTGTATCTAATTATGAAGTAGTAAAACATTTTGCTCACAGATTTGAGATGAAAAGAGAAAGCCAGGTTCCAAAGAAACATCACATTATACATAGAACATAATGTACAGAATATACATACTTCAGTATTGAGTAATAACTTCAGCAACTCATCTCAATAGATACTAAAAAAAAATTTAAATGGGTAAGGAGACCTAATTTCAGATGTACATACTAAGAAGAACTTTATGTGAAAAATTTTTTTTTTTCTAAATCTCAAACTAAAGGAAGAATTTGGTCAGAAAATTGCACTATGTCAACATGGTTCTTGAATTCAAGAACTGAATTACAGAAATCTGACCCAATTATATGCTTTTATTTGTAAACTAATCAGACATACATACAGCAACACTTTCATATATACATCTAAATGAACTCAGTGTCTGTGTGCATTCATTCTAGATGTTGTTGTGTGAGTAATAAAGTATTTCCCTTGCTAGGTTTTCTTGGTATCAGAAATGCCACAAATAAGATGATTTTTCTATGATTCCCAACAAATTATTTTCATCAAGCAAGCACATTATAATAAATGCAAGTATTTGTAAACTAACAAAGATCAGAGAAAATAATAATTAGCTAATTTGTTGACTACTTACTATGTGCTCAGTATTATACATACATTAGTTTATTTTCAAAATACCACTCCATAATCATGACACCACTCTATTACATTAATATGGAGAAAAAAAAAAAAAAAAGGTTCAGAGAATTGGAATATTTGCTTTAGGTCATGTGGCCTGCAGAGGCAGGGTTTGACTCTAACATTCTGACTCCAGAGCCTTTGCTACTGACTGCTATGCAAAATCTCTTCAGATATTGCCTCACCAGTCACTGACAGCAACTCACTTAAAGGAACAGGCATTAAGGATAGATGAAGTAAACAGAAGTGGGGAGGGGATGAAGGTAAATAAAGTGGGGGGGGGCAGAGATGAGAGATTGGGATAGCAACTATTAGGCAAAATTTTCAAAAATTTTTTAACTTCATCCACTTGAAATAAGAATGTGCTTACAAGTCATGCACACTGCTCTTTCTACCAGTTTAGTTTGTTCTTAAAATTCCCTGCCAAGTCATCACCAGATTCTGTTTCTATATTTCCGGAATCTGAGAATTGCTGTTTTAGATCAAAATAACTTTTTATGCAGCACTAATATTTTCCTTTTTGATTTGGCATGATTCAGATTCTTGTGCTATTGAATAACTCATGTATTTCTGGCATGATTCCCCAACTAGGTTATATACTCTCTAAAGATAAGGAAAACACCTTTATTTTATTTATATTTTCCCAATGACCCAAATCAAATGTTTTATGCATGTTAAGTATTTCATAAATATGTGAGATTCTGATTTTATTTCTGAACACAAAATAATTAAACAGATGGCTTAAAGTAACAAACCAGACTCTTCTCAAACTCAGGTGTGTACCTTGGAGATATGAATTCACCATCTTATATCTTTAAAAGAACTTGGACAAAACAAACAAACAAAAATAGCAAGTAAAATCAGCAATTTTAAGATAAGAATACCAAAGAATTTAAGTAACTTGTTCTTTTTTTTTTTTTTAAGATTTTATTTATTTATTTATTTGACAGAGATCACAAGCAGGCAGAGAGGCAGGCAGAGAGAGGAAGGGAAGCAGGCTCCTTGCTGAGCAGAGAGCCTGACGCGGGGCTTGATCCCAGGACCCTGAGATCGTGACCTGAGCCGAAGGCAGAGGCTTTAACCCACTGAGCCACCCAGGCGCCCCTTAAGTAACTTGTTCTTAATCATCCTGAGTATTTGAAGGAGGCACTTGCATGTTTGGGAACCTATTAATGTCTTACATAACACATCGTTAGTGTCAAATGACTCAGCTAAGAATAAACTACAAATTCAGATATTGACACTTTTTTATACTTAATATTTATATTTATTTTTATGAAGAATTTATCACAAGCTTTTAGGGAGGACCTTAATATATTTCTTGGTCAGAATAGGCTAAGTTATGCTGCAGTAACAATCAGGTCCATTTCACAAATAAATATTTATTTCTCCTTCGTGCTATAATTCCAGAGTCAGTCTGCAAGGATGTTTCTTTCACTTAAGGTCACTGATAGAGTAACTTCTGCCTTAAATACTGACAGACATTGTTCCAGAGAGAAGCAAACACTCTGAGGTGTTATGTAACAGCAATTAAATACTTGTCCTCAAAGTGATATTCCATTGCTTGCAGTGTATTAGCCAAAACTAACCACAACATCCCACTCACTCACAAAAAGTCTACTATGTATAAAACTGCATAACAGATGTATTTGGCAAACAACCATATTATACTACCTGTTACATTTATTTCAAAGTATGAGATACTTTACAAACTTTTTACATGTATTTATATTTTTGTCGATAAACATGATAAACACATAATGTGTATTTTACAGATAGAGAACATGTATCTCAGGCGCCTGGGTGGCTCAGTGGGTTAAGCCTCTGCCTTCGGCTCAGGTCATGATCTCAGGGTCCTGGGATTGAGGCCAACATCAGTCTCTCTGCTCAGCGGGGAGCCTGCTTCTTCCTCCCCCTCTGCCTGTCTCTCTGCCTACTTGTGATCTCTCTCTGTCAAAAAAAAACCAAAAACAAACAAAACCAACAACTAAAAAAAACATATATCTCGGGACACCTGGGTGGCACAGTTGTTAAGTGTCTGCCTTCGGCTCAGGTCATGATCCCATGGTTCTGGGATAGAGCTCCACATCAGTCTCCCTGCTCAGCAAGAAGCCTGCTTCTTCCTCTCCCACTACCCCTGCTTGTGTTCCCCTCTCTCATTGTGTCTTTTTCTGTAAAATAAATAAAATCTAAAATATACATATATGTGTGTGTGTATTGTGGGGGGCATATATATATATATATATATATATATATATATATTCTCAGTGGTCTATTTGTCCAAGTTCTTTTGTGTAGTCAGTATAGAAAATGATAGCTAAACCTAGGTTTATCTGGATTTTCAATTCCCCATGCTCCCTACTCTAAGATTCTGTATCCTGCTTACCATGGGCATGAAAAGATTTATGTTGGTAGACAATATCTGAGCAAAAGGCTAGGGATTTCTGTGGGTCAAACGGTTCCATCCAAAGAACTTATTCAATGCAGAAACATTATCTGTGTATAATTTCAGCAATGATCATTTGGTACAGTTAAGTCAAGTCTTTGAGTTCTTGCAGTAAGAATCTACCACATACCCATTAATGTGTAAAATATGTGCCTTCCAGGGTCTTGACACTTACAACAACTTTTCTAATTAAGCCCACTCCTAGAAAATAAATAAGTAGTTTCCTTGACATTTTAAAATTGATTGCTTTTTCACCCTGATTGTTACTATTTCTTGTAACTTGTAGGTGTAGGTTGTTTGCTAATATTGTGCAATAAAATGAACTTCTTGATCACTAAGTACTACAATTTGGATTTTCCAGTATGATAAATTCTCTCATCACTGTTTTTGTCATGTTCCACTATTACCTTTCAGATTTTTACTAGTTTTTCTATTTGATGATTGTTGGGAAAAAATGTCCACATTGATGTCCACATTAAAAAATAAAGTCTCTCTAAAGTAGTTGTGCATCCTGAAACTCTCAAGTAGAATTGAATTATTTATATTATTTTGTTCTCTCAGGTGCTCTCTGGGTGTGAAGAATTTTATTTCCTGAGTCAAGCTATTTCACAGGTTGAACAAACACAGGTCTTCCAACATAACACCGTAAAGTAGACATAATATCAACATAAAAAAGAATAATAAATCCACATGTTCAGTATCTATTTAACAAGCATCTTCATGTCTGAAAGCCTTTAAATTTGTTTGGCATTTTCACCCATTGTCATCTGGACTCACAACACTGTGGAGATGGTCAGGTTTCAGACAAGCATTTATTCTCCACAATTTTTCCCTGAGGATATAGATTTTTTCCCCCCCTCACTCTCTTTGATCAACATCCTTCAGACATAATCCCGGAGAATAAGATAAACGAGAGGAAAGCGAGATAAACAAGAGAAAAGTAAAGTTCTAGACAATTGCATACAAGTAGCTCAAAATGGTTGTAGATTCTGCCTTTGCTTTAAGCCTAACCCAGGTCAGTAATACAACAAACCAATCCTTTCACACATATTTTCAGAAAAGCGCATGAAGTAAAGTTACTGGTTCTTTCAGTGAGCTCACGTTTCACCCACAGGGCAACTAGCTACTCTGTAGCATAGTTCTATGCCTGTGTATGCATGTGTTGTGTGTATGTACCCCCAGACTTGTCAAAACTTCAGGAAAGTGAATATGAATATGGGTAAGGAGAACAATTTTTCTCAGTACACTGAATAACAGAAAAGTCATTAAATCAGGCACCTTTCTGTGCCTTTTATCTACTTTAACCCCTTTAATCTAGACAATTTTGGAGGAACGTCACTTCTGATTTCCATTTCCCATTTGAAGACACAACCTGTAATTGAAGTGAATTGTCCAGATACACACAGAAAGTAAACAGCAGAGGTACAATCTGAACCCATATTTCCAATCCTATGCTTTTTTAAAATATGCTGTCTCATAAAACAATTAAAACCACCTACTGTGGTTTTAATTCCATATTTATTCAGGACATTCTAGGACAGCTATCTTAAGAGATTTCAGAAACCAAATGCGGACTTCTTTGTGTTATAAGAAAAAACTTATTTCAGGAAAGACTTTAGAGTCCAGCTAAAAAAAGAAGTAAGTGCTTGTCTGCCCTGAACTTAGATGAAATTGACTTACAGGGACCCTAGTTTGTAAATCAAGCTACAAGGTAACTTCCAACATACATTTGCTATGCCAGGAAGCTTCCAGATTTCCCTCATCCTGTCTAAGTGACTGCTATGAAGTCTGTGAGCCTCTCACAAGCAACTTCGAGGCTCAGGCACCACATGGAGATTTATCACCTAGGGTTGTTGACCTGCTAATCTGCTTCACTTTGAATTGAAGAAGTGTGCCACTGAGGCAACGTCTCCAAATCTCCCTCTCAGATCTAGCAATACATTTTTGAAGAGAGGCCTTGGCAAATAAAACAGACTGAGGAGTAAGGATATGTGTGGAGAAAAAGAATGGTGGTTGCAACAGCCTTATTGGCAGCTTCACAGAAGGTGGTGGTGAGATTCTTTGAGAGAATTCACTCCTCTGAAAAAGCATTCAACTACTCTGAAGACAAACATTTTATAGCAGTGGTTATAGTAAGAATCTGGGGGAAAAAAGGGGAAGGAGCTGGAGTAAAATGCATTTGAAATAAGAAGACATCAGAAAAAAATTAAATCTTTCTCAATTTTCTAAAAATTGAAATTTTACATGCAAAAAAATCACACAAATGTGATTAACATTTCTATGTTGATTCTTAATTAGGCCCACTGAATGCAAAAACAAAACAAAATAAAACAAATAAAAAAAAAGGTAGAAATAGGTTTTAGGTCTGAAGCTTGGTGGACAGTTGGCTCTTTGGAATATTATAAGTAATATTCAGAAAATATCTTGGGCCCTGAGCCCCAACACAGAGATTTCTTTTATCTAAAGAAGAAAGGAAAAACCTCTTCATATAAAGTCTACAAGTTGGGGTTTCCAGGAATTTGTATCTCAATAGAATTAAACAGAAATTACAGAAGACATTCTGGCTGTGTGCTTATTGAACTCCAGGAAGCACAGAAGACTTTGGGTATGAATGCAGGTGCAAAGGAAGACTGGGAATTTGTTCTTTTCTTCATACTAGCCAGCATGGCCAAAGACAAGGCTTACATTTGAATAAGTTTGCTGGAAAAGTAAATGGAACATAATATTTCAGCCACCACTTCTCTAATGCTTTTAAGACATGTTTATATGAAACCTAATAGAGGCCTAGAATAATAAAGTAAATGTTTTACCCTTTCAAACAAAGATTGATTCTTTAAATAATTCAAGTTGGATTATCAGATTTGTTGAGAAAAATTTCTACTAAGCAAATAGAAGAATAGTTCAGGTCGAATGTGTCTCATTTCAGTGATCATGTATTTTTTTTCTCTAGTTTTAACTAAGTAATTTCTTTTAAAATTGAAATAAAATTATTGAGGAAAGTTCGTCTTTCCTCCTTTTACACCCTGGGTAAAAACTCCATAAATATTGCATATCTGCTTTGAATAGGTGAACATAAAATTTGTTGTCCATGCTGGACAACTTTGAGATCATTTTGAACATGAAAGTACATGATATTATTAATTATCTATATATATTAATAATAATGCTGGGAAAACACATGAATTGGGACTGTTCAAATAAACTAGAATGTATAGCTATTTTAGTTTTAAATATCAATCAGGTAATAAAAGTGATAATAAGTTATTTCAAAGCTTCATTACAAAACTAATCTTCAATCACAGGCTTGTTTTAATTTATGAGTTTATGAAGAAACATGATTCAAAAAATGCAGTCTAACAGGAAAGACTTAAATATGCCAGGTTAAAACTGCTGTAAGAAAAGAAAATGAAATGTTTTTATTCCTATAATTATACATATTAGTCCAAGAAAATGTGTAGCATGTGTGTACTAATGCATTTGTTCATTTCTCCAAGATAATTTCTGAGACACTCAGAAAGAATAAATTAAAAACATGCTTTCTGAGATAATGAGTATAAAGGGATGCAATAACATTGCCATTCTTGTGTAAAAAAAAAATATTTCAAAGTAGGAACCTTAATCACAATCATTAGGGAGAGTTAGTATTGAACAATAAATCAAAGTGTAAAATATATTTTATATATATGTGTGTGTGTGTGTGTGTATAAACTTTATAAAGTTTATAATGTGATTCCATAGGATTTTCTGACTTCTAGGCAAGCAACTTCAGCATTTTGTGCCTTTGTTTCCTCACTTATGAAATGGATATAATAGTACTTCCATTACAAGTTTCATGATAATTAAATTACATAATATATGGAAAACAAGTGAAATAGGGACGATGCATAGTTTTTATAATGGTTAACAATTGCTTTTATTGAGTTCCCTAAAATAATAAAACTCTAAGTACAGTTTCCAATAATTTTTCTTTAATTGTAATAACTTTTGGTTCCACCTGTTTTTTGGTTTCATATAAAAGACATTTAGTAACAATTGATAAACTCATTAATATAGCTTTACGGGTATTAATGCTGTAAAGAAATAATTTTGTGTTGTACCAACATGTAATCATTCTAATGACAGCTAAGTAGGGAATCCTGATAGGAATTCTAGAATATTCATTTACTTGTTTGTATCCTTCATTGGATTGTTAATTCATCCTTGTTAGTTAGTTACTGAGCATTTACCCTGTACAGAAGTTGGGGGTACAGCAGGAAACACCCTGTTCAAAGCCACTGCCTTCTTATAGCTTCTGTAGATTACAGTAGGAAAAGCTGGATGAATAAACACATTTATAATAGGTATGGTGAGTAAGCACCCTGGAGGCAAAAGAAGATACATTAAGTGGAGTAGAAAGAAGCAGAGATGGGCAAATGGGCAAATGAGCACTGTGATAAGATCATGTTTGAGCAGAGACTCTATGGTCCCAAGGGGAAGCCACAGAGCTGTAGTGTTGGAAAAGTATTCTGGGCAAAGAAAGCAAGCTCAGAAGACCTCAGGCATGCAACTGCTTAGCAGATTCCAGAAAGAACAAGGAAGCAGGATTAGTCTGAACCAAGCGGCAGAGGGAAAAGGAGGTAAGGGACAGGTGAGAGAAGAGGCCAGGTCATGGCTAACCTTGAAAGACATGATAAGAATTTGATCTTCATTCTGAGTAAGATTAAGGATGTATTTGGGCATTCTGAACAAAGATCAAGCAGAATTAGAATACATATATTTAGTGGGGTTTTGTTGTTGTTGTTGTTTAGATTTTATTTATTTATTTGAGAGAAATTGTGAGAGAGAACATAAGAGTGGGGTGAGGAACAGAGGGAGAAGCAGACTTCCCCACTGAGTAGGGAGCATGATGCAGGTATCACCCTGGGACTCCTGGGATTATGACCTGAGCCAAAGGCAGACAATTAATAGACTGAGCCACCCAGGTGTCCAGATGCTCAGATTTTTGCTTTTAAAGATTTTTTTTTTAAATTTATTTGACAGAGAGAAAGCACAAGTAGGCAGAGAGGCAGGTAGAGAGAGAAAGGGAAGGAGGCTCCCTGCTGAGCAGAAAGCCCAATGCAGGGCTTCATCCCAGGACCCTGAGATCATGACATGAGCCGAAGGCAGAGGCTAAACCCATTGAGGCACCCAGGCGCCCCAGATTTTTGCTTTTAATACAGTTATCAAGAGACATAGGAGAATAAATTCCTGAGCTCCCTGAAATACTAGCCCAGTATCAGTCAAGGGAAGATTCTCTACCAAGTTTCCCCAGGCTCCCTAACCAGTTTTATGCTGTTCCAGAGTCTTCAGAGGACAGATAAAACATAAGCAAGAAGGTGGGGGGAAAGAAAAGAGGAAAGGTTTTGAATTTGCACAGGTACAAGAGAATGGGTAAAGGAGAGAAGCAGGAGAGGAGCTAATTTCTGTAGGTCTCATTATAGCTTCCCAGACCATCACAGCTGCCTTAAAGGAGTGACTCAGGAAGCAGAGTCAGCATTACATCTGGGGAGGATCACAGCCATAGTCTTATCAAGCACAGAGTTTCCTAACTTTGCTATGCAGTTATTGTGTGACCCAGGAAAGTCATCTATGTCTCAGCCTCCTCATCTGTAAAATACAGCCAATCTGCCTTACAGGCTGGTTGTGAAGGATAGGTGCCTAAAATATAATAGGCCAATGTAAGTGTGTGTTTTTATTCTTTTTGATAATATATTGAGGCTTATAATAAGATAGTATTGATTGCAAGATGATATTTGTCAAAATATCTTGATAATAAGATGTTCTTTATTATCAGATATACCATTAAGTGAAGGGGTACTTTAAGGACAAATAAGAGACTACATTAAATAACTAAGTGATTTTTAAATCCATCCAGTGTTCAGAAATGTTAAAATGTTATTGATACAAGATGGCATTTCATCTTTAAAATGTGGTAATATGATTACTGAAAATTTTAAAATTGAAGAAAATATTATTTGGCTAATATGTAAAACATGAGATCCAATAGGTAAGACTATTTCTGCCATAAAATTACCTTAAATTAGAAACCAGTAATCATGTATGCACATGCCAAAATATGACTGTTTCGGCAAGTGACAAATTTGCATATACAATGATTTTAATCAAAGGCACTTGTTTGATTGCATAATTATCTCATTTGCATACACAAAATTTGAATTTTGTACATGTGAATCCTCATTTGTACATGCTCCCAATTATTTTGTTGGTGCAACTTAGAAATCCCTATCTGATATATTGGGGCGTTAATTCTCTTTCATTTTCTCTTCCAGCAATATGGATTCAGTTTTTATTGACTATTAAAATAGAACACCCCTTTGCTGTGCAGAGATTTTTATCTTGATGAAGTCCCCAAAGTTCATTTTTGCTTTTGTTTTCCTTGCCAGATATGGACCCTCAACTCTATAGTCAAATAATCTTCGAAAGAAAAATATCTAATAGAAAAAAGGCGGTTTCTTCAATAAATGGTGCTGGGAAAATTGGAAAGCTATATACAGAAGAATGAAACTCAACCATTCTCTTACACCATACACAAAGATAAAGTCAAAATAGATGAAAGACCTCAACGTAAGACAGGAATCTATCAAAATCCTAGAGAAAAATATAGGCAGTAACCTCTTTGACATTGGCCACAGCAACTTCTTTCAAGACACATCTCCAAAGGCAAGGGAAACAAAAGTGAAAATGAACTTTGGGGACTTCTGCTGGGAGCCTTGAGACCCGATTCATACCTAAACTCTGCATGCTGTGTAACCTTGGATTAACTAATTTAGTAAAGTAATGAAATTGAAAAATATTAAGTCACTTTGCATGTTTAAAATGGTCTGTTAATCTCTTTTATCTAAATGAAAGTTTTTGTTAGCCTTTTACTACTACCACTTTATTCTTAAATAAATAAAATTGTTTTTAAAATTAAAAAAAAATAAAACAGAACTACCTGAAAGAACATGAGAAATGGATCCTGCTTCCCGTCATGACAGCAGGAACTACACTTCTATCTTGTGCCAACGAAAAACAAAAAGCAAAACACATGTTTTCTCACACACACTTTTGTTCTTTTCTGACTTCTTATTTGGAAGTTATTTCAAAATTTAAATAAGACTTTGGTTCATAGGGAAAACTCTTGAGGGGTGATCATATTGAGTTCACTCAATTTTCCACGTTGTTATTCCCTAAATGATGGGAGTAAGCTGTTGATCTTTACTACTCTTAAGCAATAGAGGAAATTTAGAGGTGGTAAAAAGTACCAAATTTATAGTCCTAGAGACAGATGTTCTCTGTGGAGCTCCTAGAGGGAAAAAAAAAAAAAAAAAAAAAAAATAAGAAGAAGAAGAAGAAAAGAAAAGAAAGAAGAAAAAAAGAAAAAGAAAAAGAAGAGTCTGAAAAGCAGGGAGGCAAAACTCTATACTACCATGGTCTTGTTGGATAATCGAGATATTCCTTGGCCTAAGTGAGGGTTGTATGGTACAGGCTGGCAAAACTGAAAACCACAATGATAAAGTTCTGGATAAGCATGGTATTTGTTTTGTAACTAACTCAGTTTAACAGGCCCACTGAGACACAAGGCTGTTCAAAATCCAAAATTATTAAAAAACTCACATTAAGAGGTGTCCCTACATTTTAGATGGTTCATTGGTAACAGCAGGAGCCTTTTGCCTTCTGAATCTTTCATGCCCTTTCTGCATGCTTTTGAGGTCAATATTGAAGATTCAGCGGAGACCCAGTTTGGTAATCTAGGTAGACACAATAGCATTGCTGACCTTCCTGTGGCTCACTTGCATACAGATGTGTACTTATGAAAATGGAACCTTACATTAGAGCAAGAATAGAAATCCAATGTGTCAATATTCAGAACTTTGGCAACTATGCCTTGTCTGTATTTGGTAATCGGGCTGGAGAGATCCTTTCAAAACCTCTGATTTCTTGAGCTTTAAGCCTCAACATCCGTTCAGTATTGAATCTTCTTTAATAAATTTCCTCAAATGTAACCCCAGCCAACATCAGGTAGAGCAGAATAACTTCTCAGTAAACTCACAGATTCATCAGGAATATCAGATGGTTATTTTACACCACTGAGATTTAGGAAAGTTTATTATACAACAATAGACAATTGATACAAGGCTCCATTACTTATTTAGCTATGTTAAATAGCTATATAAGTATTTGGATGAGATGTTTAAATTTTATAACCTTTTTTGTTTTCCAGCTCTATATTACAGACAATATTTGTACTACTTCATAGGATTGTGAAATGGATTAAATAAAACAGTAAACATAAAAAATCAGTATAACACCTGAGTTATAGTAAGTGGATAATGAATGGTAGTTTTATCATCAATTGCATCATGTCAGCCATCACCACCATTATGACAATCATCACCACTACTAACACCAATACCATTAATATTGCCCCCAATACCTTCCTGATAACCAGTGCTTTCATCATGCTGTCTATTGCCATAGGGAAATCAATCTTTCTCATCCAAGACAATTTTTAAGCCAAACATACACACAAAACATTTTTCATTATAGTCAATGATTATGTAAGTAATGAAAATAATTCATTTAGATATCCCTTCATATTATTTCATTGGATTACTTAAAGAGGTAAAGAGATTTGCTAAGGTCACTCAGAAAGCAAATGGAATGATTATATTTGAAGCTTGTGTCTTCTTGCCATGAATTTTAAGCTCTTTTAAAAAATTCTGGCTTTGTAAAAACAAAAACCTGCATCTCCCATAAGAAAGTAATCTCCATAAAAATATACATTTCATTGTGCTTACTGCTCCATTCTTAGCACTCAGTGTATAGAAGCTGCTCCAGAAACATTTGTCGAATATGTGGGCAATTGACGGTTGGTAGTTGACTGAAGTGTGGGTTCAAGAGCCAAATACTTCAGAAAGATGCATTATTAAAAAAGATTTAAAATCTTAGTTTGAATCCCATTCTACCACTTACTAGCTATGTGAGTTTAGCCAATTTAACATTTCTGTTTCCCAGTTTTCTTACATGTAATGAGGATAGCAATTGTACATATTATCTAGGGTTATTCTAGAGAACAGTGCCTGACAAAACGGTAAGCACCCTGTAACTTAACTAATATTATTATTTTGCTGTTATATTGATCCCTATTAATATATAGAATTATATATATATATATATATATATATATATATATATATATATATGATGGTATTTTAAAGAAGAGGGATATATATATTAAAAGAAGACCAGGAAAAAGGTAGTAAAACAATGGCTTTTAAACTCCATTCTTTTCTTTACATATTTTTATATGAGTATAGCTAACACATAATTTTACATTAGTTTTAGGTATACAACATAGAGATTCAACTTCTTTATAGTTATGCTATGCTCAACACAACTGTAGCTACCATTTGTCACCATACAATGCTACTACAATATACACACATACACCACATCTTCCTTATCTCTATCAGTGGACACTTAGGTTGCTTCAGTATCTTGACTATTGTAAATACTTCTGCGATAAATATATAAATATATATATATGTATACACACACACACACACACATATCTTTTCAAATTAGTGTATTTGTGTCATTTGGGTTAATACCCAGTAATGAAATTATTAGATTATGGGTATTTTTGTACCCATGGTATTTTGTATGGGTATGGGTATTTTTGTACGGGTATCTTGACTATTGTAAATACCTCTGCAATAAATATAGGGAAATTATACACACACACACATGCGCGCGTGCACACACACACACACACATCTTTTCAAATTAGTGTATTTGTGTCATTTGGGTTAATACCCAGTAGTGAAATTATTAGATTATGGGTATTTTTTATTTTCAATGTTTTGAGGAACCTCCATACTGTTTTCCACAATGGCTGCACCAATTTACATTCCCACCAACAGAGCACAAGAGCTCCTTTTCCACCACATCCTCACCAACATTTGTTATTTTTTGTCTTCTTGATTTTAGCCATGTCACAAGTATGAGGAGATATCTCATTGTAATTTTGATTTACATTTCCCTGATGATTAGTTATGTTGAGCATCCTTTCATGTGTCTGTTGGCCATCTCTGTGCCTTCTTTGAAAAAAAAATGTTGTTCAGAGGTTCTGTCCATTTTTTATTCAGATCGTTTTTATTTATTTATTTATATTTTGGTGTTGAGTTGTATTGGTTCCTTATATATCTTGGGTGTTAACCCCTTATTGGGTATATCAACTGCAAATATCTTCCCCCATTCAGTAGGTTGCCTTTTGCTTTGTTGATAGTTTCCTGCATTGTACGAAAGCTTTCCATTTTGATGTTGTCTCAATAGTCTATTTTTGCTTTTGTTTCCTTTGCCTTAGGAGGCATGTCTAGAAAAATGTTTCTAAGGCTGGCATCAGAGAAGTTAATGCTTATGATCTCTTCTATGATTTTTAGCTTCAGGTCTCATATTTAGTCTTTAATCCACTTTGAGTTTAATTTTGTGTATGGTATAAGAAAGTGGTCCAGATTCATTCTATTACATGTAGCTGTCTAGTTTTCCCAGCACCATTTGTTGAAGAGATGCTCTTTTTCCCATTGCATATTCTTGCCTCCTTTGTCATAGATTGATTGACCATGTGAGTGTGGGTTTTTCTGGTTTCTCTATTCTGTTCTATTGATCTGTGTGCCTTTTTTTGTGCCAGTACCATACTATACTGCTTTGATTACTTTGTAGTATATTTTGAAACCTGGAGTAGTGATATCACCAGTTCTTTTTGTTCTTTTTCAAGATTGCTTTAACCATTTGGGATCTTTTGTGGCTCCATAAAAATTTTAGAATTATTTGTTCAGGTTCACACAAAAAAATGCTATTGGCATTTTAATAGGAATTGTAGTGAATTTATAGATTGCTTTGGGTAGTATGGTCATTTAAACAGTGTTAATTTCTAAGCTCCGTTCTTCATTAGAATCATATGGGATGATTATTAAAATTCAGATTCCTGCCAACTCTAACCCTCTTTCTTGATCCTCTATATTTGTAATAGTTGTTTCACAGAATAATGCTTGCACAGTCAGGTTTGAAAAGAACTAAAATCAAATGAATTATAATAGTGCAAATGCAGACACCACATTATTTCATGAGCTGAGATATTTTGGAATGCAGGAATTTTTCATTGTTCTTCAAATTCAATCATGTGGGGAGCTGAATATTCTACCCAGGTCCACACCATGTGCCATTTGGATCTTCCTTTTTCTCCTTTCTGCTATTCTCCTCCATTCTCCTCATCCTTTGAAAAAGATAACTATTCCCAAGTAATACTGATCCTCCTGAAACATGTGGAAAAACTTGTGGGAGCTGGTAGGCCCTAACTACCTAAAGTTGTGGTCCGTGGAGCAGTAATATCAATATCACTTGGGAACCCGTGACAAATGTAAATTTCAAGCCCTAATATATGGCACTGACTCTCAACTCTACTTGCCCAAGGGCTCACCAGGAAGCTAGAACATCATGCTAAGCTCCACCCAGAGATACTGAGTTAATTGTTCTGGGTGGAGCCCTGGTATAACTTTTTTTTTTTTTTTTTTTAACACCCAGGTGATTCTTACATGCAGTTTGGGTGAAGAAACATTCATTTAGAGGAAAGGTTTGAACAGAAAACTTCAGATTGATTTTAGAACTTCTACTCCATAGCATTCTACAGGCTCTTGGAGAATCCAGTTTCTAGAAAACCCTTCAGTTTTCCTTATATGACTGGACTAAGGCCTCTTAGATTCATTATTTAGTATTACCTACCTACCCAGCCTAGTTTGACTTCTATCTTGCCTTCTTGATAATCTCCTCAGAATCTGAATAAACCTAATGATTAAAATAGATAACATTCATAATGTCAATGAGAACAGGATACAAAACCAGTGTTTCAAAACACTTGAAAACAAAAATCAAGCGTTTTCAAGCATAGTAATAATGATAATGTTTACTTATATTTTAGTTAAAATTTTCTAATCCCCATGACTACTATTGCTTTTTATATTTTTACTATTACAAGGTGATGATATGATTGCCTTTGCATAGATTGTAATATTAAAAAAAAACACAGTTACTTTCTGTAAAATCTTACATCTTGTACAATTGAAAATTACTTGATTCAAACAGATTGGCTTTTTCTGATCCCCACAGTTTATCCTTATAATCAATTAATGAGGGGAATGCAGACCTTGGGAGCTAGCAAGACCCAGTTTTTTTGTTGTTGTTGCTTTGTCTTTTGTATGTGGCTTAACTAAAACATGACATTTTTTTTCTCAAGTCTTAAGATTGATCTTTACGCAGTGAAGTAAAAACACTAAGAATCAAATTCAAGTCAAATGCTTGGGAAGAAATTTATTACTTGAAAGGCAAAGTGAACAAGTCATTTATATAATATTTTGCTATTCACAGTATGGCCATTGAACTTCAGCTTTGACATCACCTGGGAGCTGGCAGGAATGCAGACTCTTGACCTCCTAAATTGGAGCCTGCATTTTAACAAGATAGCTCAGTGGATTCATGAGCATATTAAAATCTGAGAAGCACTCATATAATATACAGTAAAACTCACAGTTTTTTTTTTTCCCCTGAAACATTTGTCCTTCCTTAACTCACATCTAAGTAGTCTATTCTTCTTCCTTATCCAAACTCTTGATAAACTTTTCACATACCTCCAAGCTTTGTGTTATTCTCCTCTAACTACTTCCATCTCTGCACATCTCTTATTTTTCCAAGCAGCCTAGTCCATGCATAGATGCAGGGCACTAAACAAATGCACTTTTTAAGAACTGTTTCTTTATTGAAGTTGAATAAGAAAGAAAGGAATGACATGTTCTATCTACTCTAAACTGCTAAACTCTCAAGGAATAAAATGGATAATAATACAATGTCCTCTCCTCATAAATCTGACAATGAGAATATAGTCCATGAAAATATCAGTTCCCCAGTATTGTAAAAGCACAGGAATATGTTGTTTGCTTTCTAAAGATAGATGTAAAAGTGTACCAACTTCTCCAGAGATGAATGAGATTGATAGAAACTACTCCCACTTATTTTAGATTTCAATGAATAATCAATCACAAAAATCCAAGACAATATGCAAGACATATAAATCATTTTTCTGATTTCACTTCTCATAAGAATAATAAAGAAAAAAGTAATTATTTATGCCAGTAAGTGTTGGGTGTTTTACTATCAGTATAAACCCTATATGATATTCTTCGTATCTACTTACACAGTAACTAACAATAAGATGCTAGTTTTCTAAATGACTGAGAGATTTTGAAAGTTTGAATATGTGAAGCATACGTGAAAAAAAAAAACACTCCATTGAGATAATCTGGTTAAAAACCAAATTTTCACTTTTAATTGAAAAAGAAGAAACAAAAAGCCTAAATTCCTAACAAATTGCCAGAGAAAATCTTTCAACTTTTTCTTCCTTCCTTCCTTTGGAGGGCACACCATTGCCACATATATGTCATTATTACCATCACTATTATTTTTCAAAACATTTAATACCACATTTCATTTACCCACATAGAATATTACCCAGTAGAAGCCCATGAAAGCAGCCACAAGCATGTTCATAGCAAAGATAGGAAACTGCCATTTGATTTCTGCTGTCCAGTATGATGACTCAACTAATGCAAAGTCAGATTTAATCAGCTATGAAACTGGACACATGAAAGTCAGCCTGTGTATACATCATGGCCATGATCATTAATACCTCTATGAAATAAGAGGAGAAAAGAAAGAAAAATCTGCTTCTTCTTACCAAATGCCTATATAACTTTAAATTAGTTTAAAAAATATTTCTTTAAAAGACATTTGCTGCCTTTGGTGGTATGAACATTTGGGTATTTTCTCAGGGTCATCCCTGGGGGCAAATAAATGGTGCACATTTAATGGAAAACATTTGGATAATAGTGTCCCTCCTACACTCTGGATGTACATGTACAGGACACTTTCTGATTTCCATTCTTGGCTCAGTTCAGAGAGAAAAGGGAAGGGTTAAGTCCCTGGGGGGAAAAAAAATAGACCCTATTTCATGGTATGCTTGACTTTCAGTGTTAATGGTTTTACAGGTTTCATAGGCAACATAAATCCTCTTGAATAATAGAAAAACACTCTGCAGATTTGAGAAGGAAAAAAAATCAACTTACCACAGTTGTTCAGTTAATTGACAGGCACCATCATCTGAAACAACAAAAATATATTTTGATATTGCAATCATAAAAACTACCAAAGAGTTTCAAATTGTCTTCAAACACATTGTGAATTTATCTACAGAAGTAAAATTAAATAAGCAATAAAGATACATAATTTGATTTCAATCATTTAGTTATTTCATATGAAAGTATTTCATCCCCACCATTTTAGATTCAAATTAGATAACTGGTTGTTTTTGAAAATCTTTTGCATATGCAAACTGGGAAATGTATATTTTGTAACCATATTTTATTTTGATGTTCAAGTTTCAAAGTACAAAGAATCCTGCATAATACGGTTTTTATCAGGGCATGAACACAGTCATGAAATCTTATCATAATACACAGTCCTGATGATGACATATAAATCACCTTGCTCAGTTAAAAAAAAAAAAAGTTCACTCTATTTTTTTATACACAAAAAGCTGAGGTATATAGCATAATGTTCAATTGCTCCAGTCAACTGCTCCTGTTCTACCTTTTGAAGACCCTCTCTCATAATTATCTAGTGAGTCCTCATTCTACCTTTCAAGTCTATCTCCCACCATTTTTCCGTGTCCTATACTCAAGTCATATCTTCAACGTTTTTTTTTTTCTTTTTAAGCAATACTTTGGTCCACCCCTTTTTCTTCATCTTCATATTTTTTCTACCCATTCTTTAGGGCTACCTCAACTAACTACGTCTCAGTGAAGTTCACTTGACACCAAGTGAAGGAATTACTCTTCTTTTTCTAGATGTTCCCAACATATTTTGTACCTGTACTGTAATACTCAACAGATTCTCTCTGGGCATTTATGCCCTGACCCTGTTCATTTTTGCCTACCCAGAAGACTTCCTGATATGCCTTTGGCATGGGAGATGTCCAAAAGATGATGCTAAAGAGAACAGTGTATTTAAAACAGAGATAATATGTTGCATATTTTTCTTATGTCCATCTGTCATCCTTTAAGAGAAAAGTGTTGTTGTATTGAATCAATTTTTGGTAATAAGTTGAATTTTAAAGGAATAGTAATATCTATTATGAATGAAATCTTTAGTTTCATGAAAAATTAAAGAATCAAATTTAAAAAAATTTCCTCTATTGATAAATGGCTACTTAAGCAAGTTCTTCAAGATGTTTTTTGTATCATATGGAAATACATTTTATTTTATTTTTAGATTTTGAAAAAATATTAAAAATTAAAAAAAAATCATTATTTTGCAAGCTTGAATTTTGTATGGAAAGGTGATAATACTTCCTGGCCCTCTATTAGCACAGCATATGTTTGAAATTAGTGTTTTGAGGAATAGTGACAGATTTGCCTTGAGCCATTAACATGGTCACCCCAGCAACAAGCCTGAAATTAGTAGCTTCATCTTAGAAAAGAGATTCTATCTTTTTAAGGAGAATGAAATGATAACATTGCCTTTTGTAATTTTATACTTCTGGCCAAGTCAAGGATGTCAGAGCAAACACTGCTTATATAAAGCATGCAAGTGCATTCCACACTTACAATGTCTTATTCTTCATTCTTCTTTTGGGCCCATAATTATTTTAAGTTTCAAAACGTTAAACAATTTTGTGCAATTACTCATATCATTTTTTTCCCTTAGATAACTATAAATTGGCTATCTCTTCATCCATTTTTAAAAGACCTTCTTACTATTTACATGTAATTTATAAAAAGAGAAAGTATTCTTGAATAACAAATTTTTAAATAATAGATTTAAAGATTTATATGAATATTTAAAATAGTAGCAATGTTTCTTAATTTGGTGAGAGGGAGAACTTTTTAGAGTCTTTGTACCTAAACCTAGAATATGATATTTCAACCTGTAGCTTCTTTGATTATGTCTTCTTCATTCTAAACTTTTATAATTCTCATAAAAAGAATATGCATCTAACACACAATAAAGAATAATAAAACTCTTGTGTGTGGGGGGGTGTAATTCCAGAAGTTCTTAAAGTGAAGTAATACAACTAATTTAATATATGTTGATAGTGTGAGTCTACAACCTGGTCATGGGTGGGCACTTTCCTTAACAAGGATTAAAATTTCCAAAACATTTTAACAAGAGTAATCAGTTATCCTTATGAGAGCACCTTCATAAATATTAATACAAACAAATCATTGAGTTTTAGGTATAATTATTAAAATCTGAAAATCATCTATATTACTTTGGATTTGGGCAAAAAAATTGAGTATGGACTCTAAGTACTGATTTATTGAGGATGACACTAGTATGTAAGAAAGCTGAAAAAAAAATCAGTGTTAAGCACCTCTGAATTTATTGTTGCTATGCATTTCTGTGTCAGAGGTAGTGCAAACATAGCTGGGTTAGGGACTTCAGAGATCCCTGGCATTCTGAGAGCAGTGATCCCATGGTGGTCTACTCTATCACTCAAAAGGCAATCAAAAGTTAACAAATAATATCCCATTAGAAAGAAACATGAAGCAGAATACGTTTTAATCAATATCTGTTCTAGGGACATTTAATTGGAGATTCTCTTCCATGTGACTGGAATTGTCAAAGAATAAGACAAATCAAAACCTCTAGTTCTAGTAACACAAAATATTTTAATGATCTAGAATATCTAAAATGTTCATCTAGCTAATTCATCTTTATTGGTCCAAATTTTTTATTTTTCTTTATTCTTGCCATCTACGAAATATGGAAATCATATTTTCTTTCTTTCATATGGAAAGAAACAGGTAACTTAATAACTGGATAACCAATTGATTGAGAGACAAGAAAGATCTTATCAAAAACTTTGGAGCTTTTGTTTTGATTCCAGAGATGCTGGCATGAGTATAGAAAAAGAGTCATCTCAAATAAAATGATTTATGGATAGCACATGCACCTACAAATTTTTTTTCTTAAAATAATTTTTAAGTCCTTTCATATGCAAATTTATCCAAATAGCATTTGCAATTAGCCATCTACCTCTCTATATTTGACCATTTAGTTCTCATAAAGAGTATCTATTTTCTATGAAAGAACCTGGGTGTTTGAATGCAAGAACAGAATACTAAGTGGGATATCATTCCAATATTGTGATTATACTATTTGTTGGAAAATAAGAAGAATAAATTAAATATGTATTATTGCCTTCTCTGTATATCTGTACTAAGCAGGTGGTAGGAGTAAGCAGCTATTTCTGCATATACTTGTAGAACCAATTATAGAAATAATTATGAAAACAAATGCAAATAGGTACTCACCCAGCATAGAAAATTATTTTAGTAATGAAATTCTTGAGTTCCAACAATATCACTGAAATACATACGTGCATATATAATACATACATACTGTGTGTATCGTTTCTCTGACAAGAACACACCCATGCATACAGATATAGATATATGTAGATGTGGTCATTCTTTCTCCTCTTTTCTAATTTTATCAGAGTTTTTTCTTTTGGCATTTCCTTTTCTTTACACTACCACTCTAGTCCTCATTTCTCGTATCAGTCATGAGCAAGTCTGAGACTTTAGCTGAAGTGGCACAAGATGAGTGTTAACAGGGAAAGAAAGCAAGAATGAAAGGGAATTGGTATGACTAAGCTTCATGACATATATTCCATAAATGGCTCCTGACCCAAAATCCAGTATAGTCTTATGAGTAGGCATATGTATAAAAAAGGAAAGGATAAACATAAACAATTAGGTCAAACGTTAGGCAAATACAACTCAGAGAAGTATATTAAGGAAATCTTCAGTGACCAAAATGAGGAAAAAAGTGGAAATGACTAATATGGAATCACTGACCTTCTGGTTCTCTAGGACACTTATGAATCTCTATCAAGAGCCTTGGGCTTTCAAGGATAAGAAATTGAAAAGCCTTGAATGAAATTCTCTTAACAGGTATGGGGCTTAAATTTAAACTTTTGATAAAAACAGAGAAATTCCACAGAGAGGCTTTAACAAAAAATTACTTCTGGGTTAGTAACTTATGCAGTCTCCAAAATTCTCTGGAAGGACACACTCTCAACAAAGGATTTAGAGATTATGAATATAAAACCTGTTAAGCATGAGTTCAAATCCATAAGTATTAAACAAATGAGTAAATTTTGAATCAGAGTCAACAGAAAGATCAAAGATCAAAATTAGAAATAAAACATTCAGATAATGGGATTACTAAACATAGATTAGAAAATAATTATTTAAAATAATTAAAAATGAAAGATGGAGAGAAAATATATGAAATAAACAAGATGTTATCAAAAAAAGATCATTTTCAATGAGTGCCAATTATAATTTTATAAGCAACAATATAAGCTTTAAAACTAGTACAGATATATTAAATATAGCTAAGAAATAATTAATAGGAAATCAGAGCTGAATAGATTGTCCATAACATTACCAGAGGAAAAAAGGGGGAAAAAGTGATAAGAAAGAGCTTATAAGACATTTAAAAAAAAAAAAAAATGGGTGAGATGGTCCAACATTTGTCTAATAGTAGCCAGAAAGACAATGAGCAGAAGTACTCTTAAAGGAGTAATACATGAAAAATGTTCAAGAATTGTGATATTAATATATATAACTTATAATATGTATCTGTATATTTATATAAATCTGTTTATGTTGGTCTACCTATTTACCTATTTCTTCAAGAAGCTAAGTGGATCTCAAGATAAATTCAACTAAATCTACCTCACAAATAAACATAAACACAAATTTTAAAAGTAGCTACAAGATAAAATAGATATTTAGACAGAAGTAGATTAGGTTTACAGCAATTGTAGAACATATAAAATGGAAGAATCATATCTCCAAAGTGCTAAGTGAGAATAAATATTACAGCAGCCTTTACCTGACTAATTTTTTTAAAGATTTTATTTACACTAATTTATTAATGAAGGTTAAAAGAGATGTTTTCAGACAAAAAAATCATTAGTTTCTAACTACATCCCTTACTGAGGGAAATCTAAAAGATATAATTTAGGAAGAAGTAAATTGAATTCAGAAAGAAAAATGTAAGAAAGAATGGTAAGTAAAGACACTGATTCTTATAGGTAAACGCAAAAAAAAATCACTGTGTAATATAAGACATATAGTAATATTAATAATGTACAAAATATGATAATACATTAGTGATCAATTGGGGGCAAATTAAACAGTGGCTGAAACACTAGACCTCCATCATATTCAAAAGTTTGGTTGGAGGAGCTAAAGCTCTTATATTATTTGGAAGAAGGACAAGAATATTTACTAGCTTTATGCTTTGTTAAGTGAGGTATCAATATTAAAACTTAAAGGTAACTACCCAGAAAAAAAAAAAAAAGAAGATATACTATCCACTTGATTAGGAGGAGGAAAAGGAAAAAAAGAAATTACTACAAAAAAGGGAGAAATATCATGCACAGAAATATCTAAGTAAATTAAAAGTACACAACAAAACAAATAAATACAAATACATCAGTATAACCACAATAAATGTGTTGGATTACAACCTCAGGAGTTCTCCAAGTGAAATCTGAAACTGGCCACTTAGAGGGCACGGAGAGACTGAAGAAAAAGGCAGATCACCCAGACGAGTAGGTGGCAGGTTTTCAAATTAGCAAGTGAAATTACATATGAGGCTTGTTTTGGTAGTTGCAGGGGGAGCAGATCTCTGTGCCTGCCTGACAGAACTTAAAGGTATAAATAGAGGTTTAACAGGGTTTAGCCACATGTATAGCCCAGATGATCTCAACAATATATCACTCTGTCAAGGCTCTGTTCTTGAATCAACTCTGGCTTTAGGAAAGTGGACATAAAGTTCATTCCAAGGACTGGAGAGGGGTAAGGAGTCCCAACTGCTTGAATCCAGCTCATCGGTCTACTGGTGGTCATGGTCCTCAATGACCTCCTCGAACAAAATGTTAGTGAACTCAACTGCTAGTTAAGGATGAAAATTCTGATATTCCTCTTCCTCTCCTTCCAGGTTTGATCACCCAACCTATTCACTTTCTCAAGTAGCCACCACTCATGCCAGCAGCATCTACTTGATTTCCTCCCTGTTCTATGGAAGAATAGGACAGTCTCATCTGTTCTCCTTTCTTGTATGTTTTCAAAACCAATAGAGCTATCTTACAGTTTTCTAAGGACTTCTACTTACAGACGTAGATAGGAAACAAGTAGCAGGGAAGATATGGAAAATATAAATAGCAAGAGAAAAAGTCCTTATTTTCAACAAGGATGGCCAACCTGCCCTAGTTTTAAAACTGAAACTACCAAACCTAAGGTATCTACCCCACACCCCTGACAGTCCCAGGGAATAAAGTATTGTTGGTTTTCCTAATGTTTCAGCTAGCATCTGTTATGTGTTATGTCTCCAGAATACAAAGGACTGTAATTTTGACTTTTTTGTCCCTTCTTTTTATCCATTTTTACACTTAGATTTTGAGATCCCTGCCTGGTCACTCTACATAACATCAAGCACTTCCATTAAAAAAAGAAAAAAAAAAAAAAAGGCTACTATCCTGGTGTTCCTTGTTCTCTTATTTAAATATTTTACACTACAAAAAAATGTTTTAACCACATGATAAATTTAATGACTCTACTGTTGCTCAATATCAAGCAAATAACAAAACAGTGAATTAAAATGAGTATGGAACAATTTACACTTTATTTTTTTTTCTTTATTCTAGATTCAATAATTATTTTTAACATTTATTAAACAAGTATTTTTAGGCTCTACATGCACACACTTTGTGTTGTGTGCTGTTCTCACTGGGGATAGGCCAAGTGGACCTGTTTCCACTTGCATTCTTGCAGCATGGAGGAGTGGGTAGGGGGAGGGCATAATCAAATAGGCAAAGCCAAAAAAAAAAAAAGTGATTTTGGACAATTAGTGAAATGAAGAAAATGAAATAAGTGATGTGGCTCACAGGAGGAATATTTTGGAAAATCAGGCCTAATAGAACAAGACAGTCATGTAAGATAAGAGGATAAAATGTTTATGTAAAGGGAAACTGAACACATACGGGCCTGTGTGAACTTACATTCAAGCAACAAAGAAGGCCACTGTAACTGGAATCTTGTGAGCAGAAAAGGTTAGCAAAGACACATCAGAAAAGTGGGGAAGCTATGTCACACATTGTCCGGTGACCATTGCTAAGAAGTTAGATTACATTCTAAGGGCAACGGAAAGTTGCTGGAGAGTTTTAAGCTGTAATGACATTATCTGATTTTGTTTGAAATATGTCTATGGGTACTCTGGAAAATGAAAAGCAGAGACAGGAGTAAAAACTGAGAGATCAGTTCTGAAACTTCTCAGGAAAGAACTTGTGGTGATTTAGACTAAAGTATATTTAGCAAGCTAAAATACTGGATAGCTCTAGGTTGATCTAGGATGCATTTCAGAAGTAAAATCAACAGAATTTACTGATGTGGGTCATGAGTAAAAGAAAGATATAAAGGATGGTTGCTGGTTAGAATTTTAGTAACTGAATGGATGTTGATATTTACTGCAAGGGACAAGACTGGTGGAGAATATAGGTTGAGTTAGATGTGTGTATCAGCTGTGATGATTCTATTTTAGCCATTTTTGGTTGAAGTATTTCTTAACTATGTACTACAAATGTTACGTAGGGAGATGGATGTAGTAATCGGTAGCTCAGAGGAGAAATTAAGTCTGGAGATACATATTGGGAATCATGATCATAGAGATAGTATCTAAAGTCATGGGGATTGGAGTGTGTGTCAGTAGCAGAGTGTAAGGCTTAGGCAAGAGTCCAAGGAATCCCAATATTAAGAGTGAGAACTCCAGGAAATGACAATCAAGTTCTGTGGGGCTTAGCTAGAGAGAGGGATTTAATTCAGTCTTTACCAAGTACCTACTCAACAGCACATTCTGTACAAGATGACTCAATAAACAAAATTGACTTATGCCTCATGTGGCTTATTCCAGTACCAACCATTTCTTAAAACTACCACTCCCCATTTCTTCCCAATTCCTTTTAAAATCTAAAACCCACATATTAATTCAATAGGAAAAAAAATGGCATTATGATATTATTTTTTCTAGCATTACACATTTCAGGAAAAGGAGATAAAATAAATTCACAACGAAATTACAGTTTAATATTGTTCTATTTACTTTATTTGCCCCCCCCCCTTTTTTCAGGTTATAACTGAGCAATATGGAAAATCACAATGGCTTCTTCAGGAAGAATGATTACAGTGATGGACTCAGATTGCTTGAGTGTTACCAACCACCACAGAAACTGCAGGCAAAGCAACAATGGGCAAAGCAACAATGTGTATCTAACACCAGTTGAATAAACAATGTAAAAATAAAAATAAATCATCAGAATTTCTTTAATCCCAAAGGAAATATGTAGACAGATAAAACATGAAACAAATTTCACAGGCAACTTCTTGCTTTAGGGCACGGTTTATAACATTAGCCTGAGCCAATTTGCTTCTGTTTCAATTAATACAATTGTAAATTCAGTATTTATGTTGTAGGAAAGTTAAACTTTGGCTTTGTGCAATGTTAAGCTTTTCTTTCTTATGGCAAAATAGAGCTGTAAAGAAACATAATCTCTGGAAGACTTGAACATGGTTGGTTCAAAATTAAATTTTTATCCTGTGACTCTGGGGAGACGCTTGCTTTAAAATATGCATTTTTCTCCCATATTCACCATTGTCTCCACATATTTTTTTTTTCCAATACTGAAATCATTTTTACATAGCCTTTGAAAATTGTATTGATGTTTGCTCTTTGGATTTTCTCTTTCTTGAGATTATTTTTAATTTGCTAACACACTGTAAACACTACAGCTTTGCATATTTTCTGCAAATTTTATCTCTATGTCATAAAAAAGTAGTGAATTTGCTATTTAATTTTGCTATGTTTTCCCTTGTGCATTAAAAATGTATACTTTGGATAACTTATGTTTGGAATATGGAGTGCTAATGTAAAATCTACCATTGCATTCTATTTAAAGGAGTAAAATACATTGAGAAGATTGAATAGCTAAAAAGGGATTTCAGGGAGAATTTTCACATACTTAAGAAGATATCTGTTTTTGAAGCATATTAAAATTATTCTCTAAAAATTGCCATTACAAAAAAAGGACCAGTCACTGCCATTGCTTTGATTTGGGGCTGGGGCAGCCAAATTCAGTGCTCTTACTGTCTCTTAAGTGGAAGCCTTAGAACATTAAACTTGAAACAGACACTAAGCTATGGGTTACACTTAATAAAGTATATAAACTGTGAATAGAGGAGATGGGAGAAGAATGCTATGTGGTTAAAAATATGAACATTAAATAATATTAAGAAAATTATGATTCTGTGTAACAAGAAAATTTATAACATAGAAATTAATGGTTTTCAAATAAATTCATTCCTAGTGTTTTGCACTCCTGACTTTGTCCATGGGTCTGTTTCTTCAGTTTCCCCATATTAGAGCTACAGAAGCTAGCTGCTTGGTGCAAATTACAGAAATGTACTAACATGCAAATATTCCAGCAGGAATCTCTGTCCACTCTTATCTACTTCCCTAGCATGTGGTCCACAGTTGATATATAGTTCCTCATTACTGCAAACTCTATCTTTATTCAGAGAATCTCTTATTTCCCTGATTTCTACTCAAGGACAAATGTTTCAGTATGTAGGGCAATGTTTCCCATAGAGTTTGGTGTGGTTTCTTGACTTATCCTCTGTTCTATTGTGAATAAACTCAACTTTTCTACAAAGTTCTACCTTTTCACTAAAATTAAAAAAAACCAAAACACTACTTGCAATATTCACTCATTCCAATGGAAGTTTCCCTCCATAAAGATACCTTCTCCATAATTCCAAAATAGTAGGAGGAGAGGAAGAATTCGATATATTTTCATTTTTAATACTACTCCCAGAAAAAAGGAGATTAAAGCAAGTCTGTGAGAGAAGAAAACCAGTAGCAGAATTGAAAGAGAATTTGTGATATAAGAAAGACTTTGCTAAAGCTAGATACTTACGGAAGGTGTCCTTAGGGATAGGAAAAGATTAAGGTATAAATTTGGGGGCGAGATAAGAGGAGAGAGAGCTGAGGAACAGTGACCTTTAAAAAATATCTGATATACTCTTTTCTCTTCACTTTGAAATGTCCCCATTACTTTTCATTCATTCTTACAGAGAAAGTCTTAAGCCAATTTGATGACTAACAAATACATGATTGTAAATTCTCAATTAATGTGCCTCGATGTAGGATTTTTTAAATGATTAAATATATCATTTCATGATAACTCTTCTTTATATCAAAGCAAAAGTATTTTTCTGCTTCTGTTCCACTGTAATACTAAAAACTTGATCCCTGCTGCTAGAAATTTTAGATTTGAGTTAATACTTGGCCACTAACTGCCTAATCTTGAGAAAATTATTTAACTTCCTTGGATCTCAGTCCTGTCATCTATAAATGGGAATAATGGTACTTATTTCAGAAAATACTGATTTTGCATGAATTAGATAAACTTAGCATAGAGTTGGCTTGTGAGCATTTCTATAAACTATGCACCATGCTGTTCTTCAGCCTTTCCTCCTTGTCCTTCTCTTCCTTCCTCCAATTGTCATGTCTAACATTTTCTAATATCCTTTGTTCTTTTTTTTACACCTCTTTGTTGTTCCCCAAACAAGAAATAAGAATTGTCCAAGATCTCAGATTCCTTTGGCAGCCATTTCTATAGCATTTTTATCTATTACAATGGCTTCAACTGTTTACAAAGACAAGACATCTTATTACATACAGCTCTCACCAAAACTTTTTTCCTAATCTTTATTTTTATCTTTCTGTGGGATTTATCCATTCAGACATGCCAACCCAAAGTCAACTAGTCATAAGTCAGTATTCTTACCCTATAAGCAGACTTTCTCCTGGTTTTCCCTAATTTTGTTACTTCTGTCACCTTCCAACTTAAAATTGCAAAGCCAGCCTTCTCTTTCTCTTTTGGCACCCACATACAAGAACGAACAGCTTCATGTTTTTGTTTAATTTGTACTATCTCTTCATTTTCACCACTGTGATGTTAGTTTATGACATCCTTACTTGACTTCAAATACCACAGACTGATATGTCTGTTTCTGAAATTTCCATAAATGAGTCATAGACTGATTTGGTGCCTGGATTTTTCTACTCTAAGTTTGTGAGAATCAACCATGATGATGATATATATATATATTTTTCATTGCTGTATAGGATTCCAGTATCCAAATATACAAAGACTTATTATCCATTCTATTGTTGGTATTTATGTTGCTTCTACTTTAGAATGATTATGAATAATGGTTCTATAAACACATTTGTACATGTTTTGTGAAGATACATAGATCTATTAGGTATATAGATATATATACACACACACACACAAACAAAGAAGGGAAAAAACATTAAATACAAAGAAAAATATCTTTATTGAAATACGGATGGTTACTGCTGGGTGGTAGAATATAAGAAAATTTTTGCCTAATCCTGTTTCCTACAGCAAAAACAAAATTTGAAAATTGGTATGCCATAGTTATTTGGAATATGACTTCAGGTGTCACAAAGCCCGATTCAAATTCTAGTATCACTACTTCTTCCCTCTTATTTTATATACATTTTACTAATTTAACTAGTTATTTTTTATTTTATGTTACTTAACCTTGCTAAAGCTCCATTTCTTCATTGTTCTTCTGTAAAATTGGGGAATCATAATATCTCTTTCACAGAACTGTTGCAAGGAATAAATTACATATCACATGTAAATTCAGTCCAGTTTCTGGCAAAAACTACTTAGTAAGTTTTTCTTGGAATTGTATTATTATATTTATGATAAGAGGACACTGTTTCTCCTCCTATAATATCTGTCTTGCAAAATTTGGGTTAGATATATAGAATAATTTACAGTATAGAAATTCAAAGTGAAAATATACTGGAGCAATCAGAAAGATGTTTAATTTTTATTGACATAGCACAGAGTAGCAAACTATCTTTATGTTAAGTTACTTAGAGATGGGGCTGTAAATCTTTGAACCAAAACCACTAGGGTAATGGCAGCAGAAAGAAGAAAAATGTGGAGAATTTACTGTATAAGTGTATTGATTGAATCATTACCAATGCTTCTTATGTTTCTATTTTTTGTTATTTAACATTCATAAGAATTTGATTATATGTGCAGATTGAGTATCTTTTTCTTAAAATTTTGGATTAGCTGAGGACTGCATGCAACTGAACCAGCCAAATCTAAAACAAACAATTTACTATGTATAAGGAGGCATTTAAGAAAACTGCCAAATATGACAAACAATTTTTCCAACCATATAGCTCATTTATGATTCTAAAAGGTATGTGTTATATTTACAAATGTGTTCTTATTGAGATTCATAACTGTGTTGCTTGTTTGCTCAGAGTCCTAGAACATTATAATAAAATGAAAACTTAACATCACTGTCAATTTGGGGATTCATTTCAATTAAGAATTGAAAGCAAAATAGAGATGCCTGGGTGGACACAGTCAGTTAGCATCTGACTCTTGCGTTCATCTCAGGTTCTGATATCAGGTTTGTGAGATTAAGCCCTGCATCAGGTTGTGAGCTCAGCAAGTAGTCTGCTTGAGATTTTTTCCCTCTCCCTCTCCTACTTGTGCTGTTTTTCTATCTCTCAAGTAAGTAAATAAATATTTTTATTTTATTTTATTTTTTTTAAGATTTTATTTATCCATTTGACAGAGATCACAAGTAGGCAGAGAGGCAGGCAGAGAGAAGGGGGAAGCAGGCTACTCGTGGAGCAGAGAGCCCAATGTGGGGCTCAATTCCAGGATTTTGGGATTGTGACCTGAAGAGAAGGCAGAGGCTTAACCCACTGAGCCACCCAGGTGCCCTAAGTAAATAAATATTTAAAAGAAAACAAAAGAACAATTTCCCTCCAATTCTTAGTAAATGCTGTATTGAAATGTAAAAACAATATATTAAGAGAGATTATACTAAGGAAAGAACAGAGATTTGAGATTTTAGGAGGAGCCTAGTTTGAAAATCAACACCACTGTTTACTAATCTTTACTTTGAGTTGGTTTCCTGATCTGTAGAAAGGTGACTGTGAGTATTAAATATGAACATGAAACAGCCTCACAATGCCTGGCACAAAATTGGTTTTCAGTGATATTATATTTCTGTCCCTTATCACTCTAGTATTAAAGTATTTCCTTTAAAGTAATAGAAATTTCCCAATTTTGTTATTTGTTGGACTAAGTAGAAAATTTTTTGATATCATTCAATATGTATCAAAATTATTAAGGCCTTTTAAATCAGTATCTATCAGGAAAGTAGGAGACTACAATTTAACTAAAACTTATACACAGTTGTTACATCTTTTCTGAAATTCATCTTTACTCCATTACAATATTCCTAGCTAACAAGGATACATGTGCATCATTGTCATATTGCTTTCTGGTTTTAATACAGAGTTGAATATATATATACATACTGAACTCTCTATATATACTGAACTCATCTCATTATATTATCCCAGAAGTATTTTTATAAAGTTATTTATTCCACCTATAATAGTATTTTATGTACTGGTCCATTTCTGCCATAGATATAGTCATCTATAATAATACCCAAAAGCAGTTTTTAACTTATATTTCATCATCGAACTTATCATACTGGACTTTAGGGTTTTTGTTTGTTTGTTTGTTTAATGTATCTGAATGTTTTAATGTATTTTGAGCTTTATCAAAGCTGAAACTATGTTCTTAGATCACTACCACCTGATACGGAAATCCTTTTCCAGTTCAAATATGAAGCAATGTTGAGTTAAGTATAATTTTCTAGAAGCCAGAAAAACATATTAGACTGATTCAAGACCAATAACTTATCACATGAGTTAGAAGCAAATTCCAAAAACATCTGAAAGTAGACTGCTACAACTAGCTGACAGTATATAAAACTTCCATAAAAAAGAACCTTTCACTGAGAATGAGATCACAATATAAAAACTACAAACCCACAGGAGTAAAGGACCCCACCAAAAGAAAGAATCAGCAGAAGCAGGAAGTAGAAAAATCAACATTCCAAGAAGTTGTAAAAAAAAACCCAAGGTATGATTATTATTTCAAAACCTAATAGAAACCTAGGAAAGAAGCTGATTTTCAAGTTTACTGGATGACTGACTTCAAAGATTTTATTCCATTACATAAACTCATATTTCAGGTAAAAAGAAAAACAAGAACAAAACACAGAAAAATCCCACAAATCCTGTTGTCAAAAATTTTATATTTGGTATACATAATATAGTTGAAATAAAAATAACTTTTTGCCTATTACTTGTTCTAAATCAAATATTTTATGTAAAAGTATGGAATGATTGAAACATAATGTCTTGATCCTACTGACCACCATCTTTTGTTATCTGCAAGAGAATATTATGAATATTTAAAAAAAAAGCTCCTTAAAAAGTCTGTTGTCAAACACATTTGTGAAGTAATATACCACAATAAAAATTACAGAAAGGCTCACTAAGCAGCCTTATGCGAAGTCAGTACTTGCTAGATTTTTTTACAGATAGCATCCATTGTTTAGATAAATGAAGTGGACTTCTAGAGCAGAGGTTACTGGCACAAATGAATATGCTAAAATATGCATTCTGTTCATATGGTATTTCAATAATTGGTGCTTGAAATCAGTATGAACCTTTGCTATAAATCCCAGACAGAAGATATATTAAAAGAAAGTTCTGTGATTTGAACTCAGAAATCAATGGAAATATTCACCAAAAAATAAGATACTTTTAGAAATATATGTCAAAAGAAAAATGGTTGTCATTGCCATTCATAATTTATTATTTTGTTTCCTCTGTCCAATTTAAATTGGATTTTTTCCACGTCTTCCTTTCCCTGCACAGACTGCCTTTAAAGTACACAAGCATTCTATGCTGGGAAGAAATCCACACATGGAACTCTATTAAAAATGTAAAAACTGGGGTGTCTGGGTGGCTCAGTGGGCTAAAGCCTCTGCCTTTGGCTCGGGTCATGATCTCAGGGTCCTGGGATCAAGCCCCACATCAGGCTCTCTGCTTAGCGGGGAGCCTGCTTCCTCCTCTCTCTCTCCCTCTCTGCCTACTTGTGATCTCTGTCAAATAAATAAATAAATAAAATCATATATATATATATATATATATATATATATATATATGAACAAACAAAAAAATCCAGAATAGCCAGATCTGAATAAGAAAGCCTTAAGCTTGGTAGAGAGTGCAGGGAAAAAAAACTATTCCTTTTTTCCCTTCTAGGTTCTTTGGCTGGCCTGATAATTAAATTGACAAAGACAGATTAACAGGGAAAAACAAATCTAATTTTCTAAGTATGAAGCCCCAAAGATATGAGTCCCCGAGAAGTGACCAAAGTAAGCAGCTTTTAAACCTTTTAGACAAAGAAACAATTTGTGAAGAATTGACAAAATAAGGAAGTCTGGGCTTGTAGTAGCAAATTAATGAGAAATGTCAAGTTTTGTTCATATAGTCTTCTTGCCCCTGAATTCTTTGTCTCTCGCAGTAAGGATGTCATCAGTCCTCCAGGTGCAGGGAGGGTATCCTTCACATGGGGAACTTACTGCCTGCTTTTGGGGGAACAGAGGAAGGTCAGAATGACCTTCTTTCACTGACTGTTTCTTAGGTAAGTTTGCATGCCAAATAATCAATATGTCAGAGTGATATATTTTGGAAGGCCTTCCCTGAACTGCATCAAGAGGTATTTGGGGATGAGGAGGGGTATATTTCCAGGAATAACAAGATACACAGCATGAAAGGAAGCTTATGTGATGAGATCAAATAGATACAAAGTCATACACGCGTGCGCATGCACGGTCATTCACCCAAAATCCTTACAACTGGATTTCAGGTAAGAAACAGCCAATTCTGGGGAGGTGATGCTGAGAAAATTTCTTGATACAAATGGGGCTTTAGTAGGATCATGAAGGAAGGATAGAATTTTGAGAGGTATCAAGGAAATTGGAAAGGCACTTTATGTATAGAGATTAGTGTGGGTGCAGGAATCATCTGAGAGAATAAAATGCATCTTTAAACTCATCTAGTTTGCACAACAAACAAGAGGTAAAAATAGGAAAAAATGTCCCCCACCCTTATGTCTTCCTTCCTTCTCTTCTTTCCTTCCTTCTACAAATTAATTATTAAGCCCCATCATGTACACAGCTCTAAGCATACAGCTATGAAGAAGACCTTGTTTTTCCCTCAAAGAGCACATGGTCTGACAATACAAACAAATATGTAAACCACTTATTAGAGTAACACGTGACGAACTCACCTTGTGCTGTGTCATGGGGACAAATCTGTCTGACCATAGGTGCAGACACACATGAGGGAAGGTAGAATTGATGAGACCAGGTAAGCAAGGACCTAGATGGACAGGCAGAAGAGTTCAGAAGTGACAGGGTAGGGGGAAAGCAGAGAGCTTTAAGGATTATTAATTGGGAAAATATGCCATAAAACAACTTAGTGTGGTTAACTGAAGTTATGTTTTAGTATATGTGTATGCACATACACACATACAATACACAAGGACTGAATAATTATCATTATTTTACTGTTATCTACCTAAGCTATTACTGCCACACATCATGGACTCCCACACGCACGCACATACACAGAACAGACGTATACCGCAGAGTTCTATAACCACAGTCATGCTACAAGCAGAAGCTGCTGTCATGAACTGACTGAATAATGTTCAGTGACCTAAATGGGGACTTAGAATAAATGTAGGTGCGTGCATGCCTTAATCAAATAAAAAAGTAGGCCAAATACATGTGTTTGCTTTTTTTCATCAAAGCTGAGAAAGCTCCTTCTGTGTGTGTGTGTGTGTGTGTGTGTGTGTGTGTGTGTTTGACTATAAAAATAAATATACCATTAGCCTGAAAAATAAATGAACCATACAGTAAGTTTCTATCAAAATAGACATGAAATGGATTACAAATTAAACTCCAGACCGTGACATATTTTGTGTTCCTTTTCAATTGCTGAGACACTGTAAAATCCCTGAGGATATGTGGCATCACCCATCCTTTTCATGATAATCAGGACAGGGGTGAGAACAAAGATTTTTGTCTCAGAATTGTGTCTTCGAAGATTAACACTCAAACACAAAATAATTTCTAAGCTAGCAACATATGTTATTCCCTTCAGAATTGTGAGCAATTTCTATGGGTTTGTATAGAAATAATTCCCATGAATGTCATCATCAGTATCTAGAACTATGTAAACGGAAGCTGCCAAATTACACTTTTTCTCTAAAGTATCGTAGGACATATGTATCATAGTACAATGCCACTCACGACATGGACATCACTGAGATTGTTAAACCTGAAGCAGAAATAGCCTTTTGCTAACGTTTCTAAAATGAGAACTAAATCATCTTATGTTGCCAAGTTGAAAGGGGGTATTTGCCTTCTGATGCCTCAGGAAAGGAGTTAGGCAGGCAACTTCCATCACCATCAAAGTGGCAAATGGTTAGAGTGCCTGCATGTGAGACTGACAATATTGCTTTTAATATTTTAAATTAGGGAATTCACAACATACAGCATTTCAACACTATGCAGAAAAAAGATCCCTAGGGAATTAAATGCAAGATTTTGAAAAGATTCTCTAGGCCAGGGAGTAAAATATTAAATTTACAATGAACTGATGACCCCACAGGGGAAAGGGACATGTGGAATCATTTTAGGCATAAGTGTCATTTTACAGGTGAAGAAACTGAGGGCAAAGTAAGTGTGAACTCTAACAGGTCCACAGAGTGAATGTAATTTTCTTTCTCTGCTATTCCTGGCTCTCTGGACAAGCAACAAATACAAAGAAGGGGGATTACACAGCCAAACTTCAAATACAACTTAATTTTACCCTCAAATCATGCAGATACTACCTTCCCCCTGCCTTTGGTAGAATCACTAGAATCAATTTCTGTTTTATAAATAGAAATCTGACCCACTTTCGTATCATAATACTTATACATTATTTCACATTATAACAAATTAATTTTTTCAAATTTGATATTTGTGGCTTTGCAGCAAGGGACAATTATTATATTGTACCACCCAACACATCAAATAACCAGGCCTTCTGTAATCATTGCTTTATTTGCTCTGCCTGTGGCTTCCTATCACGTTTTTATTGCCAAGACCCCATCCCCTATGGCCGCCTTTCCAGCATCTAACCTTTAAGAGGCTCAGTAAAGACATACACTCTTTTCTCCTTAATGTGATTATTATCATATACACCTAATCTCTTCTTTTGCCACCCTGCCCCCCGCCTCTGCATTCCTACATCATGGGCCCTGATCACCTGTCACAACAGGAAGACAGTTTGGCACCTCTCACTTCACCCAAGTCTAACATCCACCCTCAAATTAATCTTCATCCACACCCATCATCACCCTCTTGGATATATTTTTTCTCACACTTGCTGCTCTCAGACAACCTCACAGATTTCTCTGTTCTTTTGTGCCCTCTGCAAACAATACCCATCTTTTGCTATAACCTATTTTTTAAAAGATTTTACTTATTTATTTGAGAGAGAGAGAGAGAGAGATAGCAAGAGAGCACAAGTAGGGAAAAGAAGGAGAAGTAGGCTCCCTGGGAGTAGGGAATCCAATAAGGGGGACCTCGGGATTATGACCTGAGCTGAAGGCAGATGCTTAACCCACTGAGCCACACAGGTGCCCTACCACATACATTTTTGACAATAAAAAAAACTAACACGGGGCTCCTGGGTGGCTCAGTGGGTTAAAGCCTCTGCCTTCGGCTCAGGTCATGATCTCAGGGTCCTGGGATCGAGCCCCGCATCGGGCTCTCTGCTCAGTGGGGAGCCTGCTTCCCTTCCTCTCTCTGCCTGCCTCTCTGCCTACTTGTGATCTCTGTCTGTCAAATAAATAAATAAAACCTTTAAAAAAAATCTAACAAATAGCTGGGCTCTGATGGACAACAGTGTTAGCAATCTCTGAGTCCACTTTTGTACTCTCCCAAGTTTTCTGAACACAGCACCTTCAAGCAAGGAATGGACCAAGTTAAGAATCCGTCAGAAGGATAGTATCTTTCCAAAAGGGAAAGACCAGTTACAGGGTACAGTTTTGACAGTGGGGCTTAGCAATACACCTCAACTGATACCAGAAAGCCCCGGATACTCCATCTTTATGTAATAGTGATAACTCTGTGCAGCCATTTGTGACGAGAAAAGTCATTTTGAGCAAACAAGTTATGAAATGTCTTGAAACATTTAGTCTTAACTCACATTTCCCTACTTAGTTGGTTACCAATTAAAAAAATACACAAATGAAATAGAACCATATTATAATAGACTATGCTGGCAGAATTTTAGTTATGACAAGGTTATTCATGATTGTCTTAAAACAAAAACAATAGAAAAATAAAGCAGAATTAGAAATTATCCCAGATATAAACTCTCAATTCAGATATAAGCCGGAATGGCCATATGTCATATTTGTTTTTCAACTGAAATTTAATTGCAATTGTGGTGTTTTTTTGTTTGTTCCTTTGTTTGTTTCACTTGTGACCTTGGTCAATGTTTTCAATTTCTTTAAACTTTGATTTCTTTATTAGTAAAATGGGGGAGAGAAGGGGTTGAGGGCAACTGCCTTTAGCATTGTCATGAGGGCTAAATTAGATAAAATTTCTGAAGTAGTTAGGTACACCGTCTAGCACATGACAGCCACTTAATAAATGAGAGGTCTTATTACATTTTAGTTATGAGCTTGTCCTTTGAAAGTAATATTATGTGATTTCGGACTTCAGAAGAAAAATCCACATTTATAAAACTGAAAGGGAAAATTTCCAGAGAAAGAATAGAATTTTCCCTTACAACATTCTTTTTCCCCTTTCTTTAGAAATGGGTATTGCATACTTCTATTGAGAATTCACCTCATATTATTTAAAACAATGTTTGATTGGATTTAAACTATCATCCGACATCATCTCAAAAAAAGACAATCCAAACTCCTCAATTATCTTTTTTACATACATCTCAAAATGTATTTTGAGTACCTGAAAGGCCATAATTCTTTTTCTCTAAAGTTTTGAATTCCCTCTGATGAAGTTATTACGCTTTGTGGAGCAGTAGCATGTCACAGAAACAATAGCTTACATTAACCTCTTACTGCCTTCAGTCAGATTCTTTCTTTTCCTTCATAAAAGTTAATTTAAAGCTTTTGAAAGAAGCAAGATTGGCAGGGACAAAGGATTAAGGTCTACGTCACAAAATAGGTACCGACTAGAATAAGTCACAATATTCTTGAAATTGTTGGCGATTTCAGAATCTCAACTACATTTAGGAAGGACTGTCTCAAGGGAGTGGTGGTAATTGAGTCTCTTTGGCCCATTCAGCTTATGGACTCATCCCAGGGATGATAATTAGAGCTATTCAACATGGTAAGTGTTGGTTTCAATTAAAAAAAAAAAAAATCACTGTCACCCTCTTCAGGATACATCGTGCCACGGAGATTGGAACCACTGTATGAAATTACATAGAGAGAAAGCATTTTTGTCAGGACCATCACCCACAAAAGTTTCAAAACATGGAACGCCAATCTAAAATCATTTCTTTATTCAAAAAAAGTATTCATTAAGTAGCTATCATCTGCCATTTTTACCCCCTCTGGGAAGTGGGGATAGACAGGGATAATTCCTACCTTCCTAGAGTTTAATGGAAAGGAGGAGAGAGATGAAACATATATATGAACCCATGACTGGCCTCATGGCCATATGACCTGTGCAGTTGAAGGCTCTGTTTAAGTTGGTTTAAGGCTCAGCTACTCCTTTCCCGAAATTCTGAATAATTTTTTTTAAAAAGATACTGCATTTTCATTTTCATTATCTGAACTCTGCTAATTAGGTAGCCAGTCTTGTTCGATAGTACTAAGTCGTATAAAGGAAATAAAGGAAAATAATAAGACAGAGAGAGGGGTCATGATCACAAAACTACTTTAGATAGGAGTCAAAAAAGACCTCTCTGATGAGGCCATTTATGAACCATGAATTATGATATTTACTAAATTAGTGGATTTCATAAACTGACAGGACAGTAAATTTATTTATTCAAATTCAGAAAATACTGATTTTACACCTCAGCTATTCAGAAGCCACCACATTACTCTTTAAGGAATAGTAAGACACAGTTCTTATCCCCAGAATATATGAAGTAGAAATATAAGATACGCAGGTAGCTCTCCATATGCTTCTCAAGAAAGCCATTCAGAGACATGAGGATTCCAGAAGTGGAAGATACCACAGAAGCTTTGGGACAATAGGAGAAGTTCTGAAGAGCAGGAGATGTAGGGTATCTCTCTGCCACAGTTTAGTAGGGTAGGGTGGGTTAAGGGAACTTCTCCAGACAGAGGAAATGGCATAATTTGCAGACAAGCAGATTGCTTATGAGGGTAACAGTGAATAATGTTTAAGTGTAGCTACTCTACAGGATGGATGTAGGAAAACATTAAAACAAAGACAAATAAACAAACAAAGCCACCAGAGTGCATTCTTAGCTCCTTTTTTTTTTTTTCTTTTCACTTTCACCAAATACATTGCTAAATCTTATAGATTCTGTCTTCTAAGTATCTCAAGTACACTGCTTCTACCTTGTGGCTGTGATCATCTCATTTCTAGTCACAGGTTTCTCTGACTCTAATGAGGCCTTTTCCCCAGATCAGTTCTTTCTGCAATCAGAGGACTCTTTCTAAAATAAAAATCTTATCATGCTGCTGTTGAGAGTGAACTATTTCAATGTAATACTGTGACTGGACAAGTCTTGATTCTGAAATCGGACTTAATGGGATTTGCATCTTAGCTGTGCCACTTACCCACTAGGCTATGCTTTTTGTTTTTTCTTAAGTAAGCTCTGTGCCCAACGTGGGGATTGAACTCATGACCCTCAGTTCAAGAGTTGCATGTTCTACTGACTGAGCCAGCTGGGCACCCCCCAGCTGTGCCATGTTAATGAGCTTCTTAGCCTGCCTGGTCCTCAGTTTCCTCATAGGGTGGTTATGAAAATTCAATAAAATAATGTCTATGAAGCGGTAACACTGGTTAACATAAAGAGCACTCAGTAAATATAACTGTGTCAGGATAAAGTAAAAATCATTGGTGTGGGATTAAGACCTGAAGTGCGCCTCTAGCTTTCTCACTAGTGTCATTCCCTGGCTGATTCTTTATTTTCAAAATATTCATTTGCATCACATGCTATCCCTCATCTCCAGGACAGTAATGTGCTATGCTTTCTCCCAGGGATGTTTCTCTTCCATTACCCATCTCCTCATTCCTTCATCAACTGCACTTACTCCCACTTGCTAAGCATGAAAACTCAGACCGCCATTGCTCCAATGACTTCTTCCAAGTCACACTGTGAATATCAGAATATAGTCCTTAAACCCATTTGTAGTGGTTCAAATCCTGGGCTCATTCCCCTCTACTTACTGTCTCACAAATGTCAGATAGTCTCTCTGGGGAGAAAAGTCATTTTTTTTCTCAATAAAATTATTCTGAAAATATGTACTTTGTCTTCTGCCCTTACCATTTCTGTCTTCTTCCCTTGATTGTGAATTAATATTGGTTTCTATTGACAGCTTATTTATGTCAACTAAAATCAGAAAGCAGACAAAAAATGCATGAACAAAAGCCTGACATACCCACTCTTCCCCAAAATAATCTTTTATCTTTGGGTTAATGGGCTGCTATCCATTCTTTGGAGGAAAACTGAGGCAGTCATTTTCAAGTATCAACCATAAACTTGGTGCTATAGAAGAGGCACTGTCATTTTTAAGGCATTTGGGGAAAGCAATCACAGTATAAATTTAAATGGAATGTCAATCTGTTCAGTGAAATTAAAGTTTTAATCTTAAAGTCTGGCTAATGCAAATTCAGATTGTTATAGATTCGTTCCATAAACATCAATAATTTTCCATTATGTTAAAATCAATCCCAGTTTCACATTCAAAAAGATTTGAGCAAAAACCTTAGAGGATACTACAGATGTTCTTATTTTGGTTCTGTGCAAAAAAATAGTTGAATGTTCTTATGAAGAAGAGGCAATTTAGCTTTGATGTCTCCATTCCTAGAGAAAAATCCGGTTCATACTTCCTAGAAAAATCCAGTCATGCTTTCTAATTAACCATAACAAGTGATTTATACTTAGAAACTCACAGGAAAGAAAGAAGAAAGAAAGAAAGAGAGAGAGAGAGAGAGATAAAGGAAGGAAGGAAGGAAGGAAGGAAGGAAGGAAGGAAGGAAGGAAGGATCTGGAGGGAAAGTTGGATTAAAAAATTATACCACAAAACTTCATTAACAACACATGGAACTATCTGGAAATGGTACATATTTATGGTGCTGTGTGATATGCTTCTCCATTTTGAACAGAATTGAGGTATGCCTGGGTGGCTCAGATGGTAAGCATCTGACTTTGGCTCAGGTCATGATCTCAGAGTCCTGGGATAGATCCCTGCATCAGGTTCCCTGCTCAGTGGATCGTCTGCTTGAGACTCTCTCTCCTTCTGCCTGCCTTACCCCCAGCTCACGCTTGTTTTCTCTCTCTCAAATAAATGAATAAAACCTTGAGGAAAAAACAGTTGCATTTAGGAGTTCATTTAACCTCTACAAAATTCAAGTTTTCTCGTCTATGAAATGAAAACAACAGTGTCAACCTTGCCCACGCTTCAAAATTTGTGTGAAGATTAAGTGAAAAAGCCAGTACCAAAGCACGTTGAATGTATACATACAAATCAAATATAATGTGACATCATTTCATACTCGGCAAAAGACATAAACCCTTCAACTCTCTTTCAAGTGCTAGAAAAATATCACTTAAGTCCTCTCTCAGATTGTCACTTGAATTTTTTGCCTCACCTGAAATGTTCTTTTTTCTGCTCTCCACAAAAATTCTGTAAAAATTCATTTCATCAATGAAATGTTTCCTAAAATCTATAGCCCTTACTTATCTCTCTCATCTAAAAACCCTTTCCTCAAATTTGTGTAAAAGAATTTTTGCAAGTTCATTCCATGAATGTTAGACTTGCTACTTGCATCCAGTTGGCAAGTCTTTTAAGACAGAACTACTCTCACATTGCCTCTAGATGCCTGGCACTATTCAGAGCACGAAAGACATAATCAATACTAAATTGCTGAATGGATTCATTCACTCCTTGGGAAGGGTGACTAGATTTTCTATTTAGCGATCTTGATGGTTATTCATAGGATATAATTTATTTTGCCTATAATGAATCTAGCCTAGAATTAGGTATGTAGAGATTAACCAATACAGGAGAAAACAGGCATATTTCACTGGTTGTATAATTGTTCAACTTTTGCTAGCACTTTTCATTTTTAACAGTAAGAGCATTTATCTAAAGATCAGTCTTCAATAGGAGACATTCATAAATATAGGGACCTTGGCATTAGACTGACCTAGGTTAATGTCTGATGTTTTCTACTTATAAGCCATGCAAGTATTGAAAGTTACCTATCTTGTGGTCTGATTTTCTTCTCTATAAAAGTAGGATGCTATTACAAATAGTGCATATATACTATTGGCCATAACTGTCATTAGTATCTGTATCAGAGAGTACTTAAGCAACTCATTCATTTATTCATTTGCTGGGTACACAGAGATGGATTAAATATAGTCCTTACTTTTGAGGACTAAAGTGAGGTCGGGGATATAATTTGATCAGTACTAATGAAGGTATGTTTCACCCAGACTGATGTAGGAGTACAAGGCAAGAAATTATTACTTTTCCATGACAGAAGAGGTATGACAAAGAGATATGACAGAAGAAGAACCGTTTGATTTGCGGCTTACTTGATGAGCAAAATTGGTCTAGTAAGTAGAAAGAATGTGATGGAGAAGGAAAGAAGCTTCCAGATAAGCAAATAATGGGCACTAGGTCCTGGCTTTTCAGAACATTTTGCTTAAAAATCTAATGAGAACAGACTGATGAAGATAATACAAGAGGACTCTTATTATAAAATTGGGTAAGCCTAACTTTATGAATTCTAAGGATAGGCCCTTTGCTACACATACATGTTAAATATATGCACATACACATACAAAATATATGGATTATATATTTATAATGCATATATTATATATATTTATATCATAATATTATAAATATTATATATTTATAATGCATATATATTATATTACATTATTGAGCAAATATTGCCTTTATCATTCATCTAACATAATAACATACACATTGAAAATTGAAAAACTTACTCTCACTGTAAAAACAGAGCAATATATTGAGATAATTAGAAACTATCATATTTAATCAAGCTACTCCTTAAAAATAAAATAGGAATAGTAGTTGGTTTTAAATTAGCTTATGATCTAGTTGTCTACTCATATTTCATTGATTTTTGTAAGGTATCTTAATCACTCTTCAGTAGTTATTTTTCTGTACCTTCATAAGTGAAAATAATGCTATCATCTATTTCAGAAACAAAAATCAAAGTAAAATCAGTCCCATAAAACTTGGAAGGTTCACAAGAAGTCTATAATTCTGCCTAGAAATGAATATATTTAAGAAAAAGGCCAATATGCATACTGTTTAAAAATTCTTACAAAAGTAATACATCACACGTTCTCTGTTCATGATTTTGGTGGTATTAACAAACAAGAAGTCCTATTTATTTAGCTAATGGAATTGCCAATGATTTTTTATGGATAGACCCATGCTGGCACAAATAGTAACTTGTCACCAGTAAGTTTATTTACAGCAAAGAATATTTTGTAAAGATGACCGTAAGGCAAATAAGACAACTTTCAAGAGGTGTTTATATTTGAAAGTCATAAAAGATGCATTAATAAAATTTACATTTAAAAAAATGTTCTGGAGTGGAAAAAGCATTTTGCTTTTCTTTTTTATCAACAACATGCAGTTATAAATACCACTTAAGATGATATGTCATTAAAATAATCCTGACTGTATGTGATTCAGCACAGATATAAGGGCTTCCTACAGAACATATAAATGTTGATGAAAAGGGAAGGTACTTACTTCTTTGAAAAAGAAAATACAGAAAACAGAGATTTTTCTTGCAGTAAATCTGACCACAAACAGGTTAAATTTTTCTTTTAAAATATGCATAGGTTGGGATGCCTGAGTGTCTCAGTGAGTTAAACCTCTGCCTTCGGCTCAGGTCATGATCCAGAGTCCTGGGATGGAGCCCTGCTTTGGGCTCCCTGTTCAGCAGGGAGTCTGGTTGTCTCTCTCCCTCTGCCCTCACCTGGCTTGTGCTGTCTCACTCACTCTCTCTCTCAAATAAATAAATAAAATCTTAAATAAATAAATAAATAAATAGGCGTAGGTTAATTACTATAAACCTTATGATACAGATTATGAATATATATGTAAAATTCAAAAAACAGCAAATTTCTCCTCACTCAGTTGAGCCAAAAGTGATCAGCAATTTAATCATTATTACATCTAATAATATTATAGAAAACAATTGCAATTTTTATTAGTTATAAACATAATAAAATGTCACCTGATATTTAGTAGACATGACATACGAACTATTTTCATTTACACCAGTATTAGCTTTACTTAATGAACAAAAAATATTTAGCAAAGTTTTCTAATATAAAGCATATTTCTTCATTGTTGAAACTGAGGAATGAAAGAATTTCAATTTTGTTGACAACTAGTACTACCTCGCATATTTGTTATCATGATAGGCTATATCACAGTTTTTTTAAAGATTTATTGATTGACTTAGAACAAGAGAGTGTGAAAGAACACTGTAGGGGGAGAGAGGGGAGGTGTGAGGGACAGGGAGAAGGACAAAAAGATTCTGTGCTGTATGGAGCTCAATGTGGCACTCGATCCTCTGACCCCAAGATTAGGACCTGAGCTGAAATCAAGAGTCTGACACTCAACCAACTGAGTCACCCAGGCACCCTGGTCCTATCACATTTTTGTGATGGTTTTTAGAGTAGTACTTCTAGACCACTGTCATGTTTTATTTTTTGTTATATTTTTTTAAAGATTTTTATTTATTTATTTGACAGACAGAGATCACAAGTAGGCAGAGAGGCAGGCAGAGACGGGGGTGGGGTGGGGAAGCAGGCTCCCTGATGAGCAGAGAGCCCGATGTGGGTCTCCATCCCAGGAATCTGGGATCATGACCTGAGCGGAAGGCAGAGGCTTTATTTAACCCACTGCGCCACCCAGGTGCCCTGACCACTGTCATGTTTTAAAGTACAGAATCTGATATTTGGCAACATACATTAAAAGTTTAACATTTGCTGGGGTGTCTGGGTGGCTCAGTGGGTAAAAGCCTCTGCCTTCGGCTCAGGTCATGATCTCAGGGTCCTGGGATTGAGCCCCGCTTTGGGCTCTCTGCTCAACAGGGAGCCTGCTTCCTCCTTTCTCTCTCTGCCTGCCTCTCTGCCTACTTGTGATCTCTGTCTGTCAAATAAATAAATAAAATCTTAAAAAAAAAAAAGTTTTACATTTGCGAATAACTTTGATCTAACAATTGTATTAAGATGTTACTATATAATGTAGATATGTGCATACACTAGTGTTCAGTGGATGGTTATTTATATTACTGAAACCTGGAAATAACCAAGTATGAACCAATGGGAGATTGAGAAAATAAAGTATGCAACTCTGCATGCATATAATGACATGCAACATAACTGCTAAAATAATGATGCAGCTTAGTATTTATGACATGGGGATGTGCCCATGACATATTAAGAAAAGAATCAGTATGTCAAATTGTAATGATACTATTTATGTATTTATACATTACTACATATGAAGTCCTCTTCCATATATGCACTTAGTTTGGTGAAATAAGCAATCAGTTGATGATACTACCTAGAAATGTCCCATATATAACCTCCACAGTCATACACAGTGGTGTGGTCTTCATTATGCTTTTACAAAGTAATTAACATACTTTTCTGTAACAAAACACTTTGATTCTAAAAAACAAAGAATATCCCAAAGTAGTAATTATCTTTTCCTTGTAAAAAATTTTACAACAGTTTTATATAGAAGATAAAGAAATACTAAGCATGTGTATAATGTTGAAATAACAATAATAAAACATTAACTATATAATTCTCAAACTTTTCCCTCTTTCCTTCTCTTAGAAATAGAGGAAAGTCTCCAAGACTGGGAAGCCATAAAATATATCTGAACATGAGTAGCTAAAATTTGAATTGCTGAAAATGTCATTGTGTGTGTCACCTGTGATACTACCAATTTCAAATGGCACAAAAATGTTTTATCTTTCTTTGTTCTGGCCCAAAGATAATTGGAGCTCAGGAATACAACCCACACCTCTGGCTCAGCAATATACGGCTTGGGATTTAATGTTCTTTTTCATATAGGTTTTTGTCACATAATTTTAACCCACTGAGCCACCCAGGCGCCCTGTCACATAATTTTATAGTGGACTTTCAATTGGTTAAAATGTGAAAATGATGCTAAACTAATGAAAACATTCATAAACACAACCAGTTATGCTCTTACTAAATGGTTCACTTGATATTACAGCTAATACAATTTGACTCTGGCCACCCAGTCATTCTGGAACATTCCTGACACATGTTTGATCTAGGTCTATGGAAAAAAATGAAAAAAAAAAAAAAAAGAATTTCAAAGACACCACCGTTGAAGCAGAAGATAAATAGTGGGGAATGTAAAAAAATGAAAGTTTTTGATGATTAAGAAGAGGCACTTAAATCACCTGTTTGGGAATAAGATGTGAAATGTTTATTGAGCATGCACTAGGTGTTTGGCATGGTACTGATAGCTTTGTATCCATTGTTTTGTTCAGTATTCAAAAGCACATGAGGTAAGTGCACTTATTATCCTCATCTTCCAGGAAAGAAAACTGAGGCACAAAGAGGATAAATGGTTTATCCCAGGTCACACAACTAAGAACAGTTTTGCATGGTGATAGGTTCTTGGTTCTTAACCACTACTCTACTGTAAATAAAGGAGTGATAGAGGGTAGTCAAAATATGAATTGAATCATTTCTATTTCTATCCATGATAGAGTAGCTTATAATATAAATACTTTTTAGAACTACTAGAACATCTGTATTTAAAAAAAAATAAACATGTACAAGAAAGCATCTTCTTAAAAGTACTGAGGAGCTCTGAGTTTCCTAGGATTTTAACATAATATATGTTATATAAATATATATAATATATAATAATAATATATAATAATAATATATAGCATATTAACATAATATACTCTGAGTATGCCTAAGTGGCTCAGTCTGTTGGTCATCTGTCTTTGGCTCGGGTTGTGATCCCAAGGTCCTGGGATTAGGTCCCACGTCAGGCTGCCTGCTCAGGAAGGAGTCTGTTTCTCTCCCTCTGCCCTGCTCTCTTTCTCATGCACTCTCTCTCTCTTTCTAATAAATAAATAAAATTCTAAGAAAAAAAAAAACATAATATACTCTGGCTCCATCCATATCATCATAAATGGTAAGATTTCAATCTTTTTTATGGCTGAGTAATATTATATTGTGCATGTGTGTTGGACACACACACACACACACACACACACATCTTCTTTATCCATTCATCAGTCAATGGACATTTTCTTACGCCATCCACAAAAACAAATTCAAAATGGATGGAAGACCTAAATATGAGACAGGGAACCATCAAAATCCTAGAAAACACAGGCAGCAATCTCTTTGAGATGCTATCTTGGTCATAACGACTTCTTACTGAACCATCTCTGGAGCAAGGGAAACAAAAGCAAAAATGAACTATTAGGACTTCATCAGGATAAAAATCTTTTGGAAAGCAAAGAAAATAATCAACAAAACTAAAAGACACCCTATGGAATGTGAGAAGATATTTTCAAATGATAAAGGGCCAGTGTCCAAAATATAAAGAACTTATCAAATGCAACACTCAAGAAACAAATAATCCAGTTAAGAAATGGGCAGAAGACATGAACAGGCAGTTTTTAAAGAAGAGATACAGATGGCCCATAGACATATGAAAAATGCTCAACATCACTCAGCGTCAGGGAAAACCAAATCAAAATAATGATGAAATACCACTTCACAGTGGTCATGGCTAAAATGGCTGAAATTAACAACACAGGAAACAACAGATGCTGGCAAGGATATGGAGAAAGGGAAACCCTTTTAGACTGTTTCTGGGAACAAAAACTGGTGAAGCCACCTTGGAAAACAGTATGGAGTTCCTCAAAAATTTAAAAATAGAATTACCCTATGATCCAGCAATTGCCCGCCTAGGTATTTACCCAAATGATAGAAAAATACTTATTCAAAGAGGTACATGCATCCCAATGTTTATAGCAGCATTATCAACAATAGCCAAATTATAGAAAGACACCTTTTCAATTATTAACCTTTACAAGGCAAGAACCTAAGAAGCCAAACAAATAAGTATCTGGAAAGCTCAATGAAATTATTGGCAGTTTTACATTACAAAAGAGATAAAAACTAGATTTGAGATGCCATTAAGATACATACCCTAGGTTTTAGTTGTGGTCCTCTTAGGATACACTTCAAAGTAAAGAAGAATCAGAGACAAGTCAAGACTTATACAATCTGAACCCCATCATCTAGTCTATGCAGTCTTGTTTCTACTCTACTTGCCTACTAGAAAGTAGAGAAAATCCTCTCTGCAACTTCCATAACTTTTTATACAATGTCCAGTTTCATGGACTGAATGTTTGTGTCCCCCCGTTGCAATTAATGTGCTATAGCCCTAAAGTCCAATGTAATGAGTGGAGGTGGAGCCTTCAGGAGATATTTAGGTTTGGATGAGGTTATAAGTGTAGAGGTCTCAGGATGCAATTAGGGTCCTTATAAGAAGAGGAAGAACGACCAGAGCTCCTTCTCTCCACTTTATGAGGACATGGTAAAAAGGAAATTCTCTAAGGAAGAAATCCCTTACCAAGGATTTGAGTTATCTGACACCTTGATTTTGGACTTCCCAAGCTCCAGAATTGTGAAATTAATTCTTGCTGTTTAAGCCACTCATTCTATGATATTTTCTTAAGGCTGCCAAAGCTGACTAATACATGCTGTCTTGTGGTGCCCGGGTGGCTCACTTGGTTAAGCCACTGCCTTTGGCTCAGGTCATGATCCTGGAGTCCTGAGATTGAGTCCCCACATGGGGTTCCCAGCTCCATGGGGAGTCTGCTTCTCCCTCTGACCTTCCCCCCTCTCATGCTCTCTCTCTCTCTCTCTCTCAAATAAATAAATAAATAAATAATCTTTTAAAAAAAATGCTGTCTTAAATCAAATATCATTGGGTATATCAAGGGAAAAAAACACAAAGACAGAATAGAAGCCGACTCAGAAGTCATCTAGATACTGGGATTTTAAGACATATACTTAAACTAAATGTGATTAAATTATTCAAGATTACCATAAAGAGAAATGAAAACTATGAAAAATAATCCAATAAAATTCTAAAATATAAAAAAATACAATAACTAAAATTAAAAATTCTAAATCTAAGTTGAATAACTGACTGGACAAGATAGAAGAAGGGATAGGTGACTTCAAAGATAAGTCAGTAAAAAAATCCTTATTAATGTACTCGGGAAAAAATACAGAGGAGAGTATAAGAGATATATAAGGCACAATGAATAGGTCTAACACACTTGTAATTGGAATCTAGGGTAGTGTCTATTGCATGCATAACTCAGTTCTCCTCCTCAGTCCTAGTGTAGTCATTCTTCCAGGTGGTGGAAGTGTTGGCAACTCAAATTTCTTAGCTAAATCCTGCTCCAGAAATTTCCTTGAACTAAAGAGACATATTCTGCCCAGAGTCACTCCTGCTCTATGAAGGCTGCCTACATCTAATGGCTGGCTGATGGGAAGGAATAAATGTCTGGCCTGCATGAAAGGATGTCCCAGCTCTAGAATGCCCCATGGAATCAGCTGGGGCCTCATGCCACTCCTCACAGATCTACTCCTCTCTCTGCCTATTCATACTTCCTTGGGCCACAGATGCTGGTTTTGAGGGTTCTCCTCAAATCCTCATTTCAAGAGTCTTTTTGCTGGAGAATTTATTCCAAGACAGTTGAATCAAAGAACGTCCAGAAAGCAGACACCAAAACAATTATTTGGCAGTTGAATCACCTATCAACTGGCTGCAAACAGAAATCCATCACTGGTGGAATGTAAAATATAAAATAGCCTATGGCAAGTTGTAGCAGAGGAAATGTTTGCTGGTAAACTGGGATGGGATACTAGTACAGTAGCTCAGGATGCTGAGAATTAGAGGCAGCACTAATTACAAAAATAATAAGATCAGAAAACTTCTGCTAAGTAGAAATAACACAATATAGAATTGTGTTTAAAGAAGATTGAGGATGATTAATCACCAGTTACTCAAAGATGAAAGTCAGAGGACTTTATATGATTATCTATCCTGTCTAATTACAATTAAATAATAATTTTACCAAGGTTTCTAGGTACAAAGTCAATATAAAACTGTATTTCTACATACTTGCAAAAAACACTCAAGAAACAAAATATATGCATATTTTATTACAGATGTAATGACATATACAGTGTATATTTAATGGTAGATCGCCTACAAAGATGGTTACCAACAACTTCTCTATCTTTGTATGCACTCTTCCTATAAAAAAAATTAGACTCTCCTTCCCCTCCACTTGAATCTGAGCTGGATCTGTGACTTGCTTTGGCCAATAGAATGCAACAGAAAGTGTTTTTAAGTGTTTTACAAGGTGCACATTGTTGTATTTATTCTTGGATGTAATCTACCAAGTATAGAGGCTTGTTCTAAACTGCCTCATGATGATAGATCACATGGAGAGAGTGAGAGGCCATGTGGAGGGGAATCAGCATACCCCATAGGACAGCCAGCATCTAGACCCCAGGGAGGTCATCCTCATCCCAGATGAACCACAACAGCTGGCATCAGGAGGAGAGAGAAACCAAATATTCTGGGCCAGCTGAAACTCCTGACCTACAGAATCCTGGGCAATAAAACGGCTGTTTTATAACTCACTACATTTGTGTGAGTGTGTGCATGTTCTGTATACATATAGTTAAATACAAAGGAGCTTAGAAACTAACCCCTAACAATATAAAAGTGAGTATAGGTAAAAAAGAGTCAACTGTAGGGTAAATTTAAATCACTAAATTTTATATTTGGAATTATATTTGAGTAATGCAGATACAATTTCTTTTAAAGATTTTATTTTCTTATTTGACAGAGAGAGAGAGAGATCACAAGTAGACAGAGAGGCAGGCAGAGAGAAAGGGGGAATCAGGCTCCCCACTGAGTAAGGAGCCCAATGCGGGGCTCGATCCCAGCACCCTGAGATCATGACCTGAGCCGAAGGTAGAGGCTTAACCCACTGAGCCACCCAGGTGCCCCCAGATAAATTTTTAACAAAGAAAGATTCCTGAAGTATTTCTACATATAAATTCAATTATGTTTGGTTAGAAAGATCTTTATCTTGAACCAATAGTAAAACTGGAATTTCTTCACCACTAATATAAAAGCAGATATTAAAATGCTACTGTTATTTTTATGTAAAACTAACAACACCCCCCAAGAAAACTAACACAGAGATATTGAAAGAATGAAAGAGCAAATGGTATATATCATGTATTGTCTGAACTACTTTAATCATGAAACAGTGTTTATTGAATTAATTTTGAATCAAAAGTAGAGAGTGAATGGGATTGGAAATGTAGCAATCTAGCAGTAGAGAGAAGAAGGCTTTCAGAGACAGACATTGACTTACTATTTCTGAGGCAAGTCAGTTTCTAATGTATACAGTCAAGTGACCATGAGTTTGTCCCTTTTCCTTTAAGGTTACAATGTAGCTCACTTTCATAGTTAACATGTTGAGGCTATGGAGCTAAGAGACAAACTTACCATGTTTTAAAAAATGATTCCTTAAACACTTGGGTGAATGTATTAGTATTTGTAGCCTGATACCTCAGTCTGAAAAAGGAAAATATTGATCCTAAAAGAAAAGGCACAATTTTGTGATTTACTGAAGAGCTTTTTTATTTACTTTGAATCTCTCTCAGAGGATATTTTGTTCTTTTGAATAGCATTGAAAAATAAACCCAACAGTGCAGACCCATGCCTCTGCCTGAAGGGGAAATGCTTTGTTCAAATAAAAATTAGCCATCATATTTAGGATTTCACAATACAGGTAATATGTATGGAATTGTGACAGTATCCTTTAATGAATCATGAAGCCCCTTTAAAATCTAAGAAAAGTATAAGCCTTCAAATATTTCAAGGAATCAATTTAATTTGATTTCTTATATTTCCTGTGGCATAACAAAGAAAGGATTACAGCGAACATTGAAGAGAGAAAGTAGAGTTTTAGCAAGACCAGGAATTCACTATAATTCCAGTTTTAGACAACGTTTTGCTTTCAGATGTTCACTAAGGGAATCCCTCAAATTCACAGGCAATGAAACAGTCACCTTTGCATAATCAGAGGAGCATAATATGTGTTTGCGTGCAAGCAAAGATGTGTGCGAGCATGCGTGTGCGCGTGCGTATGTGTTGGGTAGTACACCCAAAAGATAGGAAAAGGTAGAAGAAGGGTATGGGATAAAAGAGAAAAATGAAGAAAGACCACGAGAACACACAAAATAACATGTTTTATCCCTAGAGATACATCACTTTGCCAGACATCTTACTGACATTTTTTTTGTAGGACTTAAGATGCCTATATGCTTAAAGCAAGTTTGAATCTTGGCAGGCACAAGCTTATTGAAGCTTATTGAATTGTTGATCCTGGATCAGCAGGAAATCAGTTTTCTTTTCAGAACTGAACTGACACAAGTGAAGTTGGATCAGAATTATGTTGAAGATTTTCAAGGGGTAAAGCAGGACCACTTTTCAGAAACCTGGTTTAGTTTAGGATGGCTTTGCTAAAAAGGCTTTCCACATAGGTTGCTCATTCAAAGAAGTTCAGGAGGGACCCTTGTTTGGTTTGGTTTTACTTTAAAAAAAAAAAATCCCCCAAATGTAGGATATTTACATATTATAAGTAAAAACGTGTTTTTGATTTGGAATTTTCCCCCAATCCAGGAAAAATTAACAGTGACAAAGTTCCTTTTTTTTTTCATCAAACGCTGCACCTGTCATATGTATTATCCATTAATGCAGAGAGTTAGTGAGAATCGAAAGCATCATTTCTGTTATTCTCTGAGACAAGATTCACAATGACTTCGTACAAAAAAAACCTTCAAAGTCATAGAAAACTTTCTTCTTGATTACTTCTGAACATTTATAAGCAGCAAAAGAAAAGTATGCCTTTTTAATTTCAGTACTAAAATCTCCACTGCACTTGAGGGCATATCAAGTCCCAAAATGAAAAATTCTTCCTGGAAATTATAATGTCAAACCTGAATCTGATGGAGCCAATTTCCAACATTTTCAACAATTTCACTTGGCAAAAATATTTGATTACTTTTATCTAATAAGCTCCAAAAATCAGTTCACATTATTTTTTCACATGGGTCAGCTAAAGAGAAATCACTACAATTATTTGCCTAGACAAAAGAAATTATAATTGCAAAAGCCCTATAATATTGCTTTACAGAGGGCCTTTTGGCAGTCTTTGGTTCTGCATATACTCAAACTATACTCTCCTGAGTACACAGTCAACAGTTGGCTTTGTATATTGAAATATGTGTCCAGAAGGAAGAATCAAATCAACAAGAACAGGGATTAAGCATTCTAAATTAATTTTTATGTACATACTGCCTAGATTTCTGTGAACTTCACTAATAAAAAAAACATAATCCTGGGGATCCTGTTTCCAAAGATTTCTTTAAAAACAATGTTAATTATTAACATTTTATTTGGGTTACTCAGCTTTGGTCTAGTAATTGTCATTGTTGTAATCCAAAGGGCAGACTGAGAGCTCTGATTGAGGCTAGTCCCTGTTCTCATAAGAATTTAATAATAACATGTTTCTTCACAGAATTTCTTGTCACTGAAGAGAGGGAACATTAAGAGATAATTGAAAAATATTTAGTTTATGTTATGGAGTAGTTCAAACTCATAATTAGATCCAGAGGACTTTACCTTTCTTAAACTATTTCCTGGATATCTGTCAAAATTTGGACTTTTCTTTACAGGACTGCTTTATTTATTGATTGATATATTAATTTACCTAATTAGTAGACTCAAAGGGCTAAAAATTTGGTTCAATAGACTATATCACTTTTGTCAAGGTATAGACTACTTTTATTAAATTTTCAAGCTTTTTTTAAGATTTTATTTTTTTATTTGACAGAGATCACAAGTAGGCAGAGAGGCAGGCAGAGAGAGAGGGGGAAGCAGGCTCCCCATGGAGCAGAGACCCCCCCCCCAATGTGGGGCTCCATCCCAGGACCCTGAGATCATGTCCTGAGCAGAAGGCAGAGGCTTTAACCCACTGAGCCACCCAGGCTCCCCGTCAAGCATGTTTTATAATTATTTTCCAGTAAGCAAGAAGAAAATGTACATAAAAAATCATTATTTTTCTTTGAATTATTGGAGTAAAGAAAAATATGTTTATAACTGAAAAATTAAAAGTTTACTATTAATATTCAGTTTTCTTTAAACTTGAGATCAGTGATTGGCAACATATGTGTGGTTACCAGGCTAAAAATCATTTCTTCTTTTTAGACTTATTTTTAAAATCATGAAATTTCACCTATAGTTCAGATTTGAGACTTTCCTATCAGGATGTGACAATAAAAAGCCATTGTGCTCACCTATTAAAGATGGACTAGAGATAAGGAGCACAAACCTTTGGATAGTGCATATGCGTTTGATTTGCCACAGTTGTCACTGATCTTTATTGTCTTATTGTCTATCATATCATTGATATTACCCATCTAAGCCTAGAAAGTTTTTAGGCATGAGAAATATGATGCAGAAATCAAGTTTTCACAGTCTAATCATACCTCATCTCATTTCTGCCCAATCCACTTTCTGAAGGTACATACCTCGAAAACCTCTTGCTCAGCCATACTTCTGCCATTGACTTCCTAATCCTCCTAGCTCTCAACCAGGTGTAATCTAAAACTACAAGGGAATGAAAAGTTCTTGGGGATGGCCTTGGGTTTAGGGGGTGGGGACAGAACTTGGTAAATAAAACTTCTTCTCCTATCCTTTGAATGAACATCTTTAAAAGTTCTCACTGTGATAAGGCCCTGTTGTCCTTTCTAAGTGTTGACAACCGGGTTAACTCACCCTTCAGTGGGTTTTTATTCCTTCCTAGTTTCACGCCTTCCAATATTCCACTTCCTCTTCTCTGTGGCCATATCCCAATATAAACTAATTGCACTTAAACCTATTCTTAGCCTCTGATTTTTCAAGACTGAAGCACTGGATATGTTGAACCCTTTAATTAGAGTTTTTAACAGACACTGGTTAGATATAGACTCACTGATAAGAATTAAACCCTCCCAAATTCCATTTCTAATCTTTGGATGGAGTTCATTGAAGCATTAAAAAAAAAATCATTTAATTCTCTTGGTAAAATGAGACTATGTTAATAAATTTTATACTTACAAAAATATGTTAACAAGGAGAATTCTTATAAAAAGCATATATGTATGTTGTCCCCTTGCTCAAAACAAAAGGTTTCAGGATTTTTTTTTTTTTTTAAGCATTCTACATGAAGGAAGAAGACATTAGACTATTTTGTTAGCATTTAAATATTTAGTAGAGTCATTAATTTTATACAGCACATATGCCTACATTTTCAGTCATACAGATCTAGGCAGCAGGGTTTTCTATGCTGGTTCCTATAGATTTGGGGCTGGTGAATCTGCCCTTTTCTGTCTGTTGACCCAATAATGCAACAAGACAGGAAAAGCCTATCTGTGGTACCTAAATCTTGGCAATAACCTAGAAAGAGGAAAAATGCCAACAGAACTGCTATCTGCTTTTTTTCTTCAGCCTTTTATCTATTCTTTTTACTACACATAGTATGATGCAGATTTTTTTCTTTCATTGGAAAAGATTGTCTCACTTTCTTAAAGCAATACAATAAACACTAATATTTTTTGGAGCAGCCAGATTCACTGGAGCTCCGCATCCTTGTGCAGATTCTACCTTTATTTGGCAGAGAACTGTAAGGGAAATGTTAAAAGCAGAAGACAAACCTGAAAGCATCAGGGAATGAGCTCTTCCACAAGGCAGACTTAGATAACTAAAGATTACTCTTTGAAATGCTAGGTTTTTGTTCTTATGTACTCTTGGAAATCATTCCAAAATGTATTATTTCTTATTTTACTGATGTCTTTCACAAAAAAAAAAAAAAAAAAGCTGAATACAATTTGCAATTTTTGATGGTAATGTCACTAGAAATTATTGACTGGGTGATTGTAATCACAATGATGTCCTCAGCAACTAATGAAGTATGTCAGATTTTTATCCCTATGTCAAAGGGTCCCGACTGCTGAGTTTTGCAAGAGTTACATTTCAAATTTTCTCTATTCGTTTCTTTATTACTAGGCAGATTTTTATGTTTAAAGAGCCCTGCTTGAATTCTGTTCCATTTGGGAATGAGAGTATCACACTTTTTAGAACTTCTTTTAAAATATAAATCCTTGGGGTGCCTGGGTGGCTCAGTGGGTTAAAGCTTCTGCCTTCAGCTCAGGTCATGATCCCAGGGTTCTAGGACTGAGCCCCGCATCAGGCTCTCTGCTCAGCAGGGAGCCTGCTTCCTCCTCTCTCTCTGACTGCTTCTCTGCCTACTTGTGAGCTCTGTCTGTCAAATAAATAAATAAAATCTTTAAAAATAAATAAATAAAATAAAATAAAATATAAATCCTTCACCAACTTATGACTCATATTTTTAATGAAAGTAAATTGTGATAGTCCCTGCAACCCATGATTCATGGTGACGTGATGTGACTGAGGGTTGAGACTTGGTGCTTTAGGTACAAACTTCTCAGATGACCTGAGGTAAAGCAGGTAAGAAAGGTGGGGAAGGCCAGACCTCTGTTGGCCTCCCAACTTGCAAATGTCTGTCGATGTCAATGAAGATTTGGTAATAGATTTACCCATTTCAAGAATTGTTGCTTCTTCTTACAGTGCTGTATTAGCTTGTTAAAGTTAGCATAACAAGGTACTACGAATTGAGGGGCCTACACAACAGAAATTCCTTGTCCCACAGTCCCATAAATTAGAAGTCCAGAATTAAGGTGTCATCAGGTATATTCTTTGTGCGGGCTATGAGAGAAGGATCTGTTCCAGACCTTGCTTTGTTGACTTGTACACGGCTGTCCTCATTTGTATATGAGATTCACGCTGTACATGTGTCTCTATGTCCAAATTTTCTCTTCCTATAAGACCATCAGTCATATTGGAGTAGCATCTGCTCTAATGAACTAATTTTAACTTGAATACCTCTGTAGAGACCCTATCTCCAACTAAAGTCACATTCTAAAGATTTAAGAGTTACGACTTTAACATATGAGTTTTTGAGGCACAAAATACAACCATTAACAAGTGCCCATGGCCAAAGGCAGCCACTCATTTAATACATATTTTTTTTTAAATAATTTATCCTGGCATCATGCTGGAACCAGGGACATACTGTGAGGAAGATATGTTCTGTGCCACTAAGGAACAAAAAACTTCATTTAGTTATAGAATATTTACTGGAATAAAATTCATTTGGCCTTCTTTCTAAATTTGCACTATGCAATGGTCATGACAGCATTTGTGGAACTTTCTTATGATAAGAATAATTAATATATATGCAGACAGTTCAAAGATAATTCTAAAAAATGGTGTTAACAAATTATATGAATTAATTTGTGGAGTAGTTACTCACCCAAACATCTCTATCTTTGAGCCTCTGGAAATGTGATGTGTGGTTTCATCAGAATGAACATTCATGTCCACTACAGTCAATATTGGGCATTTTAAATTAGTGTTTAAAAAATTAAACTTCATCCTTATAGGTCTTCTAAATTGCAACTTAAGAACAAAGTTATATATGCTGATATGAACATCAAAATTCTTATACTATTAAATAATGAATGTATGCATATAATAATTGCTTTTAAACTATAAATGAAATATTTTACATTATGAGTAAAGTACATGAGGTACCATATGCTTGTGAATTTAAAGTTTGTCATGTGTTAGATAGGAAATGGGTGTGCCCAAGAACAACAGTTAAATATCAGCTCCATGATTATTAGTCTTCAGTTTTGAACATGGACCTAAGTTAACATTTTTTAAAAAATGATATACTCAAATAACATATAAATAATATTTCTTTGAAATATTCCATGACCATTTCTCTCTCTTTAAATATTTATTTATTCGTTTACTTACTCATTTTTTAGAGAGAGTACACATGAATAGGGGGAGGGGCAGAGGGAGAGGAACACAAAGAATCTCAAGCAGACTCCCCACTGAGCATGGAGACTGATGCAAGCCCAGTTTCATAACCCTGAAACCATGATCTGAGCTGAAATCAAGAGTCAGTCGCTTAATTAACTGAACCACCCAGAAACCTCATGATCATTTCATAAAACACATTTCATTCTCTCCTTTCCTCCAAAGAAAACTCATTAAGGAATATAAACTAGCACAAAGATATATACAGCTACAAAATAAAAAATAATGTGATTAGTCTAAAAATAAGACATGAAAGGACATCAGAATTTCAAAATCAGTTGAAAAAAAAAAACCTTAAATATAAGAAATATGCTAAAGAGTACCACTCCATAAATACAATTTTCCAAGGCACCCCTCTTACTGGAAAGTTCTAGCAAGGAACAGTGTGCTCTGATAAAGCTACTTTGATGCAGGGGGCAAACAGACAAAGAATGAACTCTGGGAGGCATGTTTGCTTTCACTCACTAACAGTTTATCAGGTAATACTAGTGAAAAGGTAGAACAATAAACTCCTTGATATCAGTTGCTGTTTTGATTTCAATCTGGGACAACCTATTGAAAAGGAGATTGATGAAGAAAGACCATTTATAACAAGCTTGCTACAGCATGTTGAGTAAACGCAATAGGAAATAAATTCATCAGCCTTTTCAGCGTCTCAAATTGAGAACTCTTTAATTCCATTAAAAAGCTAGAAAAGCTAAATGCACTCAGATCCTCTACTTCAATGTCTGATAAGATCAGCTTTTGAGTAAGACTACTTAAAACATCAGAGATACTTACTTCCACTACTCAGAAGCTGTAACTATGAAGGTGAAGATCATTAAGACTGCTACTTTGTTTGTAAACCGATAATTTAGGAAGTTGATATAATTATTAGTCAAATTTATAGATGAGGAAACTAAGTTCAAAAGTAGCTGACTGGGGCGCCTGGGTGGCTCAGTGGGTTAAAGCCTCTGCCTTCGGCTCAGGTCATGATCTCAGAGTCCTGGGATCGAGCCCCACATCTGCTCTCTGCTCAGCAGGGAACCTGCTTCCTCTTCTCTCTCTGCCTGCCTCTCTGCCTACTTGTCTCTGTCTGTCAAATCTCTGTCTGTCAAATAAATAAATAATATCTTAAAAAAAAAAAAAGTAGCTGACTAACATGCCCAAATTCATGCAGCAAGTCAGTAGCAGAGAAGAATCCAAACCAAGTAGTTAGATGCCAAAACCCAACTTGCTGAACATCATGCTCATGACACAATAAAGTCACTACAAGTCCACACCTCCAAAATCCACAAGTAAAAAGTTATCTTATCATGTAGTCTGGGAATCATACAATCCCTTCAATTTAATCTCATTGAATTATGTACTTTACTACAGCTCAATGACTATATCATTATATGTAAAGATTAAATCAAAATCATCAGTCTGAGCTAATGAAAAGTAGAAGCAATGTTATTGCTTTAGTTTCTAACTTGTCACTAACTTCAGTTTAATTTATAAAGATGTAGCTTGGAATCATTATTCAATTTGTGTAGACACAAAAATTTTATTTTATTTAGTTTGTTCACTTATTTTGCTTTGTTTATTTCCTTCTCTATAACTCAGTCCTATTTACATAGTAAATTGCTGCTCAGGGAAGTGGAAAGGTAGAAAAGGGTAATTAATTGGAATGGTAAGGAAAAAGGAGTCAATGACTCAAGTTCAAAGAGGATGTGCAAGAGAGTCAATGGAATTTGCAATAAAGCAAGGTCAATATTTCATACTTATCTCTTAGGTAGTGAGTATGGTGTAGAACAGCAATTGCCGTTGATAAGAAAATTTCAGATAGATTTTTAAAGTTACCAGGGAATGATGGATTCAGCAACATATACTTATCAGTGTTAGAATATTATTCTTCTTTAAAACAGTATTATCTCAAAAATCTGTTCTTTAAGAGATTCATTTCTATATTAATCCTCCAGAGAATCAATTTGATATTTATTGAGCATCTATTATGTGCCTGTTTTCTTGAAGTTTATCTTCTTGTGGGAACTAGAGACAAACAGAATCACAATATTGCATTTTAATTTCAATAATATGGCAAGAACAAGGTAAAATAATGAATAAATATATTTTAGCATGTTGGTTTCTGTGAGTCAGAGTTTAGAGTGCAGAATATATATCAGGGAGTGTCCTGGTGATCAGTAACTATAGAAGGGAGAAAAAGTAACAGATTTGGACAGAAGGTGAAGTCAAGCTATTTTGTGGGCATGGCATTAGTTTCAGCCAATGCAGGGAGCCCTCAAGCTAAAATATCCTATCAGAGTTGTCCTTATTAGAAGAAAAGTCTTAGGCCTATACCGTCACCTCAGTCTGTAATTACATCTGGGTATGGGTCACCTCACCTTGGAAAGACTGTGACCTTGAGTGAGGTTTTTCTCTGGAGCTAACATGATACTGAAGATGTTGTCAGCTGAAGGCTGCCTCCTGACAGGGCTCCCAGCATCTGGGCACCACGTCCTTCCTTAAAGGGAGTCTGGCTGATAAATTATTCTGTCACACAAGTTTCTAAGAGAACTATGTGTAGGAGACCATGAAAGAAGGGAAAAAAAAAAAAGAAAGCTTCTTAGAGGAAATTAAGCCTAAACTAGAAAGATGGATAGTAAGAAGTCAAGTAAAAAAGGTGGAAATAAACTTTCTGACAAAAGAAAAAGTAAACTTCAAATTCTCTACAGGAAAGATGATGGTTTATATTAAGGGAACAGAAAGTATTTGAGTTTAGCTAGAACAGAGAATGCAAGGAGGTGATGTCTGAGAGAGAAACCAAGGTGACAAAGTGAATGACCCATTCCCTGCTGTCTATAAATGAGATAATAGTTTCAAGATTACTAAGCTGTGTGTATATATATATATATATATATATATATATATATATATTTATTTATTTATATATAAGGGAAAGAGCATTAACATTTTATTTTGAAATCTGAATCTGGTGACTTTGGAATGATTTAAAGTTAAAATGGGGTGAGAGTGGGGATCTTCTTTTCCAAAATGCATAAATTTGTCGATACCACTTTTTAATAACTTTGTGCAAAAAATGTCATTTTATACAGTACTATTAAGTATCACTCAACCTTCTGAGAGTGTCATATTAAGGAGTACGTTGTAAAGTGATTAAATTGCTTCTGCTGAAACAATCACCTATAAGTCATGATATTTTAGCAAAGACAGGGGTGTCTTTCTGTGTTCGAGATTCTCTGTTATCTAAAATAAGTAGAGGAACACATTTCAAAATATATTTTACTGAAAATGTACTCACTTCTAGATCTTCAACACAGAAGTCATATATTCTCTCAGAGTTAGGATTCTGCAATGCTACTGGTGTCTCTTAATTTTATTATAGCCACAGTTCCTTTTGCTTCAGCTCATTACAGAGACAAATACCCGTTAGTGACAGGTAACTTTTCATTCTAATGCGCCTGTACTACTGATGTCTGGGCCTCTGCGATATTCTATTTTGCACCTGAAATTAGTTTCTGTGTTACAGCTCTGAATGTGTGATAAGAAAAAAGATACAGTAATTTAAACTCCACTAAATGGCTTGACTGAAATAAAGCCAAAATGAAGGTATAAATGGCTGAAGTGATTAAGACTGTCAAGTTCTCTGGGGTACTGGTAGAAAATAAAATAGCTGATGGATTATTATTTATCCATGAATGTGAGTTTGGGGGATTTAATTAAAGATGTTCTATTATATTTTTCAAAGCCTATTTGAAGCTATAAATCAAAAGCTGCAATAACAGCTCTGATCAAAAAACTGGATCTCTAACTGCATTGGGAAAGCCCTCTTCTGAGGGGCTTTTAATGTTTCTATTTAGTGTTTTCTCCTATATATAAATATAAAGAAATAAAATATTATTGGCATAACTATTTTTTAAAATATTTTTATCCACTGTATGGTTTATCTGTGTGTCTTTATTTATATGCCCACAATTACATGTTTGTGTTTATATATGTATAGTCATGCATATGTGTATACATGTGTATACACACACACACACACATAAATTTATTTTTGCTTCATGACAGTACTCTTTCTTAAAATGATTTTAAAAATAAACCCTCCAAAAGGTGCTACCAATAAAATTATGATACAAAATCTGTATCGTAGAAGAAAACAACTCAATATAAAATGGGTTTTCATAACAAGATCATTTTGTAGACTGCAATCTTCTCCTCTTTTTAAGAAATTTTGACCAGTTATTAAAAGATGATGAAAATGTCAGATGGGTTAGCAAAAACTGGACCAAACATATGGCATAAGTGAACAAATAATAGGGATGGACAAGATCCCAAAGCGTTAATGACTTCTACTTATACTCCGTTCCCTACTGCTAATTAGGATCACTTAATGTACTCTGTTTTAAAATCATTTCAAAGACAACCCATGAGCTACTACTATTTTGTAGAGGAGTAAAGATGGTCACAATTATTTGATAATCCTCACAGTGAAAGGTTGGGTCTATTTTCTTTTTCCTTGAATCCAGGTCGTTCTGTGATAGCTTTGATTAATAGAATTAGGCAAAACGATGCTTTGGCAGATCAAAGCTAGTCTTTCAGAGGACTAGTACCTTCTGCTTTGGTCTCTTGGAGTCCTGGGCTGCCATGTAAGATGTCTGACCACCATGTTGGAAAGACTGTATAGAGACGTCATGAGAAAACATGAAAAGGGAGAGGGATCCAGGTTATCTTCACCTTCTAGCTGACAACAAAGATGCCAAACATGTCAATGAAGTCTTTCTGGATCTTCTAGACCAGCCTGGTTCCTAACTGATTGTAGATGGCACCCATGGTGCAGAAGAAGGGTTTAGCTGAGACTCGAGGTTCTGGCTCTCGTCATCAGGAGAAAGCTACTAAGCATTAGAGTATTTTGTTACACAGTAGTAGATAACTGAAACAATTTTGGAAGTAAAACAAAACATGTATATATATATATATATATATATATATATATATATATACACACACACACACACACACACACACATATATATATGTATATACACACACACATATATGTATATATATGTGTATGTATATATATATATACACACAAAACATGTATACACACACACATACACATACATATATTTGTGTTTCTGAATTTATAGTAACTTGTTTGGTCACTGTACATTATGCCAGTTTCTTTAATTATACTGATAAAATAATATCATGTAGAATTTATTTTCACTGTGGTTTGAATCAAGGAAATGATTTAACTACTTTTTGACTAAGTTTTGATCAAAAACAGATAACAAATCTGATACTGTTCAATTATACATATAATTATAATATTGAATTTATATTATATATAAAATATGTATAATATTACCTATATATTTATTTTAATTCATGGTGGTTGCATGTAAACAAGAATTTGATCTACACAAATGTCAGGCTGATCATTTAAGGAATAGTTTCTTGTTGGAGATTAAATGCAAATTTATCTTGCTTTTTGAACTTATTTTCTGTTTTCTACATACCATTTAATAAAACAATTTTAACATAATTTTCTTGTTTTATTACATGTATCTCTAAAAACTTTTTAAAAGTACTTCTGGATAAAATTAAATAATGAATGAGAAACAAACAAACAAATAAATAAATGAATTGGCTTTTGGCATGACAATTTGGTAAGTTTTTGCACTGGTTAATATTTTATAAGTTTAGTTGATGAATCTTAATTGGTATCAGTTTTTCAATTAGAGACTGGGTGATAAATGAGTAAGTCAAACTGTAGCCCATTCATCTTTGTCTTTATAATAATCCTAGAACCATGTGCTAATGCCTTTGATCATACTTAGCTTGTCTATCTCACATTTATCCCTGCATATGAACAATACCAATTAATGCAGTTTGTTAGGTATATCATTGAGGAATCTGTTTCTTTCTCACATTTTTTCCTCATAGATGGTTAATCCTTAGAGGCAGGATTCTCAGTTAGCTTCATATAGTTTCTTGAGATCTTAGGCAGCAGAGAGGTACAGTGAAATAATATTACTTTTAGTGTCAGGAACTTAGGTGCCTGAATAAAAATTTGAATAAAAAATCAAATTTGTGAAAAACCATTTCTTAACATAGGTGTATAGACCACTGTTTGGACATAAGGAAATTAGAAAAATAAGCTTAATTTAGCAAACTTTTCCATAAACTCAATTCTAATGAATTAAAAAAAAAACTACCCCTTAGCTACTATAAGAAATGTGAACAACAAACTAATATCTCTGATGAATATAGATGCAAAAACTTCTCAACATTAGCAAATCAAATTTAACCACACAGTGAAGGGAGCATTACTATGATCAAGCAAAATTTAACCTGGAGATCCAAGAATGGTTCAACATATACAAACCAATAAATGTTGTACATTACATTAACAAAATGAAAGATAAAAATCGTGATTATTTCAATAGATGAAGAAAAAACATTTGACAAAATACATAATTATTTTATGATTAAACATTCTTTGCATTGAGTACATAAGGAAGATATCTCAACACAATAAAGGCCATATACAAGCCCACAGACATCGTACTCAATTAAAAAACATAATATGCTTTTCTTCTAAGATCAGGAACAAGACAGGGTCCCCACTCTCACCACACCTATACAGCATAGTACTAGAAGTCCTAGCCAGATCAGGCAAGCAAAAAGAAATAAAAGCAACCAAAATCAGGAAGGAAAAAATAAAATTGTCTTTGTTTCCAAATGAGATGATCTTATACATAGGAAATCCTAAGGACTTCCCCCGCCAAAAAAACTGTTGGAACTGATCAACAAATTCAGTAAAATTGCAAGATACAAAATCAAAATACAAAAAAAAAAAAAAAAAAAAAAGTATTTCTATACACTAACAACAAACTGAAAAATAAATGAAATAATTTCTCCTTTTTTTAAGATTATATTTATTTATTTGAGAGAGACACAGAAAGAGAAAGAACGAGGTGGGAAAGAGAGAGAAAGAAAGAAGGAGACTCTCTACTGAGAAGGGATACTGATGGAGTCTTGACCCCAGGACGCTAAGATAATGACCTGAGCCAAAGGCAGATGTTTAACCAACTGAACAATTCAGAAGCCCCAGAAATAAAGTAATTTCATTCACGATAGCATCAAAAATAATAAAATACTTAGAAATAAATGTAACCAAGCTGATGGAAACTCTGCACCTCTAAAACTATAAGACTTTAATGGAAGACATTGAGGAAGACATAAACAAATAGAAAGATATTTTGTGTTCATGAAATAGACTAATATTATTAAAATGTCCATATGACCTTAAGCCATTCATTGGATTGAATACAATCCCTATCAAGATCCAATAGAGGATGGCTGGGTGGCTCAGTCTGTTGAGCCACTGCTTTCAGCTCAGGTCATGATTTGAGAGTCCTGGGATCGAGTCCTGCATTGGGCTCCTTGCTCAGCGGGGAGCATGCTTCTCTCTCTCTCTCTCTGTCTCTGCCTGTTTGTGCTCTCTTTCTCTCTGACAAAAAAACAAATAAAATCTAAAAAAAAAAAAAAAAAAGGATCCAAGATCCAACAGAGTTTTTCACAGAAAAAGTCCTATAATTTATATGGAATCACAAAAGACTCTGAATAGCCAACACAATCTTGAGAAAGAAGAACAAAGCTGGAGGCATAACACTTCCTGATTTCAAGTTCTACTACAAAAGTAATCAGAACAGTGTGATACTGGCATAAACACAGACACAAAGACCAATGGAACAAAACTGAGAGCCCAGAAATAAACATTTGCATAAATAGCCAACTAACATTGGACAAGGGAGCCAAGAATACTTTGTGGGAAAAGGATAATCTTTTCAATGAATGGTGTTGGGTGAACTGGATAATCACATGCAGAAAAATAAAATTGGATACCTACTTTTTCCACTCACAAAATTGAACCTTAAATGGATTAGATACTTATATGTAGGACCTGAAGTCGTAAAACTTCTAGAAGAAAACATAAGGAAAGATCTCCTTGGCATTGACCCAGCTAATGATATTTTTACGTGTGATACCAAAAGTGTAGGCAACAAAGGCAAAAAATGTGAGACTGCAATTAAAAAAAAAATCTACATAGCAAAAGAAACAATTAAGAAAAAAGAAAGCAACCTACAGGATGGGAGAAAATATTTACAAGTCATGCATCTTACAAGAGATTAATATCCAAAATATATAAGGAACACCTACAACTCAATAGCAAAATGCCAAAAAGCCAATTAAAAAATGGGCAGAGGAACTGAAGAGAAATTTTTCTAAATATAGAAATAGACAGATAGAAAACAGGTACATGAGAATATGCTCAAAATCGCTTATTATTAGAGAAATGCTAATCAAGACCACCTCACATGTGTTAGAATGGTTACCATAAAAAACTCAAGAGGCGAAAACTACTGTGTGCATAAGTAATGTGTATAAGAATGTAGACAAAAGGAACCCATGTGTAGCACTGTTGGTCAGAATATAAGTTGGGACAGACACTATGGAAAACAGTATGGACATTACTGAAAAAAATAATTGTGTGTGTGTGTGTGTTTATTCTTTTGTGTATGTGTCCAAGGGAAATTAAAACTGGATCTCAAATAAATATCTGTATTTTCCTGTTTATTATAGCATTATTCACAATAACCAGTATATGTAAAGACCCTAAGTGTCCATCAATGGATGGATGAAGAAAATATGGTATACACATATAATGGGATATTATTCAGCCATGACAAAGAGGAAAATCCTGTCATTTGCAATTATATGGATGAAACTTGAGGGTGTTATGCTAAATGAAATAAGGCAGAGAGAGAAAGACACATAGTATAAGATATCACCTATATTCAGAACTTAAAAAAACCAAACTCATAAAAACAGAAGTAAAGAGGTAGTTACCAGGGGCTGGAGGATGGGTGGGAGGGTGGGGGGGACATAAGGAGACAGGGAGATGTTGGTCAAAGGCTACAAACTTCTAATTATAAGATGAATAACTTATAGAGCATGGACCAATTTAAAACATGGGCATTATAACTAACAATACAAGTATTATACACTTGACACTTGCTAAGAGAGTAGATCTTACATGTTCTAACCACAAGAAAGAAATGGTAGCTATGTGTCCTGATAGTGGTGTTAGCTAATGAATGGTGGTAATCATTTTGCAATATACAAGTCTATCAAATCAACATATTTACCCCTTAAACTTATATGCCGTTACATATCAATTATATGTCACAAAGCTGGAAGAAAGATATACCTCAGAAATAAATAATTAATTATTCTTTACTTCAGATACTATCTTTTTTAACTTTATTTATTTAGGACTTTTAAAACATCCTTTTATGAAAGGAAGTTTGCAAAGAATGGTACAGAGTTTGTTTGTTTGATATTTGCACGGTACCTCTCAGATGTTTCCCCAAGCAAAACTAAATAGAATACTATGTCAATAAAGTCAAAGTCTGAGAAAGATTGCACTTAAAATTTTCTTAGAGTAATGTTAATGTTAAATTTCATTCACATACCTAAAAACCTCATAAGAACCTGGTTTCTTTGGTTCTAATAGTGTCCTTAAGATAGCATTTCTTCCCAGCTAAAATAGAGAAGAGAGTACTTTATCTTCCCATTGCACCCATCCCTGTGACAAACTTACTTAAAATATCCATGAGGAAAGAAATCCCACTTTCAAGACGTTAGGTCAATCCTGTGTCTAACCTGCTTCATACCCTCTCGGACTTTCATGAGGTTTTAACATTGGCAATCAATGTGCTCTTTGGCAAATTGCTCGACCCATCTGGGCCTCTATTTTTCCATTTATCTATTCCTCTAATCTCTTTACTGAGAGCCTATTATTGAGCATCCAGCCAATCCTGTTTTCAATGGTGGCATAGAGAGAACAAAATGGGTAAAATTCTCTGTCCTCGTGGGACTTCTACTGGAAAGGAACAGGTCTAAACAGGTCAGGAAATAAAACATGTCATTTGGTGACAATTGCCATAGAGTGATGGCATGGGGTACGGATTCACTCTTAAATACGTTTGTCAAGGAAGGACTCAGTGAAAAATTAACTGAAGACCTGAACGTTGTGAGAGAGCTAGGAATCTGGGGGGTGGGTGTACTAGGGAAAGGAGAAAATGGATCTAAATAAAGAACTGAGTTAAGAATGTGCCTGCCTGGGGCCGCCTGGGTGGCTCAGTGGGTTGAGCCTCTGCCTTCAGCTCAGGTCATGATCTTGGGGTCCTGGGATGGAGCCCTGTACAGGCTCTCTGCTCAGTGAGGAGCCTGCTTCCCCCCGCAACCCCTGCCTGCCTCTCTGCCTACTTGTGATTTTTCTCTCTGTCAAAAAAAAAATAAAGAAAATCTTAAAAAAAAAAAAAAAAAAAAAGTCCCTGCCTTGCTCAAGAAACAGGTGGGAGGTCAGTACCCCTAAAGGAGATTAAAGAAAGGGTTTTGTGGTAAGAAGTAAGGTCAGGGAGATGCTCAGGGGTTAGGCACCATAAGCACTGGCAGGCTCCATTAACTTTTATTTCCATGAAGGAGGCAGCCATTGAGGAGTTTTGAGCAGAAGAGTAACAGGAGTTGAATTTTGTTTTAAAAAGATCACTCTGGGGGCGCCTGTGTGACTCAGTGGGTTAAGGCTTCTGCCTTTGGCTCAGGTCATGATCCTGGGGTCCTGAGATCCAGCTCTCTCCTCAGTGGGGAACTCTCCTCAGCAGGGAGCCTACTTCCTCCTCTCTCTCTGCCTGCCTCTTTGCCTACTTGTGATCTCTGTCGATAAATAGATGAAGTCTTAAAAAACAAACAAACAAACAAACAAACAAAACCACAGGAAAAAATAAAAGAAAAGATCATTCTGCTGCTGTGATAGTGTGGGCTAGGGAGATGAAAAGGTGAAACTCAGAGGCCAGGTGGGAGCATTTTGTGCTTAAATCAAGATAGTAGCATTGGAGGCAGTAACAAGTGGTAAAATTAAAAAAAAAATCATTTAGTCAAGAAGAATTTAATAAATACTCATTAGATCCCAGACACCCTTGTAAGAACCAGACATCCACCAGGGAAGAAAAGAGAGCAGCCATTACTTACGTCAGTCTGATATCTAATGAAGTCCTTTAAGACGTAAGCCAGCTTTAACAGTCTCAATATAGTTCAGAGATGTTCAGAAAATTTAGTCTTTTCAATGGGGGAAATAAAAAGAAATAAACACATAGTGACATAGGTTGTGATTGAAAAAACAAGAGTGGCGAGTAGATGATGTTGCTAATAACTGCCTCATCTCCTGTCAGCATTTCAATAAGAAGCCAGTGAAAAAGGAGAATGGAGTATCTAAAAAATGTTAATCATCTGCACAGATGTCTGCTCTTTCTGAGGAATTCCTATTCCCACTTTCAGCTTCGCAAAGCATGTCTCTTTATGGACCATGTTATTAATGAAATGGAAAAGAATGTGCAAGAAAGCCTGCTGTTGTCTGAAATTATCTTTACTTCTATACTGCCACTGGCAATAACTGTCTCTTCTCCAGAATTCCGGAACAGTGAATTCTTTCTTCACCAGATTAAAAGCAAAAACAATAAAAGCAAAACAGAACAACAACTACAGGGGGAAAAATATCTTACCATAATGGAATTATACTTCTATTGTTCTATTTGAGTTGGGTGTTATATGCAACTCTTCAGCAACTCAATTTGTTTTTAATAATCAGATTATTTTTGAAGATTATCAATAGAGTATCTAATGATTACAATAATTCCCTCTATTGCTTATTTCCCCAAATGGAATATGTCAAAAAGAACTTTGAAAAGCTATAATTTTCCAAGCTATTAGTACTGAATTCTAGCTGCCATATGGATCTGTCCTGGTAAATAGCTAGTCATCATGGTTTGGGAAACAGAGAGGGTACAAGGGACCTGTCTTGATGGGCTACAGCTTTTGTGAGAGTAGTCATCAAAGTTTCTATGAGGTCTTCCAATTACTCTCTTTGTCTAGAACCAGAGCCCCTGCAACCATATAGGGTAGAATTAGAGGGATTTCACCTTTCGTATTTATAATGGGTTAGAAACTTAAGGCTAGAATGCTGTGTGTGTGTGTTTGTGTGTGTGTGTGTGTTATGTGTATAGATAGATGATAGATTCAGTACATATATATTATATGTGTGTGTATATATGTAGTTTCCTTTTATCTATATTCAGACATAGCTTCAAGTACATCTTATACAGTTGCTTTTAACCAAAAGTACAAGTTAAAATTACTTTTGGGGTTTGGTATAAAAAAGACATATGTAAATTCTTATCCTAGACATGAATATTCTGACTGAGTAGATATGGCATGAGATTTAAGCATTTATATTTCAGAAGTGTCCTCCAGAGTTTTGTTGCTCACAGCATGTTAGACTTCATAACTTGAATGATTCTTGTAATGGAAGCCATTTATAAAGCTGGATGAAAGCATATATATTCAAATACATGTTAAGTGTATATATATATATGTCATATGTGTGTATGGATGTGTGTGTGTGTAGACATACACACATATACAAACATATATATTTTAAATACATCTCTGAGCTGGCAAGAAATAAAGACTCAGCACTTGTAAAAACTCAAGTGAAAAGCAGAAATCCTGGAAGGTTTGCAAATGCCAAAGTCAGCTTTTGACTTCTCTGTATCTCCAAATCTTGATAACTTTGAGCTTCTATTTTGCCAAAGTGTCGTAGGTAGGAGATAAAGCCCAAGTTTTACCCATATAGAAAGGATATTAAAAAAAAAAAAACTTAAATAAAGCTTAGACCTTAAAGAATAGCAACTCAGTATAATGTTTAATGAGAAATAAACAGATTTCCTCAAGAAGAAATTTGCCTGTCTTGACTTTGGCAATAAATAGAAAGATTGAAAAAGCCAAAACTAAAACAAGAGAAACTTAATAGAAATTTCATAATTACAAATTGGCATGCATGCAATTTTTCAGTTTGTGTTCTAGGTTTCATGCTACCTGTTTGAGCATATAACATCATGAGAAAAATATAAAGTAGATAGAGTTTGGTGGGGTTCACTGGTAACTATGACAACATTGCCAATTTTTCCTGAAGAAATGTAATTTCAGTAAGGCCTCAAATAATTTGCTTAGAAAATGTTGCCCAGGAAAATGAGCCTGTGGTGAAAAATTACAAAATAAACAAAGAAACAAGGCAGCATGAAAGAAAACAAGTAGAAATAAATGATAAAAGAATCAAACTTACAAAGAATTTTGTTATCAAAATTAACAAACCAAACTGATTCTATTTCAAGAAAAACTTGAAATAATTTGCAAGAAAATAGAGAGCACTGAATCAATAAAGTACACTTAAAAATAACCAAATAGATATTTTAGAAAGAAAAATAATTGATTTAAGAAATTCAGTAGATGGATTAAATTTCAGTGTTAGCTACAGCTTTTCCTTAAGACATTGCATTATAAAGCTAAATTATCCTTTGAGGACACACTTGTTGGTGTGAACAACTACTCAAGTATCTTTATAAGCCATTTATTTCACATTGTTCCATGTTCAGCCTCATTTTAATCATTACACTGGGTTGTATATTCAGAGACTATTACATTTTCATTAGTAAGTAAATATTAAAACAGGGTACTTTAGACTGCCAAATGATTTAGAAAGTTCAAAGGGCAATATGTTATAATATTTATTTTATTGTTTTTTGTAATAATATTTTACAAAGATGATTGAAGCCATATATAGTCTCTTCTATGCATTTATAAAAGGGGGACATGCAAAAAGAGATAAAACTTTTTTGTTTTATCTTTTTATTTCTGAAAAGATTAAAATGATAAAATAATAATAAGAGTGCATTTTCTCAATTCTACTTCATTCTCCTCCTGCCCTCCCTTCTTTAGTTTGGACAAAAGCAAATCTATGCTTGGAGAGCTATTCATGTGGAGTAAATATTGCAAAGAAATATTCTGTAGGGACCAGCCTTCCTTATTAGATTACAGTCTAAGGGGATTCCTATTACCAAAGACAACTATTGCTAGCTACCAACCTGGAAAAAAAAGAAAACTGCACTTAATATCTAAATCGAGTCATATACATGACTGGTATATGATTGCTTATTTTCCCCTTCAATTAGCTTAAGTAGACTGATATACATTAAAAAGTAAGTTTTCTTTGTATTAATCTGAAACCTGAACTCCAAGGAGAAGGAGGTTTCAAAAATTTATTTTAAACATTTCTTTTAGTGATGCTTCTAAGAAGATATAAAGGCTTAAATGGGCTTTTAAAAGAAAGTGAGAAGATAAGTTTGTGCATGCCACGAGTCTGCAGTCCATCATTGCTCCATTTCCCATGTGTTATTCTACATAAGACTCACTGCTGAAAATGTCTGCCTGCTGCTTCATTCCTCTGTGTCTGTTTTATTCCATATCACCTCTCTTTTCTTTGAAATTTCAGTTACTAATTTTTTATGTTTTCATTACCTATGTTTTCTGGAAGAAATATATTACAGAAATATTAAAATAATGAATATATATGGCAATGTTTATTATGTAAAAGATTAAAAATGAAAATATCAAGTTTTAAAAGCATAGCCAAATTAACCATCTTTGGATTATTAGGTATTTCCATGTGAAGTGGCAAATGTTTGATAGTTGACTTGATGGGTGGGGGGGGAAGCCCTAATCTGGAACATTTGCCCATTTCCATGAGGAAATATTCTCAATGTGGCTATTTTCAAACTCTCAGTGTGAGGTTGTAGAACATGGAATTGGGAAGAGATGCTAGCAACTTAACAGTACAGTACACACCACTGCAGTATTTTGTCATAAAATAGCTACGGTTCTGACGACTCCCCAGGCACTATAGTTATACAAAAAGATTAAGCTATTATGTCTTGAATAAAACTTCATAATTAAACTCTTGTTTAATTTACAATTGTACTGACTTCCTCACTGTTAATCAGAAATTCAAGGAACTAAATGTTTAGTTCCATTTAGTTTAGTAAGAATGCTCAAAATAAGGTTTTTAGGATTGCAAGGCATTTTGAATGGCCGACTACAATTTTCCATAAACCAAAAACAAACAAATAAAATATATTTATACAATTCTAGTATGTTGATTATATATATGGTTTATCTTTAACTGTGAATCCTGTGTAGCCATTCTGCATCATAAATGTGTTGTGAAATTCAAAATTCCACAAACATTTATTTAACATCTACTATATGTTCCAGTGCAGGATGTTTGGAAAGGAAAGCTGAAACAGGTATAAATAATGTTATGTGTATTATATGCATAAATACATATAATTTATATATATAAAATAATGTCTTACACATGCACACACACACATTTTGCATGCTATTGACGTTTAAATGCTTATAGTGCAAATCTTTCATTGTTTAAATAGAATCTATATAATAATTGTCTAACTGAAAAACTTGCAGCGATCCCTAGGAAACAAATGTATTCCAACAAAAAGATCATATATTGCATTTTTCATCTTTTTCTCCATTTGTTAATGAGAGTTTTAATGAGCAATGCTAAAAAATGAGGGTATTAAGCATCTATGGTTCTCAAAAGCTTCACATTCATAAATGCAATAACATCTGGCAGTAGTGGAAATAGTTAACTTAGAGTTGATATTCTGAGCAGCCTTTTTTCTGTTTACTAGTTACATTGGGTGACTTTACATATATAGATGGGCAAGTGACATAATTAGATCTTTTGCTAGAATTCATATAAGAAATGTCTCATTATTATTTAAAATAAAACAATATACAGCATACATAAGAGGCATGAAATGAGTAAAAATTGAACACATACATATGATAATGATTGCAAGTTCCTCTAATTTCATGTTTATTTTTATGTTTAGTATTATGTGTATGTAACAATATCAATAGTGCTGAACATTAACAATACTTGCAAAACATTAGGTTCAATAACAGATGGGTGACCTTTTCTTCCTAGGATTACTTCAAAAATCTGGAGTTTACATTCCCCTTGCTCCCCAAGAGGCTTATCAAGATCAACACTCTCACTACCCAGCTGTGTTCATTAGTCTGTAGATCCTGAAAGCATCAGTGAAGATCCCAATAACTGAATCAGTAATTTGGAGTTTTCTCATAGGAGAAGAAAAAGAAAATCCTGAATTTTCTAGCTTTTACTATAAAATGTTAAAAGAACATGGTGTGGGTCCAGGAAAAAAATACAAATTTTATTTAAACCTTCAGTATACTAAATGTTGTAAAAATGATAAGTACTGTGAAAAAAATTTTCCTTCCTGTTCAAACAGAATAAATTAGCGTTAAATGGATGCTACTGGAGGGGAAAAAGAGGACGGGCATGAATGAACTGAGCCAGGCAGAGTTTAACCGGCAGGTCTCCCTAAGGGCGCTCTTTGCCTGTTGACGAAGGCCAACCTTGACTGATCCATTTAACTCTTTGTCACCGCTTCTTATATTTATTAGGCAAATGCTGCCAAAGTGAAGTCTCCAACAAATGTTAAAAAAAGTGATAAAGTCTAAAACCTCACATGTTCACCTGTTAAAAATGGAATATATTTCCAAAGCAAGCAAAGCATATAATGGAAACTTAATTATGGCAAATAGTGCACATGTAGCCACACTGGAAGACCAAAACTCAGTTTAATCATCTCCTTATTTCAAACAATAATGAAATAATAAACTAAAGGACTTGGAATGGAGTAACCTGATAATAATCTACAAAAAATGCGATAAAAAAAATCAAGCATAGATCTCCAAGAAATTTGTTCTTTTTTTACTCAAGTATAATTAACATACAGTGTTCTATTACTTTCCTATGTACAACGTAATGATTGAACAATTCTATACACTTACTTAGTGCTCATTAAGATATTTGTACTTTTTTTTTTTTTTTAAGTAATTTCCATGCCAGGTGTATAGCCCATCACAGGGCTTGAGCTCATGACCCTAACTTCAAGACCTGAGTTGAGATCAAGAGTTGGACGCTTAACTGACTGAGCTACATAGACACCCCAAGATAAGTGTACTCTTAATCCCCTGCACATATTTGACCCATTCCCCCAACGAACTTTCTTCCGGCAACCACCAGTTTGCTGTGTATATTTAAGAGTCTGGTTTTTATTTTGTCTCTCTCTTTTAAAATTTTGTTTGTGTTGTTTCTTAAATTTCACATATGAATGAGATCACATGGTATATGCCTTTGTCTTTCTGACTTATTTCACTTACATTAAACATTGTAGGTATGTCTATGTTGTTACAAATGGCAAGATCTCACTATATTTTATGGCTGAGTGATACTCTATGTTATGGGCATGTGTGTGTGTATACACACACAGACACACACACACACATATATATGCATTTATATGTATATGTGTATGTGTTTATGTGTATGTATATATACATGTATATGTGTGTGTATATATTGTGTGTATATAAGTATACACACATATATATATGCTGCACCGATTTGCATCCACACTGATCATGCACAAGGGTCCCTTTTTTTTTACATCCTCACCAACACTTGTTATTTCTTGTGTTTTTTATTTTAGCCATTCCGACAGACATACAGTGATACCTCCTTGGGGTTTTAATGTGCATTTCCCTAATTAATGATGATGAGCAACTTTTCATGTGTTTGTTGGCGATCTGTATGTCTTCTTTGGAAAAATGTCTCTTTAGGTCCTCTGCCCATTTTAAAATCAGACTAAGCAGTGTTTTTTTAGTGTTGAGTTGTATCAGTCTTTATATATTTTGGATATTAACCCTTTCTTGGCTTTGTCATTTGCAAATATCTTCTCTCATCCAGTAGCCTTTTAGTTTTGTTGATTATTTCCTTTGCTGTGCAGGAGATTTTATTTTGATGTTAGCTCCAATAGTTTCTTTTTGCTTTTAGTTCCCTTGCTTCAGGAGACACATCTACAAAAATGTTGCTACAGCCAATTCAGAGAAATTATTGCCTGTGCTCTCTTCTAGGAATTTTATTGCTTAAGGTCTCATTTTTAGGTCTTTAATCCATTTTGAATTTATTTTTGTGTATAGGGTAAGAATGTGGTCCAGTTTCTTTCTTTCTTCTGCTCTCTCTCTCTCTTTTTTTTTTTTTTAATATTTATTTATTTATTTATTTATTTATTTATTTATTTATTTGCCAGAGATCACACGTAGGCAGAGAGGCAGGCAGACAGAGAGGAGGAAGCAGGCTCCCTGCCAAGCAGAGATGCAGGGCTAGATTCCAGGACCCTGAGATCATGACCTGAGCCAAATGCAGAGGCTATAACCCACTGAAACACCCAGGTGCTCCTTTCTTTCTTTCTTTCTTTTTCTTTCTTTCTTTTTCCTTCCTTCCTTCCTTCCTTCCTTCCTTCCTTCCTTCCTTCCTTTCTTTTGCATGTAGCTGTCCAGTTTTTCCAATACTGTTGGCTGAAGAGACTTTTTCCAGTTGTATATTCTTGACTCTTGTTGTAGATTAATTGACGACTAAAATCATGGATTTATTTCTGGACTCTATTTTGTTCCATTGATCTATATGTCTGTTTTTGTGCCCATTGCACACTGTTTTGATTACTACAGCTTTGTAGTATATCTTGAGATCAGGGATTTGATATCTCCACCTTTGTTCTCTTTCAAGATTATTTTGGCTGCTCAGGGTCTTTTGTGGTTATACAAAAAATTATTTAGTCTACTTCAGTGAAAAATGTGCTTTTTTTTTTTTTTTTTTGATAGGGATAATATTAAGCCTGTAGATTGCTTTGGGTAATAGGCATTTTAACAAAATTGGTTCTTCCAAATGTTCTTCAGTTGTTTAAAATTTATTTTTATCATGAGAAGAGATGTTTGTTGTTAATGCTTTTTAAGTCTGCTTGCTTCAAATGAGTAATTCTGGATAAAAACAAAAATTGGAAAAATATAGAAATTGCTTTAAAATTCAATTCTTCCTAACAAATTTGTTAATGACAGAGGGATCAAAAGCCAGTTTTATCTTGTTCCCCTTTTATCTGTAGCTTCCCTGTTCTCACTTATTTTTATTAAAAACAAAATAAAACCAAACTAAATGAAAGAAAGAATGTGGTTAGAAATATATTACTTATATGTTTGAATGCTTCTCTGAAGTGGCATTAGATCTCTATCACCTCCAAACTTTAATAAGGAGTATAATAGCTAACATTTATTATGTGCTTACTGTGTGCCAGCTATGTCTGTATGAAGTATCTGTATTATGTCTATGTAATCCTCTCTCTCTCTCTCTTTTTTTTTTTTGTCATGTAATCCTCGTAAATCCCTAAATGGCAGATAAAATTGATATTTCCATTTGATAGATGAAGATGAGGAGAAATAGAAGTAACTTGCCCAAAGTCACATATGTGGTCAATCTAGGGGTCAGAATTGGAGCCTCTAATGTTTTATTACAGATCTTTGACTCTTTAGCAACATACAATATTTTCAAAAGAAAGAAGTAAGAAAAAAGAAGGAAAGAAACAAGAATCCTTTACTTTAGTAAAAAGTACTGAAGAACAGGGGCACCTGGGTGGCTCAGTGGGTTAAGCCTCTGCCTTCAGCTCAGGTCATGATCTCAGGGTCCTGGGATTGAGTCCCGCATCGGGCTCTTTGCTCAGCAGGGAGCCTCCTTCCCCCTTTCTCTCTCTGCCTGCCTCTCTGCCTACTTGTGATCTCTGTTTCTCAAATAAATAGATAAATAAATCTTAAAAAAAAAAGTACTGAAGAACAAAACAGCATGATATATCACAGAACTACTGTAATACCAGCATGACAAATTTGGAAAACTGTTCAAAATGACATTGCCATACTTATATTGGGAAAGATAAACTTTAAAACAAAGACTAGCAAGAGACTAGGAAGGACACTATATAATAATAAAGAGGAAAATCTAAAAGGAAGATACAATGATTGTAAATATTTATGCACCCAACATGGAAACACCCAAAAACATAAAACAGTTAATAACAAACATAAAGGAAATAATTGATGGTAATACAGAACTAATAGGGTATTTTAACAGCCCACTTATATAAATGAATAGATCATCCAAACAGAAAATCAACAAGGAAACAGTGGCTTTGAGTGACACACTGGACAGATGGATTTAACAGACATATTCAGAACATTCTATCCTAAAACAGCAGACTACACATTCTTTTCAAATGCACATGGAACATTTGCCGAAATAGATCACATATAAGGTCACAAAACAAGTCTCAATAAATTAAAAAAAAAATCAAAATCATACCATGCATCTTTTCTGACCACAAGGCTATGAAACTAAAAGTCATCCACAAGAAAAAAATTGGAAAGACTTCAAATACATGGAGGTTAAAGAACATGCTACTAAACAATGACTGAGGCAACTAAGAAATCAAAGAAGAAATCAAAAATTACATAGAAACAAATGAAAATAAAAACACAACAGTCCAAAACCTTTTGGATGCAACGAAAGCAGTTCTAAGGGGGAAGTTTATAGCAATACAGGACTACCTCAAGAAGCAAGTAAAATCTCAAGTAAACAACCTAACCTTAAACCTAAAAGAGCTAGGAAAAGAAGAAAGGAAATAAAGGAAAGGAAAGGAAATAATAAAAAGTAGAGCAGAAATAAATGATACCGAAATAAAATAAGACAAATATGCAAAAAATAGAATAGATCAATGCAGCCAGGAGCTGGTTCTTTGAAAAGATCAACAAAATTGATAAACTTCTAGATAGATTTGATAAAAAGAGAGAGAGAGATAACCCAAATAAACAAAATCACTAATAACAGAGGAGAAATAATGAACATCACAGAAATAGAAACAATTAGAATATTGTGAAAACCTATATGCCAACAGCTTAGACAAAAGAAATGGATAAATTTCTAGAAACATGTGACCTACCAAAACTAAAACAGAAAGAAATAAAAAATTTGAACTGACCAAATATCAGCAATGGAACTAAATCAGTAACCAAAAACCCCCAAAACTAAAGTCCAGAACTAGATGACTTCACAGGTGAATTCTACTAAGCATTTAAAGAAGAATTAATATTTATTCTTTTCAAACAATTCTAAAAAATATAAGAGGGAGAAGACCTTCTCAATTTATTCTAGAAGGCCAGTGTAACCCTGATAACAAAAACAGACAAAGATACCACAAAAGAGGAGAACTACAGGCCAATATCTCTCATGAATATGGAGGAAAAAATTCTACACAAAATATTAGCAAACATGAATGTTTAAAAATCATACACTACAATCAAGTGGGATCTATTCCTGGGATGCAAAACAACAATGTGATACATCACATCAATGAGAGAAATGATAAACACTATATGATCATTTCAATAGATGCAGAAAGTGCTCAATGAAGTACAACATGCTTTCATGATTAAAAAAAAAAAAAAAAAACTGCAAAGTATGTCAAGAGGGAGCATACTGCAACATAATAAAGGCCTGATATGAAAAACCCACAGCCAACATCATATTCAATGGTGAAAAAATGAGAGCTTTTCCCTAAGATCGAAAACAAGACAAAGATGTCTACTCTCACCACCTGTATTTAACATAGCACTGGAAGTTCTAGCCACAGGAATCAGACAACATAAAGAAATAAAAGGGATCCAAATTGGTAAGGAAGAAGTAAAACTCTCATTATTTGCAGATGACATGATGCTATATGTAGAAAACCCTAAAGATTCCACCAAAAAACTACTAGTACTGATAAATTAATTCAGTAAAGTCGTAGGATACAAAATCAATATACAGAGATCTGTTGCATTTTTATACACTACTAATGAAGCAACAGAAAGTAAAATTAAGAAAACAACCCCATTTAAAAGTTTAGAGAAAGCAATAAAATGTCTAGGAATAAACCTAACCAAAGAGGTGAAAAACTTATACTCTGAAAACTATAAAACACTGACGAAATTCAAGATATCCAAAGAAAAGGAAAGCCATTTTAGATTCATGGGTTGGAAGAACAAATAATGTTAAAATGTGTATACTAACTACAGCAATCCCTATCAAAACACCAAGAGCATTTTTCACAGAACAACACAAAAAAATCTTAAAATTTGTGTTATATCCTAAAATTTAAAAATTTAATTGTAAAAAAGTAATTTAAAAATTACATCCTAAAAATCCTAAAATTTGTATTACAAAGCAGTAGTAATTAAAACAGCTTGGTACTGGCATAAAAATAGATGCATAGATCTATGGAATATAATAGAAAAGTCAGAAATAAACACATGTTTACATGGCCAATTAATCTTTGACAAAAGAGAGATGAATATATAATGGGAAAAAGATAGTCTCTTCAACAGAAGAATGAAACTGGACTACTTTCTTTCACCATACACAAAAGCAAATTCAAATGGATTCAGAACCTAAATGTGATACCCAAAGCCATAAAAATCCTAGAAGAAAGCACAGATAGCAATTTCTCTGACAGCGACACTAGCAACATTTTTTAGGTGTGTCTTGAGGTAAAGGAACAAAGAGGAGAAAAAAAAAAAAAAAACAGCTGGGGCTACATCAAAACAAAAAGCTCCTGCACAACAAAGGAAACAATCAACAAAACTAAAAGGCAATCTAGTGAACGGAGAAGAGATTTGTAAATGACGGAGTGAATAAAGGGTTAGGATCCAAAATATATAAAGAACTGGTACAACTCAACACCCGCCCCCAAAATAATCCAATTTAAAAATGGGCAGAGGACCTAAAGAGGCATTTTTCCAAAGGCATAAAGAAAACCAACAGACACCTGAAAATATACTCAACATCACTCATCTTCAGGGAAATGCAAATCACAGGTATAATGAGATACCCACCTTACACCCGTCAGAATGGTTAAAATCAAAGACACAGACACAATAGTGTTGGTGAGGATGTGGAGTAAAAGGAAGCTTCCTGCACTGTTGGTGGGAATGCAAACTGGTGTAGCCCCTTTGTAAAACAGTAAGGAGGTTCCCAAAAAAAAAAAAAAATTAAAAGTAGAACTACCCTAGGATCCAGTAGTATGGTTACCCAAAATACGAATACACTAATTCAAAGGGATATATGCACCTTTATGTTTATTGCAAGGTGTAATAACCATGGAAGCAGCCCATGTCCCTCATTAGATGAATGGATAAAGAAGATGCGGTATATATGTATAATAGAATATTATTCAGACAAAAAAAAGAATAAAATCTTGCCATTTACAACAACATGGATAGAGATAGAGAAAAAATAATGCTAAGTGAAAGAAGTTAATCAGGGAAAGACAAACACCATAGAATTTCACTCATGTGGAATTTAAAAAACAAAACAAATGAACAAGAAAAAAGAGGAACAGAGAGAAACCGATAAACAGATTTTTAACTATAAAGAACAAACTGATGGTTACTGGAGGAGAGATGAGTAGGAAGATGGGTGGAATAGGTTTTGGGAATTAAAGAGTAGACTTTTGATGAAAAAAAAATTAATTTCATTTAAAAAAATGGTATTGCCAGGCTCACATCAACTGTGTAAAGTCAATGAACCATTTTCTAGGGTCTGTAACTAGTCCAATCAAATAAGAACTACAATAGGGTCATGAATTTCATTTTGAAGGTAGGATATGCAAATATGGATTAATGTGTAAGTTTAATGGAGGATTTTTTTATAATTTGATAAAATTTAAAATTGTGCACCGCATGTAAGTTTTTACCTCAAAAGAGACCACTTAAATCTGTTTCTCTAAATTCAGTTCTAAGATTCAGAAAATACATTATCAAAGTGCTTTCCTTGACACATTTTAATTTCTGACTCAGTATTAGAATTGAGCTGAATGTTTAATATTGACTAAAAAATATAATTTCGTTTATATATCTCAGTCTTCAGGCTCCAAGAATGGAAAACTAAACATTCTGAATATCAGAACAACCAAGGAATCTACACACATATTTCAAACACAGTCTACTTCCTGCTCTGTGGTAAATTTTGTGGGGTCTCATTTTTGTTTTTGTTTTATTTTTATTTTTGGGAAAGATTCTACTATGATGTGAATTTTAGAGATTTGTTTCTATACAAACTGCCTTTTGTATAAAATATGTATATCTAACTCTATTTAGTAATCATTTCGGCTTTTCTAGGTATCTACTTGTTTTCCAAGTATATAGTTTTAACTTCTTTCCCTCAAATATGGGGGTGGTGGGAGAGTTGTGGCTAAGACAAATTGAGTCATTACTGAGATTAAAATTAAAACATTCCTCTCCATCCCATCCCAGGGAAATTTTTTCCCAGAGAAAACAGAACAGGCCACTGTTACTGTAAATTATATCCTTACTACTATTATTGGTGGTGTTTCCAGAATAACACATATTTAAAACTCATTGTAAATATGAATTTTGAAGGAAGACTATTTCATAGACAAATAAATAAACAATGCATCATATTACGATTACAATTATTGCTTATCTACAAAATGTGGGGGGAAATCATGCTTTCAAAGAATTTGGTGGCTTTAGCCAGAATTCATTTAAAATTTTGAAAAACATACATTAGCAAACACTTAATCCTTACAAGGTCTTCGAAATATGTTAGTTCTTTTAAGTTACCATCTAGCTCTGATTCTTGGTTAAAAAAAAAAAAGGTATGTAATAATATGAGACCTTAGTATATGGTGAATAATCAAATATATATAAAATTGGAGAAGTTATTTTTTCCTACATTCATTTTAATAAAGAAAATAAGTGTTCCTCTAGTTTAAGGATTAAACTATCAGCTATAAATCCAGTCTAGTGCCACATAAATGTTTGCCCAAACAATGTAAATGATTTTGATATAAGATTTTATTTTTAGACTAAGTTTTCACATCAAATGCACATGAGTTTTTTTCATACTGTATAAGAAACTAGAAAATATTATGTGGCAGGAGGGAAAATTATAAAATTTTCAAACAAAATCCTGAAATATTCTAGATGTAAAGAAGTTGCTTATATTCTTTATTGCCAAAATACAACTTTTAATTGCTATAGCCAAATCAACCCCTCTCAAATCAAGTAGTCTATGGAGAAGAATTAATGCAAGGTAAAAATGGAAGCAGAAGGGAGTTGGTACAAAAAGTACTCTTAAGTGGTTAATGGTATCTGAACCATCTGAGAACGTGGTGAGAGCCAGAGCTCTGGTCTACAAAAATACCCATACACATATATCCAAAAGTTCTGTGAACTACAAATGTGTATGTTATTTCTAGAGTTTTTCAGCTTCATCAAAATTAACCTATTTTATAGGGCAGGAATTTTTGGCCCAGATCAAAGATCCAGACCTAAGGTGAGGGTTGGATGTCAAAACTAAAGAATGATAAAGTATAAAATACAGGAGTGTGCAAATATGATTGTGTTATAATAGAGAGCCCAAGGGGACAACTTCTTACCAAACTGCTCCTACCAAATCACAAGAACTACACAGACTTTATTGACCCCATTGATTTGCCCAGAGACAGGTGAAAAAAAAAGCCGTCAACTTTGTCTTATCATTCAGGTTTTAAATACTGATTAATTAAACCAAATTCATGAAAACTCTTTTGGAGATTAAAATTATAGCTGCAGGATCCACTTTTGGAATTGTGTGGATCTCAGAGGAAAGAGGCTCAATGTCTAATGAATGTTAGTCATATTAGGAAATGAAATTGACAAAGGAATCCTAGAATCCAGAGATCAGTATGAGGGGATGCAGACCAAGCCTCTTCCCTACCCATGTCAAAGAGATAAAGGGCCTTTTTTTTTTTTTTTCCCAAAACAATACCTTTGGTCAATATCCAGATGGCTTACCCCTAAGGAGGCCCATAATATAGTCAAATGCAAATGTTCTCCTCTGTTGTGGCCATTGCTCTTATTGTATACAGCCTGGATAATAGGGTTGCTAGTATACCCCTCAGGCCTTACTAGAAGGCTGCAACAAAATTAGCCAGATGTGCAATTTCACCATACAAAGGCTGAGTGTTAGGTGCCAGAAGGCCCTGTCAGAATGGCTTTAGCCGGCATGCTTCTGGGCATGGATCTGACCCAGAACTCATATACCTCTACATTTAATAATGCCAGTAGAAGCCATTCTTAAAATGAGTTTCCTTCTCTTTCCTTCTCTCAAATTATATCCCAGGCCAAATGGCCCTCCCTGTGTAACCAAATCAGCCTCATCTGAATGGGAGGGAGCTTTGTGTTATAATGATCCTATCACAATCTTAATGGTACCAACTCCAGACTGTAAAGCTACCATCCACAAAATGTCCCTACAATTAGGCCATCATTGTGGCCTGAATCTATATGCATTATGGAGGGAGTCCTCATAAAGCTCACAGATATCTTGAGCTCCTTTGCAAGGTGCATCCCTGATATTTTGATGGAACTTAGATTTGTTCTACTAAGAGTAGAACAAATACTTATAGTTCAGTCCTGAGCCAGGCCTCTAACATACATGCTTATAATCTAACATCAGCAAGCCCCTCCTACCCTTTATGGATCTCTACTTGGGAAGGCCACCCTACCTCTGACTGGCTTTCATCACCCCTAAATACATCTCCTCAGACAAAGGGTCTCTCGCCCAAGAGCTCGCCATTAGAGATGATTGCATCTCAGAGGTGAGGCCACACCAAAGAGAATAAGGAAGGTGACGACATAAACCAAATTCAGTGTACATTGGGATTCTGTTCCCCACTCCCCAGTGCTTCTGAACCAGGAGGGAAATGGCTGTGGTGACTGTCATCCTGGAGGCCAAGAGGCAAAAATTCTTGCTTCTGAACCTAGCCTTTATAAGAACACTTGCAAAACCTTGAATAAGGTCCCAGATGACTGCCTGGCAAGCACTAGATACCATTTCACTCCTACCGAAAGCCAAGCCATGTATTCTAAATCACACTAACCACAGTAAAGCACTTCCTCACAATACCCCTAGCTGACCTACTCAGATTCATGGTTACAGATCTCTTGGTGCTCTGGCAGCCTGTTAATGTACTAGATTCAAGATTTTGCTTTCCACCTGATGCAGACTCTACTCTCCTCATCCCCACCACCTCCAAGGCACCTCTTTCATACCCCAAATTTCTACCTCCTCCCCTCTCCACACAAGATCCTCCCTGTTGTACACAATGACCTTGCTCCACCCTATAACTAAGTGGGCCAAATTCAACAAATCAAACACATTCCTGTAAAAATCTGAGTGAGAGACCCAGGTTTTATACATAAAATGATGTTGAATTTTTCTCCACAGAGGGCCAGACCTATAGTTCCATCTCACTATCTATCCTGAAGTTCTACTTAGTGATCAGTACCTTGTCCTAGTGCCCTCTAAAACACCATGATCCTAAAAAAATTAATTAATTAATTAATTAAATAAAAATAAAAATAAAACACCATGATCCTCACTGAATCTCAACAAACCTTCCTTTCTTTCAGTCCAAATTGACCAATCCGGCCTTAGCCCCAGAATGCCAAAATACTCTCCACCAAGAACTCTCTTCAAAGCATGTGGCCCAGGTCCTTCCTCTCTCTCTGCCTGCATTTTGCCTTGACTTCCCAGTGTGGCCCTTCAAGGTGTGGATATACCAGCTCCAGGATCCATTAGTAATAAACTCTATGTCACTTTCCCTTTTGATCTTTGGTTGAACATTGGCTCACATCCGATAAACCCATGCTCTAGTTAACAAATGTTACTTTAATGAAGTTACAGCAAGGACTCTGAGGCTTTTCTGAATGTTAGTCACCTGGTTTTCAGTTATTTTTCAGTTCTCGGTTTAAATATTATTTCCTCAGCCTGTCTGACAATCATATATAAATTAAAACCCTCACCTCATTCCTCTTTCCGTAAATAGTTTTAAACCAAATTATCTTATTTTAGCCATCACTATATTTATCACAGTTTACTAAGTTTTTACTTCTCTATAATCTGTCCCCTTGAACTATACCACCTCCATCTTGTTTATTATCCAATATGTGACACAGTGATCTGCAAATAGTAGACTCACAATAATTATCTGCTAGACTGAAAAAAAGATTCCCAAAAACAGAACTATAAAGGACTTCTAAATATCTTCTGTAATTCCACCTTTAGACATCTTTTAGGATTTGGAAGAGGAAAAAAAAAAGAGCTTAGAACTAGAGCTCTAGAATTTTAGTAATTTCTGCCAGTGAATTTTGTTGTCAAGGAAGAAACATGAAATGTGAAATAATAGTCCTCATTTGTCATAGTCTTGGGTATTTATATTTATGCATTTGTAACTAAAATATTTTGCAGAAAGGGAATAAATAGTTCACCAGTAGTCATCATTATAAAATGATATATTTAAAGCCACTAGTATGCATTTGAAATTATTTTAGATTGAATAATACGGATAAATTAAGTCAGGATTTTCCCCCTAAAGTTGTTAATTTAATCAAAAGTAGATACAAAATAACCCAACAATGAAACTATGCACATCATTCTTTCAGGGCACTTTTCTGCTAGTTAACTATCTGTTCTACAGATCCATCCCTCATATGCTTAGGCCTTTTTTTCCCACTTTCCTTCCCATCTCCCTAAATGAAGTTTTTTTGTTTTTTTTGTTTTGTTTTGTTTTTATCTCAAAAATAGGTTTGTGACTCTAAAAGCCTAATAGGAATGACACCCCACACACATTAGAAGTCTATCAAGTGACACAGCAGATGACGAACACAGATGGAAATTTAGCTGCTTTCCTGGGACCTGTGAATTCTAAACACTTAGAGACATCTCCTTTCTCCACCCCCTCTTCCTGTCAGCCCAGCAATGAGGAAAGACTGTTTGTATTAGTTTTCTTTGTTATCCCCTGTGCTGTTTAAGGGATTTAAATACAATTTTCAGATACTATGCTTTAAGGAACTGATTACAAAAAAAATAAGATTATTTCTGTCATCTAATTTCCAAGATATTAAATGGGAGTAGAAGCCTCTCTGGCCCCTTCAGATTAAACCATGGGTACTGATATTAATTCAGCTTCCTGCCTTGGGTATCCCATTTGTGAGGTGATTAGGCTGAAGGATTACTGCAACATTCCTTTGGAAATTTTCTTGAGGAGGTAGCTAGGGATCACAGAATCCTTGAAATGTAAAATCAGAGAGACAAGCAACAGCACAGACCACAAAAAACAGCAGAGGCTACATTTACAAAGTCCAGACTTTCCTCTGTGATATCTTTTTTCTCTTTCCTCTAAAAAAAGTGTGTGTGTGTGTGTGTGTGTGTGTGTGTGCGCGCGCACGCGCGCACGCACACATGTGCATGTGCACAGACTTGCATTGGAGGTGGGGAAGCAGGCAAAAGAGACAAAAAACACCTAAAACAACGGAATATGCACCAATGGGATTTGAAGTCTCTTTCCTGTCATCGATTTCCTTTAATTTCTGAGAGAAGACTGAAAATTTAGAATCAAAAGAGAATATAATAAAAATGAAAATTTGTGAAAAAAAATTGTGATTGATCCTCTTACTACTTGTTTTTACCTACTATATTTACTTTCTTTTCAATGTTAAGCAGTTGAAGTATAGAAAAAAAGTTTTGCCTAATACTTAGCTCCTTTGTGATTCTATATGCATTTCTGTGTTTAAAATTGTCTTTTGCATGAATTAGCTGAAGTTTATGTTAGAGCAAAAGACACATGCATTAGCATGTTTTATTACTTGAATTCATGAAAGTTCCCATGTCATTCCTGCTTTTTTCCAACTCTTAGGTCTAATCACCTTAACTTTGGAGATTCTATCAAATTCCATCTGTTAGTTGATTCCCATCCTGGGAATCTCATTAACCAGCCAAATATAAAACCCAACCATAGCAAACAGAGGTTTTTAGCAGCCGCTATCTTTCCATGATTATTCTTCCAGTGTTCTATATGGTCTTTCTTATCCAGTTCTTTTGAATGCAGCAAAAGGTGACCTATGCTCCTGACTTCTTTGGCTTGCCTTATGGGATGCTAACGAACTAGGTCTATTGCTAGTATCTAGAACAGTTGTGACTTCAATCATCGTGTACTTATTTTACATACTTTAAGACAGGAACTTAAAGTACAAATTAAATTGAAGTTTCTGGTGAGATGATTGCATCTTGGCTAGTTTTAATGGTGTTTTCCGTCATGTTTACAAACATCACTGACTAGAGATAGATCTGCCCCAAATGACTAAGGTCTGGCTCTTCTCCATTTATGCCTTTCTGCAGTTTGCCCTAGACTCTGTATAATTGATTAATAGATTTGAGAGAGAGGGAGAGCGAGGGAGAGCACAGGAGAAGGGGCAGTGGAAGAGGCAAAAGCAGACTCCCCACTGAGCACAGACCTCAATGATGTGTTAGATCCCAGGACCCTGGGATCATGACCCGAGCGAAGTCAAATGCTTAACCAACTAAGCCACCCAGGCCCCCTTCTCTGTATGATTTAGATGCTAACAGATAACTATATAGTTTAACAAGCTACAGAATTGTACCAAGTGATTATCAGGATGTCAGCTGAAAGTCTATTTGACTTTAAAGACCCAATCCCTCTTTCAATAAAACAACAGCTAATGAACTACAAAAAGTACAACTCTTAGAACTTCCAAATTTCAAAATAAGAAAAGCAGCATATACTTTACTTTTAAGATGTGTGTGAAAAATGTACAGTGAACTTGCTTGAACATAAAATAAACCCTTCTTGGACATAAGCAATATGAAGTTTCTTAAGGATAACAGCCAAAAATGAAAATGGCACACTGATCGAGTGAGGTGAGACCATTAGTAATGCACAGGTATATAACCATACTTATCAGTAATGCATTAATTCTTAAGAGCAATAAAAATTAAATTATCTATATAGAATGATGCACACTAGATTTCAACCATGTAAAGACAATGAAACTTCCTATTCCCTATAGGAGAGTTTTGAATACATTTCTAGAGTCCTAATTCACCAGTATTCCCCCATCCTCTAAACTTTGTCCTCATCTACACCAAGCTCCAGCAGACTCTGGTTCTAAAAAAGAGACCAAATACTTGGTTCCTTGAGATTTTGCTTGATGAAAGCCTTTAAAACTGTCATTCTTAATAATAACTATAGTGTAGCATCCTAGAGGAAATTTCCTTCTATCCGAATCAAGGCAGAATATTATTGGTTAGGGAGTGATGTGTTGGCAGAATACTGGATTTTGGTGACTTTCTTCCAGAGCTCCCATTAGATTGCAACCATTGCAATAAAAACCAGCCATAGTGACTACAAATCACACTCTTTTCCAAAGACTTCTACATTATTAAATTCTGTGCCATATGTATAGGTTATACTAAGACATAAGACCTAGCAGCTCTTCTTCCCAAGTCAATGTTCCAAATAAAATTACTGGTATTGATTATATCTCACACATTCAATAACATTCATCTGCAATGAAATTGCAGAGTACAAATTACTGTAAAGAACAACATTTGGGGTGAATTAGAAAATTCATATAATTTAATTGAACCAAAGGTTATAATAGATGAGTTGTTTTCACTTAATTAAGAAAATGTACTCAAAACAGAAACCTTGGTTTCATACTTATTTTTGATACCAGTGACCAAGCCCTGTACATTTTCCTCTTTAGGAAATGTATATAGTAAGGGGTAGGACTCTCCCCTATCAGTCAATACACAATTTATTCAAGTTTACCATTTCCCCTCCTTGTTTAGAATACTATTTTTGTTTAAAATAATTCCCAAGTCTTTATTTTCTGTTTTTTCCCCATCAGTCTATTTGTGTCAAACACTTCACTGATTTTAATTGCAAATACTTATGATGCATTTTCTCCAGTTCCTCATTCTTTTTTATCTTCAAAATGGTCTTTGCTAATTTACAGTTTTCTTCTTGCATGTAAAGTTTAGTACTTTTTAGCACTGCCAAGCTAAAAAAGGAAATCAAAAGGAATTGCATAGAATTTGTTGATTAGCTTGGTGAAAGAATTAAATTCATATTTTCCTGAGTCTTCTCATCTCCTTATTTGATATGTCTTTTCATATCACTGAATTAAATAGCTTAGGAAATCTTTTATATCATTTGATAACATTTTGATTTTTTTCATAATAGTGTCATGTAACTTTGTTAAATATATTTCTCAGTACCCTTTCACTCATTATATTTCCAATTGGTTGTTGCTGATATAAAATAACACTACTGAATATTGTATGTTGATGTGTCTACCACTCTTCCTGGATTTGTATGTGGGCAATCAGTTCAACTACAGAAAAGTTTTGTTTTGTTTTATTTATTTGCAAAACCTAATATTTCATAGTTCTTTTGTCTTTTTGCTTTGCCTGACTTTTTACAATATTACAATATTACAATATTATAATACAAAACTTTTACAATATTACAATAATAATACAATACAATTTAATACAATTTAAGTATTACAATACTTAAATTTCATAAACAAGTATAATGTTTCCTGTAAATTTCAGCAGATGATTTTTATTTCATTAAATTTCTTTCTTATTTTAAATTTCTAATAAAGTTTTTAAAAATCTTTAATACATATTGACTTTTCTGCATTTAGAAAACAATATACTATTTTTTCATTCATTATTTTGTGTGGTTAATTACATTAATAGGTTTTATCAAATTGAATGACTTAATTTTCTCCAAAACCATTTGGTAAATAAATATTCATTTTAAGATGTATTGATATATTTGGTAAGGCAATTTTTATTTTTACTTATTTATTTTTAAAGATTTATTTATTTATTTATTTGACAGAGAGAGAGAGAGTGCACGCATGAGTACCACCAACCAGGAGAAGTGGCATGTAGAATGAGAGGGAGAAGCAGGCTCCCCACTGAGCAGAGAGCCTGACATTGTGCTCATCCCAGAGCCCTGGGATCAATCAAGACCTGAGCTGAAAGGAGATGCTTAACCGACTGAGCTACCCAGGTGCCCCGGTAGGGCAATTTTTAAATTAAAACTTTATATATATATATACACATAAGTATGTATATACATGTAAATATATATATATATATATACATATATATATATATATAAAGAAAGCTTGGCCTATACCTTTTATTTTTCTGTAATGGTCCAATTTTACTATCAAATATGGAAAATATATAAAATATATATCTAAATATATAATACAAATATTGAAGTATATATAAAATGATAAGCTACCCAAATTATTTTCTGCAACAATGTTGATTTTTTTCTGTAATCACTTTCAAAATTTAAGTGTACTTAGCAATTTCATTTCTTCTAAGATTTCAAGTATGTTGACTAAAACTGGTTTATAATATTTTCTTTATATTTCAAAAAATAATCTCTACTATATCTACAGTTATTTCTGTGTATAGCTGTATGCAGACATATAACTGTACCCATATACACAAACATATTTATATGTGCATGAGTTATCTTTTCTCTTCATCCTTATCTTTAGGTTTTTGCTATTTCTTGCTTTCATCCTTCTTTAATCTTATGCTATTATTATTTTTTCTAACTTAAATAGGATATATAGATTAATAATCAGTTGTTTATTTCCTATGCATGAATTTAGCTAATATATTTCCTTCTAACTATTGTTTGGGTGTATAGCCCTAGTGTTTTTGTTTTTTTTTTTTCTTTAGTTCAAAATAACAAAAAATAATTAAATTTTTCTTCACTCATAGATTTGTTTAATAAATATATATTTTAGTTTCCACATATATTGAAAGAAGATTTTTGTATATTTCTGAATTTAAGTTCTTATTTTATTTATTTTTTTCAGAGAAAGACACGTTGGGAAGCTTATCCTCGAGGCTCATATTCATGTTTAAGTTTGTCATTTTTTTAACTTTTGGATCTACAATACACCTGAGAGCTAGAACATATTGTCATTTGTATCTGGAGTGAAATATCCCCACAAAAGGGTTATGTCAGTCTCATGCGGAACATTACCCTTCATTCATCGAATAGCTGCTCATGAGTTCATCGTAATAGTGTTACACAATTAAGAGCTGCATATGTTACTATTTACCACTTAAAATATCTGGCTCAAATTAAGATGTATTAAAAGTGTGAAATACACAACACACTTGGAAGACTTAGTATGAAAAAAATCTTATCAGTATCTTAAAATATAATGTAGAAGTCAAAATCATAATATACTGGATACATTGCAATAAATTAATGTTGTACACTTCTTTTTACTTTCTTACATGTAGCTACCAGAAAATTATATTATACTCATGACTTGCATTGTCTACTGGGCAGTGCTGATTTAGAAAGAAACTGAAACTCTATTGTCTTCTTAGGCACCATGATCTAAAGAATAAGATTGCCAATATTTCTCAGACGCTCAGAGGTCAGAGTTTTCAAAATTGCTAACTGACTATTGCATGGCAGGTTTAGTTGGTACTAAAAACACGTCTCATGGATGAAAAAGCTCAGGAGCTTGAGACAGAAGTTCTCTACCAAGTGATGGTTTATAACTATATTTCCTATTCCAAATGATAGTGTACAGTAGAAAAAAAGTGGTTCATTGATAACAGAGGTAAAGGTGTTTTGATTGCTGGTAACTAGTTTGAATAAAGTTCTATTTCACTAAATATCATAGTTGATGCACAGTAGAGAAAAATGTGAGGTTGGTGCTAACTTATTTAGGTTTCCTTTTTAAGATTTTTGCATGCTTAACTTTCAGTCTAAGCTGCTGAAAGGAAGATTATCTCCTTTCATTATGCCTTGTTATATATAAGTTGACTGGATTAGGTGCTTTGGATATAATGAAAAATCAGATTTAGTGGTGGCATATGTCCGCTAAGGTTCATGGCACAAAATTTGAGTTCCTTAAAAACATTAAATATAATTTAAAGCTTTTATTAGTTACAGATGCTAAAATAGAATTTGTTTTAATCAAATGATAGAGTTGAAAGGGAAGTTTTTTCGAACATTATTCGTGTAGTGGAAAAGAAGATACTCATTTTGACTCAAGGAAGCTGTCCTCTGTTCCAAAGATTCGACTCCATGTTGATTAAAGTGGAACTATATTAACCCCAATTTTCAATTCAAATAAAAGAAGAACAGGGTGTGGCTACATTCTCCACTCCCTTAGTAAATTGCCATATAGATTGTGTTGGTATTCGGGAGATAGGAATTGGAAATAGATGCAACAAAAGTCTCATTCATCATTAGTGTCAAGGGACTAGAATCAATGTGAAGGTGCCATGCTGTCTCAAATAGCTAAATAGTTCATGAGGGGAAGTTTACAATTAGGCAAGATCAAACTGTATAGATTTAATGTGAAAAGGTTATTCTTCTGTCATAAATGATTGGTGGGATAGGAGTTTAGACTACAGCATCTGGATCTTTTTTGTGTGACCAGAATTCAGATGGGTGCAGTCATCTATTACCATGTGAAATATGGTAATATGTAATATTGGAGTCTTGGAGTCTAACAGGAGGATTAATAAATATATAACATTTAAAGTATTAAGTCCTTTGAGCTTCAGTATCTGTATTTTTTAATCCTTCCTTGCTCACATAGTTGAAAAGTAATATGTTATTGCCATGGACGTGTTTTAATTCACAAATTGACTATATATATATATATATATATATATATATACTTCAGCCAACACACATGTATATATAGGTATATCTATGATATTTATATTATAAAGGCTAACTGGGACAATTGGATCTCTCCTTTACCTGAGCTATTCATAGACTAGTAGTGACAATGGCAAAAGGAGAACTTCTTATGGAGCACTCCACAAACCAATCATATTTCAACGATGACAACCAGAATCATAAAACATCAATTTTTAATAATAAATCAAATTGTTGACATTTACCTAAATCAATGAGACTCCTTTAAATGAATATTAAATAATACATTACTTTAATAAAAAAGGCACAACAAAAAAGAAATGTCAAAATTGTTATATTTTATAATTGCCCTTATTACGTCCTTATATTTCTGACCAAGTTTTTTAATCCCATTAGTTTCTGACTTTCAAATTCCACTGTAAGAAATATATTATTTCCATGTACCTATTTTGAAAAATTCAATGCATTTGAACCATTTCATTTTTTCTTCAGCAAACTTTTAGTCTAATTGGAGAACACTTTAGACACTCACAAATTATATTTCATGCAAAAATGAGATTCAGTTAGACAGCATTATGGCAGGCACATTTTTAGTGTTAAGCATTTAAATTGTCATGTTTCATGTTTTAAAGGGACAAATATGTCTTAAGATTTATACTTTAATGATATTTTTATCATAGTTTTATATCTAAAATCATGTTTCTTATAAATGATAAGCATAGTACAATTACCAGAATATTCTATTCATAAAATGTAGATCACTGACATATTTATGTATCAAATATTTTATGTACTTATCTGATATACTGACAGATATAGGATGGTACTTAGATTTTAACTTAAATTTGCTACCTTACTTCAACATTTTAATTAGAAAAGTACGTGTCCCTTTGCAAGTTAAATAATATATAGGTATTTTAAAAACATGATATTCTATCCTTACTTTAACCTCTAACCACTTTCAATCTCACACTTGTGAGATGACCAATATTCATCACTTAGTGAGCAGCTTTCCACAAGGTTTTGCAAAGTTCGGGGGAAAAAGTATATTTGGTACATTTCATGTTAATTTCAATAATGATCCATAAAGTTGAATAATGCTTGCAGTGACCAATTATCACTGCAAAGCAGGTACTACACATCATTTTACACACTCCTGCAAAACAACTCCATCTTATTCCATTAGAATTTTGGTTTTTTTAGTTCAAAGCTCCTAATCAGCTTAGAATCTTGGAAGTTTTAAGCTTAACGGGGATTTTTCAGCTCATTTCTCCATCCTCTCACTTTTAAGAAAACACTTAGACCAGCCAATATAGATTAAACATGAAGGTTTTTGTTTGTTTGTTTTCAAGACTCTAAAATATTTCAGAGGTGATTCCATCAACTTAAGTCAGACAATGATTTCCTTAACACATGTCCCAAGTATTACCATTGCATAATACAATATATTGATTAATTCACTTTCTCAGTCACCAGAGAAGATAGCAATAGCTATAATAATATAAAACTTGCAATTAATTAAGATTGATACTAAAAATATTTTTTAAAAACTTTAATATTTAATGTAGGATGAAGAGTGATCATTCAAAACAAGTATCAGAAAGTCAGTGATCAGTAAGACAGAATGACCGTAAATAACCTGTATAGACTTGCTCTTTTTGCAAATCTCTCTATAGGAAGACCAGCTTCTGTGAAAGATGTTGACCAAAAGTCTGCATTAGCAGAGACATTTGCAGTTGGCAATTAGAACAAGCAAAGGTAGATTTTTGTTGACTTATAACTCTCAGAATAGTGCTAGTTTTACACATGCTGGATTAAGGGATCAAACAATGTTATCAGGATTCAATCTTTATCTCTCCCTCTCCCAGTCTTGCCCACCTTTGTGTTAGATTTATTCTCAGTTGCACAAAATGGTGGGTATGTTACCTCCATTTCTCAAGATACCCTTGACTTGTTAGGTTCTGGACAAATAATTCCCAAATGTTGGTTTTCATTAGACTATTCATTAGAATAATATCATTAGAATATTTCATTGTTTAAAATAATTATTCTAGGGGCGCCTGAGTGGCGCTGTGGTTAAGCCTCTGCCTTTGGCTCAGGTCATGATCTCAGGGTCCTGGGATCAAGCCCTGCATCAGGCTTTCTGCTCAGCGGTGAGCTTCCCCCTCTCTCCCTGCCTACCCCTCTGCCTACTTGAGATCTCTCTCTCTCTCTCTCTCTATGTCAAATAAATAAATAAAATCTTAAAAAAAAATAAAATAATTATTCTAATGTTCTATGAAGACTTGGGGTCACTATGTCTTGGGTAAGATTTGGGAATCTGAAATTTCAGCACACATTCCAGGTTCCTCTGATGAAGATGAAGGAAAACATATTGCCCTAGAAAGGACTTTCTCCTACACTTCACATATAGTGCTACTTTCCATAGTGGTAGTTTCATACATGTTAAAGCAGAGTAATTTCATGAAGTGACATGTTTGTGAAATTCCAGTATATTAGAGGGAAACAGAGTCCACTGATGATTTATTATACCTACTAATACACTATTTTTAAAAAAGATTTTATTTATTTATTTGAGAGAGAGAGAGAGCAAATGAGAGAGCATAAGCAAGCAGAAAGGCAGAAAGGGGAGGGAGAAGCAAGCTCCCCATTGAGCAGGGAACCCTATGTGGGGTTGGATCCCAGGACCCTGAGATGATGACCTGAGCTGAAGGCAGATGCTTAACTAACTGAGCTACCCAGGTGCCCCATACTAATACATTAAAAGGGAAATCTATGCATATTAGAACTATAATTAAAATAATGAAATAACTTGGAAATATCTAGATCTTTCATCTTTCGATGAAACCATGGACAGAGGATTACCCCAAATTCGTTAGCACTCAGAATAGTATTTCCAATGATCTATTAACTCCTAATGTATCCATTTCCTCATTCCTCATGAGGCATAAATTCATTCCATATATAGTTTTTAAATGAATCTTGAGAAAATTGAAGACCATCAAGAAAACATTTTTGTTTACTCTGTTCCTTTTATCTTTTAAAATTGTGAATTACAAGATCTGAACAAGTCAAGCCAGGGGCCTGTTCTTAGAGGTAGTGGAGGGTAAGAGTGGCAATATACAATGAAATGAATAAACAAACAGGATAATGGAGGACTATAATCAGTTTTGTGGAGAAAATTAATAAAGTGATGTGTTAAGGGAATAACTGAGGGCAGGGGATAGTTAAATAGACTTCCTTGTAGTTTACACATTGGTTCTGTCAGCTTGATAGGAAGCTCATTGATAGCGAGGAGCAGAAAGCAATTATCTTTGTTTTCCTCATTTCTACTATGTAGCCTCTAGAATATAATACATGTGTAAGAATGTTTGTTGCATTTTTCCCTACATATAACTGTTTTGTTCATAGTAATCAGTCTACAGATGAGAATTTGGCATTTTATGTAAGAAGCATATAATAAATCATTATAACTACTGATTCTTTTTATCATTACTTATTATTTCTAAGCAGTAGTGGTAATGCAAGAAAGATATCGTTTACCTGCAGTTTTTATGTGAGTGATTGGGTGAATGTTTCAAGAATGTAGATTATTGGAAGACATAGTATTTGAACCCAGGAGTCAAGTTTTCATTTTATCCACTACACCAAATTATTCCTCAGTAAAGTGTCAGTCAAATGTAAATAGTCACCGCCAACCACTACCTTTGGTTATGATACGCGCTTACCTCAAACCATGGAGTAGGGACAGGTCTATGAGGATATAACATATGTTGAGATTTAAAGCAGTTTTCTGAGGATTCCCATGAGCCTCATAGGTAGAATCCATATATAATTTATCTTACACACTGGCACTTTTTGAGGGTAAAAGGAGGAGTTATACTTATGCCGTGACAATAAGGATAAACAGAGTCTATCTCAGGCAGAAGAGTAGGTATGATTATCCCACTCAGAGGGAAAGCAACAGGGGGTTAAGATTTTAAGTCTCCACGTGTTCATTTTCGTGGCCCATTCCTTTTACTATTTTATCAATGATGTAAGGCAGGTGTTTTTCATCTTCATTCCAAAGTTGAGTGGACTGAGGCCCAAAACAAGTAGGACAATGATTAGTAAGTGAAAGCACTGGCATTGTATAATGATCTACCAGAAGCTGAAACATATCTTTATTTCTCACTACCAGAATAATAATAACAATAATAATACCACCACCCACAAAATTATTTTGGTCACAAACTGTGTAGAGCAAAGAATATGAGGAAGCGAATGAAGACTGTGGAAGGGATGCTATTAGAGCTGCACATTTTCATTACAGATGTGTTCCAAAAAATTGCACCAGAAATAAACCTTAGAAGAAGTGGACAGATGTTTCTCAGTCTTCAGTGATTATCAAGTTGGATTTTATAACCTCTTCTATAATGGTACTAAGAAAATTATAGTGAGCATCGATTTGTGTAATTTCTAAAAGTTTGATAATTGCTAGTCCAAAAAATTAATAACACAGTAATAGAAACATAACATTTACCTTAGTACCACATCTGTATCATGTAAAAAATTTACCTTCCTAAAAAAATTTAGATTTGTGTTTGTTTCCATTGTTTCAGAAATTTTTAGATTTCATTCTTGGGTTATATGTAAATAATCTTTGGACCTGTGGTGGCCTTAGCAGTGAGTAAACTACTTAACTTGGACAGTCAAGACCTTTGTGTGGGGCCTCTCTAATATTGATGAGATTTACTCTATAGATTAACAGCTTGTGTAACAAAGAGGGCACCAATGATTAATCAAGGTTAAATGACTCCAGGCAATAAGAAAGGAGTAAAAGAAGAGCATCTTCTTAGTTCTGGAAATGCCTTTAAGATCTTGGATTCTGACATTCTGAGAGGTTAATAGCTTAATAACAACAATAATAAAAACCAAAACAATGTCATTTATCATTTATTAAGCCCATGTTATATGTCAGGCATAGTGCTAAGTACTTTGCATGCATTATCTCTGATTCTTGTAACAAACTTTCATTTTGAAAATGAGAAACTGAAGACAGACTGGCTATGTACATTGTCCAAGGTCATACAGCTAGTGAACAATGGATCTTGCCTTAAATTCAAGTCTGACAGTTAATTTCCTACCCCATCTTTATTCTCTCACCCCAAATAGTTAACCATTTCTTAAGAGTTAATGACAACACATGTTGTTTATAGACCACTGACTAATATCTTTGTGAAAATGCTATGCTATGCTCTGAAATATTCAAAAAGATTAAAAAAAAACAGTTCACATTTGTTTTGTTGTTGTTATTGTTGTTGTGAAATAAAGATGATGCTTGAATGTAATCTTCAGGATTTTGCCTCTACTAGAAGTAAACCAAAATTGCAGGTAAATTCTATCTGGTATTTGCTTAAGCAGTTCATCTGTCATCCATTTTTCCATACAGTGAGAATGATTATTTTTTAACTCCTGGTCTGTCATAGTAAATACAACCTAAAATCTGAAAGATAATTACATCATGAGATATAAAGACACAGGCTAGTTTAATTTACCTTTTTGGAGTCACGGAAAATATTCACACAATGGGTCCTAGGTCTGTATTTTTCCTTAGGCTTTTTTCTATGGGAATGTGTACTATGCTCGCTGTCTTTAAAACATTTCTCCCCTTGAGAGGACTACTCATTTTTTATCATCCTAAAATAGTCCTTATAGGAGAAAATAAACAAGTAACTGTCACACACACACACACATACACACACACACACACACACACATCCCTTTCACATTTAGTATCATGAAACATTTCTAGCACATTTCATCTCTATTTTCAGAAGAGCTAATCAAAACATTTCAATCCTTTAATAAAATGTGATAACTGATTTAAAAAATACTCATGTTTTTAGTGGATTTTATGAAAACTAACTCAGAATCATTTCCAAATAATAGTTACCATTTATTGAACCCTTGACTCTACAAACATTATATTATTTAATTCTCTGTCACCATCAAGAGGTAAGCATTATTGCTATGCCAAATTTATAAGTGGTAAAAATGCTCTAGCAAATTGAGTTAATTCACTTTGTCTATTTAGAATTCAAACATGGGACAACACTATTATACATAGGTCTTCCAAAGAACAGAGATTATTTGATTGGTAACAAAAGATGGCAATCGTTCTTGTTTTATGGATTGAAAGCCTTAAGTACGGAATGAGTGGCAAAGTTGAAAATAAACCTCCTGAATTCCCTCATTTGTTCTCTTTAGAAAGAGAACAAATTATTTGGAAAACACTGTAGTTTTAAACACAAGTAAATATAATGTAAATCTTCTCATAAAGACTACTGAAGAATTCAACAAATTGACAATACTGAATAGATACTTGGTATAGATCTATATAAACAATGATAGTAAATCTGACAGGCTCCTCAAAAACCTGCCATACCATGGACTGCAACAAAGATAATTATTTATCCTTTCATGAGCAAAAATAATGATCAAGTTTGATGGCAAAAGAATGTGGGATCAATTGTCCTACCACAGAATTTTGCTATCAAAAATGCCATGAAGGTATTGCCCACAGAATTTATTCCTGTGCACATTGAGAGAGTAAGGACATTCATATGCTTCAGAGATTAAATCCATCAGTTCAAGGGTGCATGAATAAAATGTGAATCATTCTCTTGATAGTGAAGGAGATGGTGATTGGTGGTATTCACACTTTTCTTAAATCTTATGCTGACAATACAATAAGTGTATTTTCTCTTTTAAGTGTTTCTGCTTGAGATGTTGCTCATGAGGGAGAAGAGCTAAAATTGTCCTCTCAAAAGAAAACATAGACTCCATTAAAACTGAAAGTATATTTGAAATATAAGTTCCTTTTCAAATTTAAAAGAATTTTCTTTCAGATCTCAGGACATAATAAAAGATTCATTGCATATTAGAAATATGCCAGGCCATGATATTTGCAGTGCTTCCTTTTACTTTTCATAATTTCCTGCATCGCTCCAGCTGTAGTGATATATGTTATTCAAGGAAGACGTTCTTTATAATACATAGAAATATATGCCATGTGCTTGAAGTATACATAGTGCTATGGCATTAGAGATCAACCTGTCTTCAAGATGTTAGCAGTCTCATTCAGGAGACAAGATTAACATCCATCAATAATTAGAGAAAAACAAAAAGCATATGCCAAAATTCTAAAACATGTAGTACACAGACTGTGATATAACACTTGAGAAAAGACTGTTAGGTGTTAGAATAGAAGATTATTCACGATATCTTCAGGCTTCCTTTGTATGTCATTCTCTGAGTCTAATACTTGCTCCCTGAGTCAACTTGGGCAAGTTTTTATATTTCTCTGGGCCTTGGTGTCTTACCTCTCAAAGATGTATAGTAATGTCTACCTGACAGATTTTATTTTAAAGAGTAAATAAGTTGGTATAAAAATTGAATATGTACTTAGTACACACTTCCATGATAATGAAGATGATGATGACAGGATTCGTTTAAACAGTGAAACATGAAATGAAAGACAGGACAGTGGGAAAAATGGTCAGTAGACAGTAAAGAAGATAATAGAAGATTTTAAATATTTACTACCAAGAAAAAAATTTGAACTTGGTCAAGAAAGTATCATAGTCCAACACAGGTATATTTCATTCTTAACTCTCATAATTATCATTACCTGTGTTACAAACAATTTAATTAGTGTAGTTGATCCATACTTTTCTCATCATGGAATGGATGGAAACACTTCCATCATGGAAATATTTTGAAGATTATGTGAAAAAACAGCAAAAACTATCTGTTTTGTTTAGCCAGGTTAATTTACATGTTAGGTGGAGTAGGTAGGGCCATTGTAGTAGCATAGTGCTTAGGGCCAACAATACATTTAGAGTTACACAAAGAGTTCCAATTTTATTTCTTCTAAAATCAGAAGAAATATTGAACATAGTAATAAATATATAAAAATAAACCAGTTTGACATTCATTTTTATAAAAATTCAGTTGTAGTATAATTTTTAGTGTACATAAAGAAAAGGCTCCACAGTACAAAATGACTAGGCCCACACAAGTCATAATGGGGCCTGGTGCTCAGTTCTATTCTTGCCCCCTTTACACCTAGTTAACAGAAGAGAATGGGCCATGGGAATCATGGAAACACAGACTTTGACCTCTGATGCAACCACACCTGAAACACAACAGCCCCTGTCCATGCAGTTATATGTAAACATACTTTTCATTGTTTGATTTAATTTTCATTGTGTTTTCTGCAACCCAATGATCCTAATAGATACAACTAATAGTCATCAATAAATTTTGCCTCAATCATCACATACAAATTCAAGGTCTCACTTTCATCATAACAGAAATGTCTCAGTCAATATTTTCATACAATTAAATATTTAAAGACTAAGAAGCAAACAAAAGAAAAGCTGTGTTTGGTCAAAATAATGCTTAGAATACCATGACCCCAGAATCCCAGGTTGGAAGAGGTTTCATATTTAAAGTTATTCAGTTTAAATAGTCATTTTAAGTTTCATTCAGTTTTTCCTCAACTATTTAAGTGTGTCCAGGTACATGACACGAGAAATCTTATTAAAATTCTGTTTCTATTGTCATTTGATAACACCTCAGTTCTTCTAAGAGGCTCTCATTCTTGTCAACCTTGGTTCCTTCTGCATGCCTTCTCTTGGTGTCACAATAGCCCCCACCCAGCATGTGCACATGGCTCTAGAGCATCCCAGGGACAGTTCCCTTTTGGAGAATTTGCAGCATGTTCTTCTCTTTCATTGACCAAATGCTTGAGTAGAGGGAACGTTGGTCTGGGAAGGGGAAAGCTTAAGAAGCACCACAAGTAAAAAAAGATTTAGCTTGGTACAGAGATATAAATAGGACAAAAGCTCAAATTTTTATTTCCAATTCTTTTCTTCTGAGGGCATTAGCTACAATTTTTAAATGGAAATAGCTCCAACCAGGGCATACATTGCCCATCTGTAATTCTTAGCATGTTTGTTCATAAGTAGAAAATTCAAATATCTATGTAAAATCATTAAGACTGTGAAGATAAAATAAGGGCAGCTCCTTAGGACATGCTCCGATAGCATGTGTCTTCCTTCTGTATCTTTGTTGAGGGTAAATTTAACCAACAATGCTGCACTTATTTCAAAAAAAAAAAAAAATTGTTACTCTTGTACTCTGTAAGGAAGTTCAACTGTCAAGTGCCTCTGAAATTTGGACCCCACTCTCTTTTTCATCGTTTCTTAAGTCAGTAGAATAATTGGCAAACTGTATATTTACAAGTTGAATTTTCTCCACTTAAAAAAAATGATTGTACAGCCTGTATTTCTCTGATAAGGAAAAAAAAATCTGCATTCACTCAGTATGACTAAATGCTTCCTAATATATCAATATCAAGTAAGAACCATCCTCTAAAAAGCATTGTAGCACAACGAATGCTTCTTTGTCTTAGAATTCATGCATAGAACATGACAGCAGAGAGTCATCAGAGACACACCACTTTAATTTTTATTGATAATATGATCACAGGTGCATTTTTAATTATCTCACCACATTGCTTTCCTCAGCAACTGTCACTAGTAATTTCATAGAGCAAACATGTTGCCCTTATGACATTACAGAACACAATTTAGAGTCATTTAGGATGCTTGTAGATTGACAAGTAGCTTCACCTTTTGAGACACTACAATGAAGGGAATCAACGGATATGGAAAATTAGATGCCAATCATCTTTGTTAACTTAGAGGTAAAGAGCAGCATGAACAAGGTAATCATGGATATTGAAGTTTTAGGCATTAGTTTAGTAGCTACTGCTAAAATCACTGTGGTCTAAAGAAAAAAAACTAGGCAAAAAAAAAAAAAGAAAAAGCATATTGCTGTGGTTTTGGTTGAAGATGGGGAAAAAGACATGACATTTTGGTCTTTTTTCCTGGTTACAGGTGTTTCAGAATCCTCAATAGCTGGTATTTGCAATGATAACACCCAAGAATATAGAAGACTAGGAGTTCTGAGCTCAAGGAATCAATGATTCATTCCCTGGGTTTGTGGACTTACAGACAAAGAAGAGAGTGATGTCTATTCTTTTAATCACACTATAATGTGGTCTGTAAAGATTTGCTTTCTGTTCGCTACGTATAAGGACCACCCACTTCTCTGAGGTTCAGAAACAACCAAACAACTCAAAAATTCTTTCATGTTTTCTTATGTTTCTGTTGTATTACTTTAGGCTGTTATATTTTCTAAAAACTCTAGTTATAGGTCTTCTATGTCAAAGGAACAAACAAAAATTATGGTCATTATTTTCCCTGGCTAAGTGATTTTTCTACACTTTAAAAAAAATAATAACCAGTTACATTTTATATTATTATGAAGAAAAGTATTCAAGCACTGGAAGTAATGGGTTAAGAAAAGTCTAATTTAAACAACCCACATGTCATTGGTAGACAATTGAATTTTTAAAATGTTGGTGTAACCATGTAATAGATACTACACAACAAAAAGAAGAAAGCAAACTTACTAGTACCTAAATTAACCTGATGAATCTTAAAAACTTCATGTTGAATTAAAGTAGATTGTCACGAAGTCAAAGATTATTTCAGTTATATCAATTTAAAAACAGAAAAAAATAAATCATGGTGATAGAATCAGCATGGTAGTTATCTCAGGAAAGCAGGGGAGGGGCAAAAGAAGACAAAGGAACTCTTTTGCATATGGAAATATAATAGATCTTCATGTGGGCGTTGGTTTCATGCATGTGCACATTGTAAAATCTGTCAAGGTGTACACTTTAAGATTCATGTATTTTCCTGAACCCAAATTATACCTCAATTAATAAAAAAATAAAATAAAATAAAACAAAACAAAACAGAATAAATAACTTCCTGCTTGGTTAATAGTTATTCAGTATTTGCATGCACTACTTACTATATTCCTCACAACAATTCATGATAAATACACGGTGAGTAGTCTAATTTTTAGATGAGAAAGGAGGTATAAAAAAGTTATAAAACTTTCCAGGGCTACATAGCTAGAGCATTACAGAACTAAGATCAGAATTCAAACTCTCCAGTTCAGAGTCTACAGTTTGACCACCAAGTTATCTTGTTTTTTTCTATCAGGTTCCAATAAATCTGGTGTCAATTTGTAGAGGAGCTTCATGTAATAGAAGGCAGCAACAGAGTTGTGTAGAGAAAAAGTCATTAGAAGCATCAAAGTAATGGCACTTGAAAGCAAAAACTATCAATCAGTGGAGTTCTGGGCTTTAAATAATCTCTAGTTTATGAATTATACATATGGATGTATAATGCTTTTAACTGTAAATATCACATTGTTCCCCAAAATGCATTCAAGATAAGCCATTTGTTGCAGTTTTTGAAAGATCAATGGTTGTTAAAATGTGTCAAACAGCTGTTGTTTCAGGACTTCTCTAGCTACTTTTGAAATAATCTATACTACATTATCAGAACACTTTTACATGTCCTGAAAACAAATATTATGGGGGGAAAAAAAACTGAAGCAAAATCCATTATTCTAGATTTAATCTCTCAGCACGATTTACAAAGTAATAAAATATGGCATTATAAGCCCTAAATAGAAATAGATTTTAGGGGCAACTGGGTGGCTCAGTTGGCTGAACATCTGACTCTTGATTTCAGCTCAAGTCATGATCTCCCAGTTATGAGATCATGGACCATGTAGGACTCCCTGCTTAATGTGGAGCCTGCTTAGGATTCTCTCTCTCCCTCTACCCCTGCTCCCCCTCCATCTTGTGCGTGCACCCACACACTTTCTCTCCCACTCTCACTCTAGAGAGAGAGAGAGAGTTTATACTTTAGGGTATCAGATTTGCTAAAGTCAGAAGAGCTCTTCTAGAATGAAAAGTAATATACAAAAGTATAGCTAGTTAAATAATAATATTCACTCTATTTTCTCCAACTTTCAATTTTCTTGGTTATTTGGCAGATAATGTGATCTCTTATTTAACAATAAAATTAAAATAAGAATTTGCTCAACCTTCTGTCGTTAATCCAAAAAATTCCCTACTTCCCCCCTCTGCCCGCCTGACCCAGCATTTTCTTTTTTCTTTCTGAAGTAGTGTCATTCAGGTACAAGATTTATTTCCCCAACCTTACTGTAGACCTATCTAATCCTCCCTTTCCCTGTCACTCAATGGATTACTCTCAATTTACCTATTCCAGATATCCCTTTTTCTACTGCTCTTTCTATTGCTCCTCCCCAAATCTCTCCCTCCTTAAAACTGTCTCTTGGATTCAAGTTGCTTTGTGATCTCCCCACTGCCATTTTGCTTTCCTTTTATAGAAAATCTTCTTGAATATATATGTTAGCATCCTTTACCTTCACGTCCTCACACAAGTTTCTCTTCTCCATTTGCTGCAATCTCTTCTTCCACCCCTATCATTTCACTGGAATCACTCTTCCCAAGCCACCACTGTTCTCCTTATTGTTCTGAATAAACCTTTTTTCACTTATCCTTCTGATTTTCAGTATTATTTTCTGCTTGCGAACAATTTTATCCTTGATTTTTTTTCCCTTTAGTTTTTTTTTTTTTAAAGCATTTTTAAATTTATTTGACAGAGAGAGAGCATGAGTGGGGAGAAAGGGCAGAGGGAGAGGGAGAAGCAGACTCCCCCCATCCCAGTCAGGGAGCCAGACATGGGCTTGATCCCAGGACTCTGGGATCATGACTTGAGCTGAAGGCAGAGGCTTAACTGACTGAGCCACCTTGGCGTGCCCCCTTCCTTTGGTTATAGATGCAGTACACTCTCTTGGATTTTCTTTTGCAACTCAAGATGCAAAAATTTCTTCTTAAGAATTTTTTTGCTACTTCTTTCTCAAGTATGCAATTCTTAATTGTTTGTAAGCTTCAGAATTATATCTCTATCTGCCAGGCTCTCTCAGCACCAGAATCCACCTTCACCTGAATAACTTGCACTTATCCTCGGCTCTCAGAATAAATAAGTTTTCTTCCAAAAAGACTTCCAAAAACTCTTCTTCCAACATTTCTTCTTTGTGAATCTGGATTGTACATCTTCCATAAGCTCTCTTAAAATGTAATATTTCCCCTATTATGACATTTAACATATTGTATTGTAATTTCATGATCGTTTGTCTGTATCTTCCATTTTCCTCTCCAGCTCTGTAGAAGTTTGGATCATGCCTGCTTTTCATTTCTACATGTATCTCCTACACTTAGCACAGTATCTTCCAGATGGCAGGTACTCAAAATGTCAAAAGACATTTGTCTTTTCTAGTGCCAGTACCATATTATTTTAAGTGTTAATAGTTTAATAAAAAAATATATATATAGAAATAAGACCTCATTCACTTTTCTAATTCAAAAATATTTTACTTTTTCATTTACATTTTTGGATTTGTTTCAGGATAAATATTCCAAGTCATTTAACCAAACCCAGTGAGATTTTGACTGGAAGTTCACTGTATCTATAAACTAATTTAGAGCAATTGACACCTTCAGGATACAGCATTTCATTTTCTCATTCAAGATTGTGTCTTTTCATTAATCTATGATTTTCTTTTTTTTTTTTATTTTTTTTTATTTTTTATTTTTTTTTTTAATAATTTTTTTTAAGATTTTATTTATTTATTTGACACAGAGAGAGATCAGAAGTAGGCAGAGAGGCAGGCAGAAAGAGAGGAGGAAGCAGGCTCCCTGCTGAGCAGAGAGCCCGATGCGGGGCTCGATCCCGGGACCCTGAGATCATGACCTGAGCCGAAGGCAGCGGCTTAACCCACTGAGCCACCCAGGCGCCCCAATCTATGATTTTCATATCACAGTAAGTATGCAAGAATTTTCTTTAGAGAGGCCCCATGCATCTCTTGTTAATACTTTTAAAAAAGTATGTTATGGGCTTTGCTGTTGTTGAGAAGGGGATTTTTTTCATTATATTTTCATTACATTGCCAGTGAGATACTTTGTTTGCTTCTATAGATAAGATAGTGCTTTATTTTTAAGAACACAAACTGAGAGCTGCTGGAGTGGAGGAGGGTAAGAGGGATGGGATGGCTGGGTGATGGACACTAGGGAGGGTATGTGCTATGGTGAGCTCTGTGAATTGTATAAGACTGATGTATCACAGACCTGTAAGCCTGAAACAAATAATACATTGTATATTAATTAATTAAAAATAAAAAAGAACACATGGGTGGAGCTAAACTTCCCAGATAAACTTCCCTAAGCTTTTCTACTTACAAACTGTATAGGTTTAAATAAATTATTTAACTTCCTGTAAAAAGGTATATAATACAGGATTGTTATAAGAATTAAATTAATCAATGTCTTAAAAAAGCCTAAATAGTGCCTAATATACAGGGAAATGTTCAATAATGAGCATGATTATAAAACAGCAATTTTGCTGAATTCCCTTACTTAATCCAGGCTTCACAGTATATTCTCTTGGATAGGGTGGTAAAGGTAATCAAATTATGGGGAACTAATGATAAATTTACATCTTTATCACATAGGGTACCCTTTACTATTAAGAATCATTGCACTGGGCAGAAATAGGAAAATAATGTTACATAAAAATATTAGGACACATCCTTAATTCATACCTAACTTTAATTGTGAATTTCTAAAGGGTTTCTCTGTTAAATATGCTTATTGATGATCTTAGTTTGACTATCTGAAGATACTGACCTTGAGACAAGGATGAGACAAAATAGTTTATTTGAGAGGTGAAAGAACCATAGTTTTGTTGTGGGGAAGTGAGACAGGGTAGCGAAAGAATCCAATAGAAGGTGTCTAATCAAAAAGTTAATGGCTGGGCAAGTGGAGTTTAATCTTACTGGAGAAAACCTGGCAGCCAGTATTGAATACATGCCTCAGAACTGTCTCATCAGAGAGTGAAGGAGGGCATGTATTTACACACTAAGTTCTATCAATCACTGCTCTTAAGGCTGCTGATGGGACACATTCACACTGAAGTGGTAAGGTCAAGCTGATACTAGCAGGGCATCAATAAGGTCTGCTAATGCTACTTATCTGAGATATATTGACCTATTCTTTCATATAAGTGTGATAAGCTAAATAGTATACATTTCAGGTATGCCTAAGAGGTCTTTGTTTTTGTTTGTTGTTTTTTTTTTAATTTCAAGATTTTATGCCTAAAAAAAAAAAAAAAAATCCTATCAGCTGAATGTAACCACCTACTGAATGTTTCAACGTTTACCGAAATGATTAGGTATTTTTCTTATGTGTAATGTTGATGTTATCTATTTGATTACTGGTATTCTAACATCTTTTAATATATCAAACTATTTTTGTTATCCAAATAAACTATGAGCCCCTAAAGTATTTAAAAAATATATTTATTATAGTTTACATAAACTTTATTTAGGATTTTCCCTTCTAAAGTTCTAAGTAAAGGTGACCTTTAGTTCCCTTTTTTTAATTCTTAAAAATGTCATAGAAACTGCAATAAATTGCAGAAAATATATAATATATTTGGTATTTCTTTATTATGGTATTAGTATATGTTGGGAAAATATTAAATTAAACAAAAATATATATGTATTATATTTAATATATAATATATAATATATAATATATAATGATATATTATGTAATATAAATACATATGTTTAATATATACTATACATAATCTATATGTGCACTTATAAAAATACATATATATTTATGAATATATTTATTTTATAAGTGAGAAATATCTTGTTAAAATTCACAGTAGCGCTATGTAGGGCTAAATGGGATCTGAATAGGTTCTGGTCTTAGAATACTACAAAAGTATATAACAGAATGAATCCTCAAATGAATTTATATTTTTATTCAAGATTAAGCAAGTATATAACTGTGGTATATTTGACCAATAATCTAAAAATATTTTTTCATTATTGAAACATAGATAAGATTGGTATCTTTTAATTCTCATTATTTCTCAAAGTAATAGCCATTCATTGAATAAACATAGATCAGTAAAAGAATATTGAAAACTGCCCATTCCAGCAAGCATATTTCCTTCCACTGTTAATGATGGAATCTTGATTCTTTACAATGTATGGTTACATTTCCAGCTACAATTGTGTATAGACATGGTCCATTCCCTTATAAAATGGCTCTCAGCTTCCGGTTTTGTTCAGGTTCAAAACTAACTGATCTTGCAAACTGTCTCTAATGCCTACTATTTGATATCCACAGTTTAGAGCCTGACCAAGCTGATGACAAAATTTGCGTGCACTTTCTAAATTGGAATAGAAAGTGAGTCCTTACCTAAATAATACCTTACGATTAAGTAACATCTTAGCATGTATAGAAATGCTTTTCCAGGGGCACCTGGGTGGCTCAGTGGGTTAAAGCCTCTGCCTTCGGCTTGAGTCATGATCCCAGGGTCCTGGGATTGAGCCCCGCATCAGGCTTTCTGCTCAGCAGAGAGCCTGCTTCCTCCTCTCTCTCTCTGCCTGCCTCTCTTCCTACTTGTGATCTCTATCTGTCAAACAAATAAATAAAATCTTAAAAAAAGATGCTTTTCCATGATATATATATATATATATATATATATATATATACTTTACTGCTGTGAACTTTGAGGTAGATTTTCTTACATTGTAAAATAGGTCAATGCACCATTATTGTTATCCTCATTTTGCAGAACAAATGAAAACACTGACCATAGCTAAACTCAGACCTGAGTCTTCAGTGCCATGCCTTATGTACATTCCACTATACTATAAGATATTTCTCACTGCTACACTATGAGGCATTGTTCCACATCTTGTCACTCTTTGGAATATAAGTACTTGTACAGTAATTCTTTGGAAGCTATTCCACAGTTTAATGGATGGTAACAAAACTACCCTGCCATTCGTCAAAAGGCCTAATTAAACCCTTCATTTTGATGCTATACTTTTTAGTATAGACTGAGAGCTACTGCCATTAGGTTGATTTTCCTCTTTGGCAGTACTGGGAAGCAAGTGAAGAATTTTATTTCTTCTCCACACCCTCAGCTAGCTTTCTGAGTTCACAGGACAATGAAACCCCCAAACCTAGATGAACTGCCAACCAATGTTAAGTCTTTAATTAAATACACGGAGCCCAAGTGTTTGTCTATGACACAGTTTCACTATCTGCCAAGTAGATGTAATAATACCTCTTTGTTTTGGTGTTGTTAAAACAGATAGCATGAATGATTTAGCATACTACAAAGCACTGACGTAGCCAGCTCTTAATCTATGTCGTAGTATGTCACGGTAGCAGTAAAATTGATCCTAAGAGTGGTAGCCAGATGGAGGGAGAACACTGGGATGAATACTGTCTTGGCCCAATCAGATAGTAACTGATTTTCTCAGCCAAAGACTTCACATACCTGGGACTCAGTTTTTGCTTCCGTAAACTGAGCAGGTTAATTGTGATGATTTCATACATCCCTTTCAGTACTAATATTCTATTTCTACCTAATAAATAACACCATCTGTTTGTTTGAGATAATAGTTCTCAGTTTTGCACATTTGAAGAGAGACTTAAGTGTTCTTACTGAAGCCCATGATGGAGCCAAGAAACAGTATACTTACTGAGAGAAATTTAGTCTCCTAGCTCCTTCCTTACAGCAGTGTTTATCTTTGTTCAGTTCTTTCAGTGGTACAGGTCTAGGATTTCAAATTAAAACTAGAAGTAGGCTATTGAAGTGGCATGCTACAAGAAGAGAAGTGATTTTATTGCTTAAGATCCCTCCTGTATTATGCAATCTTGTAAGCCAAATATGAATGTTGACACAAATGATGTGTGGCATAAATACAGGTGTCACCAATAGAGCTGTGACTTCTAAAGATCCAGAAAGATAAAAAGTAAATCAATGGTGTAACTTAAATCCAGGTTATAAACTTGGACTCCACCTGGGGTTTAGTTTAGATTTGATAAATTATCATATATCAGCTCAAAGGAACTTTCTCCAGAGACTTTTATTTGCTCTTCTTTGACATTTCAGTAAACAGTATTTAAGAAGTGGATATGAAATTCTCCTTATTTGGCCTTTGTGGCAGGCAGATTTACTGAGGGGGAAAATCTCTTTAAATGACGAATATAGTATAAGGGAAATTATTCTGAAATTGCAGAATTTTATATAAATATTTATTTGGACAGATTTAAATATCACATTACAATTGTCATTCAGGAACATTATGCCATGATTTGAGCAATAAGATGTTACACAAATAGAGTAATGAATATGGGCACACTAAAATGTAGTAAGTAATTATATGATAGAAAATTGTCTTTGTGGTAAATACACAATGATTAGACAATTAGAACATATCTCTGTGCCTAATCTGAAAGTGTCCTTTATAAAAAACAACCCACACCTAACCACAATTAAAATAATACCTTCAGATCTATAAATATTTTGTTTTGAATTTTTTATGCTTATGTTCCAGCTCTCTGTTTCCCTGTCAACTGTTTTCCTGTGAACTCAAAAGAATAGGTTTTATAACCACCATTTAAGACTTCAGTCAACATAGCTAAATTCTTTCTCAAGGCAACTTAGTAAATCAATATTGAGTGTACACTAGAAGAAAAATCCTGTTATTTGTCTTCTATGATAACCATGGCACTCAGATACTAAAGTGCTTCACATATTTCTCATCACACTGACAAAAATACTCTGATATAATCAAGGCATAATAGTATCCCCTTTTAGTAGATGAAGAAACAGGTCTACAAATTGAATAACCTACTCAAATATGTGTTCATTGCAAGGAGCAATGGGAGATCTTGAATTCCAACATCTAGCTCTGTGTACTTTTTACTACAGCACACTTCTCTTCTTATATATTCTATTAGACAAAAATTTCCAAATACATTAAATTCTATTTCATCCAATGGAAATCATTTGCTGTTATTAGAATCTTGACAGTACCCCATGTTTTTTAGTTGTGTTTGTATGTGTTAACAAAACTCATGCATCTTCATACATTTTAAAATTCAGATGTTATTTTTGGAGTGAGATTAGCTTATTTTAGATGGTATTGGATTAAGTATCATTTCTTACTGAGTCAGCCTGGTATAGGTATGGGCAGACACTGGACAGCAGGCACTCAGCAAACAACAACTAAGTCTTTCTCAGACTATAAATCTGTTCCCATTCAAGAGTCCTGGAAAAAAAACAAAATTTAAACAAGACACTAACACATAGTGTTAATACACCCCAGGGTACAGAACTCTCCCAATGAAGAACAGTGCATGATTTGCTGCTTTCATTTGACACTACCTCATAAATAAAAGATAAGAAGGTAATGAATTATAGTTTGTAAACACTAGAGCCAAATAATAACTGCTGATTGCTAATAAGCTGGGATGAAAACGATCCATACCAGGCAGAAGTGATACTTCAGCAATAAACATTGAGGAGCAAACTGTGCATTAATAACAATTCCTGGCCTGTCCCTTGAATATTCATTCTAATGTGCACAGTTTTGTTTAAAAGAAATTCCCCAAACTCTTTGAGTAGTGCTTCAAAAACTTGTCAGAATGGGGCACTTGGGTGGCTCAGTGGGTTAAGCTTCTGCCTTCGGCTCAGGTCATGATCTCAGGGTCCTGGGATCAAACCCCACATTGGGCTCTCTGCTCAGCAGAAAGCCTGCTTCCTCCACTCTCTCTGGCTGCCTCTCTGCCTACTTCTGATCCCTCTCTGTCAAATAAATAAAATCTTAAAAAAAAAAACCAAACCCGTCAGAAACTCATTTTCTCCTCATTTCCCACTTGCTTTTCCCTTCCTGATATTTTTCAAACACCTTTCATTCAGAAGCTATTCATAAAACAGTGCAAACAAAACTGCAAATAAAAGGGGCACCTGGGTGGCTCAATGGGTTAAGCTTCTGCCTTCGGCTCAGGTCATGATCCCAAGGTCCTGGGATCAAGCCCTGCATCAGGTTGTCTGCTCAGCAGGGAGCCTACTTTCCCCGCTCTCTCTGCCTACTTCTGATCTCTCTCTGTCAAATAAATAAAATCTTTTCAAAAGTACGAAGAAAAGAAATAAAATGTTAAATACAACCGTCTAATATTAAAATTTAAACTCTTCTTCTAGCCACGATAGAGAAAGTGGTACTGAGTTTGTCCTCCTGGTGTAAACAATAATAAAATTGCACAAGTCACACAAAGCATGTATTTTAAGCATTGGACAATATGCAGTCCAAGACCATAAGTTTTGAGGAAGAACAGAAAGGCCATTCTACATTTCCTTGAGTTTCTTTCTTAAAAGCAGTGAAGGGAGGTAGAGCCCCCTAAAATATGACTGAGCTGAGAAGAGAGATACTGGATTTGGTGCTGCTAAGGTCACTGGATTCTACTGACCAAGGTTTTGGGTCACAGATCTCTGCTTATGGTACCACTGAATCTGTGGGTACATCAGGGGTCTTTGGCCTGTAAGAAAATAAACAGATCTTCACTACAAGATATACTAAAGGAAGTTCACCCAGCAGAAGAAAGAATATTACAGATAGATATGTGGATCTATAAGAAGATCTATATTTATATGGGTAATTAGAGAGGGCTATTTTTTTTCTCTTAGTTTTTTTTTTTTTAAAGAAAAATGATTATTTAAAGGAAAAATAATGAAGTTATTTTTTGAAGGCTATAACAGGTTTATAATGAAAACATTTGGCCACAACACAAGGGATGATGATAAATGGAGTGATACTGTTTTATAGTACTTATATTTTATGTGAAGTTGTTCAATATCAATCTTAAATATGTACTGATAAGTTAAAGAGATGTCTTATAATCTGTGCAGGAGTCATTAACAACTTACACAGAACCAAAAGAACTGGATACAAAGCTAGTTAGGAAGCAAAATGCATTACTAAAATGTATTTAACTAACCAAGCCAATGCAGGACAAGAAAAACAGAGAAACAAATGATTGAAGGGACAAAAAGTATTAAAATAGTGAGATAAAAGGTTTAAATCTAACTATATGAATAATTGCATAAGATGTAAATGGATTAAAAGCATTTCTATCAAAAGCCAAGGATTGTCAAATTGGACAAACAAGTATCACTCAAATACATTCTGTGTTGACAAGATAATACCTTAAATGTAGAAACACTAATAGATTAAAAGTAAAAGGATGCAAAAAGGTACACAATGCAAATAGCAAGTAGAATCAGAAAAGGTAGAATTAGTACTAAATATAAAAGTAAAATCTTTTAAATAGTTCAATTCACCAGGAAGACATAACTATTATATATATATATATACATATGTATATATATATATATATACACCCAATAACAAATTTTCATGTATGTATGTATGTATGTATGTATATAACATATACATATATGTATGCATATGACTATATATGCATATATGTGTATATATAATATGCATATAAATATAAAGAAAAAAATAGCCAGATTAAAATGCGAAATAACAAGCCTTAACAGTAGAGATTTTAACTTTTTTTAGTATTTATAAAACAACTAGTTCCTCAAAAAAATCAGTAAATATATGTTTGATAACTGATACATATATATAATACTGTGTTCCATGAGTGAACATGAAATATTCCCCAGAGTAGATTGCATATTGGTCAATGAACCTCAATGCCTTACAAAAATTGCATCTTATAGAATTTATTTTCTGACCACAATATAACCAAGTCATAAATGAATGAAGACAAGAAATCAGACAAGACTCAAATATTTGGAAATAAAACAACATAATCCTAGATATCCTATGGGTCAAAAAAGAAATCATAAAGAAAAATACAAATATTAAAGTGAATAATAGCACACACACACACATACAGAAAATTTGTAATGGTGCCTCTGAAGCAGTGATTTAGAGAGAGCAACAGGAAATCTTATATATTCCTTCTGAGGGTATAAAATTATAAGCTACTTTATTTATTTGTAAACTATTTTGAATAACTTGTGCTTTTTTAAAAAATACTTTATTTATTTATTTGACAGAGAGAGAAAGATCACAAGTAGGCAGAAAGGCAAGCAGAGAGAGGAGGAAGCAGGCTCCCTGCTGAGCAGAGAGCCCAATGCAGGGCTCAATCCCAGGACCCTGACTGAGATCATGACCTGAACCGAAGGCAAAGGCTTAACCTACTGAGCCACCCAGGAACCCCTAACTTGTACTTTTTTAATGAATCAGACATCCAGGCTGACTAAAGCTGCATGCAGTTTTGAAGCTATCCTATCAGGACCTCACTTCCTCGGTCACAGAAGGGACAGAGAGTTTGGGGATTTCATAACTTGGTCCAGAGATAACACATGTCATATGTTCTACTCACAGCTCATGCACTGTAATTAGCTATAAAACTTTATCATGACTTTAAGGAAAACAGAAATATAGAGGGTGATGTAGAAATCTTTTTACATACTACTATTTCTACCACAGTTATCATGATTAATTCAACCTTCATAGTAAATACTGCATAAGAACCAACAGGATTATAAGAGCACCAAACTTGGGAATCCTGTAGCAGGACTGTGGTAGAGTTGAAAACTAAGGTAGAGTGTAGTCTAAGTATTTTTCTAAAATTTACAAAGATGGCTCCAAATGAGAAAAGTTTTTTGTGTTTTTTTCCCCCAAGTTATTGTCTTTTAAAATTTGATATCTATATTTTCATTTAATCAGAATGGGTTTCAAAATGCCTTTACCTGGGGCACCTGGGTGGCTCAGTGGGTTAAAGCCTCTGCCTTCGGCTCAGGTCATGGTCTCAGGGTCCTGGGATCAAGCCCCACATCGGGCTCTCTGCTCGGCAGGGAGCCTGTTTCCACCTCTCTCTCTGCCTGCCTCTCTGTCTCCTTGTGATCTCTCTCTCTCTCTGTGTCAAATAAATAAATAGATGTCTTTAAAAAAAAATGCCTTTACCCAAGGGACACCTGGGTGACTTAGTAGGTTAAATAACCAACTCTTGTTTTTAGCTCGGGTCATGATCTCAGGGTCATAAGATGGAACCCTGATCGAGCTCTGCACTAGGTGTGGGGTCTGGTTAAGATTCCCTCTCTTCCCTTCTCTCTCCCCACTCTACTCTGTTTCTCTCAAAATAAATAAATAAATAAACAAACAAACAAATAAGAAATAAAATGCCTTTACCTAAGATACATTGCTCAAATCTGAATATAAGACTTCCCACTGTACTTTGTGGATAATTTATAAGCTATATGATGTCCTAAAAGGCACTGAATCATATAACCCCTGTTTCCTCCATTCCAAATCCATTTTCCAACACATTTTTGCTTAGCTTCAGCAATACTTTTTCATATGATGAAATATTCCTCTCTGAGGCTCCAATTTATTTTTTCTCTCAGTTTGGAAGTTTCTTCACAATACCTGGTCCACATTTTCATACTTGTCTCCTCAGCTTTTCATCTGAGGAACATTGTTCTGTCACTCCACCAATACGTTTTCTTAAAAGCATCACCCTTGTACATAGGACAGAAACCAGGTTGATTCTGTCCTCACTGGCACAGATAGGCATACATAGGCTCTTGAGTAAATAATTGTAGGCAAACAGAAGAAATGTCTATGAAGCAATGACATATAATCAAATAGTCAACTGAAGAATTAGTCTCAATAACAATACCATTCTACAGTTGTATAATAATGATTTAGAATATTTTAAAAATATCACCAGGTCTACTTACAATATGTTCTTTTTAAAGTAGGTATATTACCATCATCTTCTCAATTTTACATGTCAATAAGTTAAAACTCTTAGAACTTCTGTGAATTAATATACATCATAGAAGTAAACATTAATGACATATGGCAAAAACTGTTAGTTAAAACCAAACCCATTTCTTTTTTTCCTTTGACCAACACCTTTCTCTCCCTAAACCTCTGTGTTAGGTTTGGTCCTGTGTCAGATTTCTAGAAGAAAGAATATGTGAGGAAGTGAAGTACTTCTAGGCATAGTCCATTATGTTCTCTCATGCACTATCTTCCACCATTTTTTCCTTCAGCCAGCTTTGTACAAATAAGAGCATAGAAGTGAAATCCATAGGATAGCTTTAATAGAGGTACAAAGTAGAAGAAGATTTAATCCCTAAATCACCACTTGATAGTGAGGCACCTATCAATTAGGAACATGCATTTCATAATTTATATGACAAGAAATACATTTCTATTATGTTTAAGACAATCTATATTTTAGAGTTTATTGGCTAGAGTGGCTTGTGTTACCCTAACACATACAGTGGAAATTGCAGCCTATCTTCTGAAGTTCCCTTAGTAGGTGATTGCTGCCTTACTCTGCCATCTAAATGCATACCCATACCTAAACATGGACAAACACACCTTATACAAGTCCATGTATTGTAACTATAGCACTTAAAGAATGCACCTTATAGGCTCTAAGTACAGGGATTTCCTTTGACAAAGTGGTCCAACTACTGGTCTTTAAAATCCATTGTTCGATTTGCTATGAGAACACAGCACTGAGTCAATGACTGACTGACAAAAAAAAAAAAAAAAAAAGAAAAGAAAACATTAAATAAATAAATAAATAAATAAATCCAACTCCTAGAAAATTCAGGTCTCCTTTCTTGACAGAGTTAAGCTCAAAAGGTCTAAGATTAGATGGCAATCCAGGACAGTTGCTTCTATCCTATAAGCTTCTCCCCTTCTCCCAGGATGATGCCTCTTTTTAGTTTTTCTGACTTCCTCCCAATTTCCTTACATATAGGTATTTTCTCTAATAAAATCTGTAAATGTTTATTTCCGTGGTGGCCTCTTTTCAGACACCCTGGACTACCAAAGGTACTTCATCCAAGGCTAGAGCAGCTGATCCTCATAGATTATACAATTAGTCAGCAGTACCTCCATTTCTTAATCCTATTCTGTCATTTTTTTTTATCTTTACTTTTTTTTTTCAGTCATCTTAGTCTACCTTGGCATCAGGATTTTTATTTTCCTCTGGCAAAAGTGATCCAGATTAGTTGCTCAATATATATATATATATAGTCTAAGCAGTTGGACTCTGGTGGTCAGAAATTCTCAGCCTCACAAAATATTCTGAACTCTGAAATAAATTTGATACCAAACAGATTATCCAAGATATTTGCAGCTATTCTTCTTATTTGAAGTGATAAAATACTTAACAAGTTTTATTTTAGAAATGGCTCAAGAAACAAGGGATGCATATCTTGTGAAATCAATGGCCTCACTCTTCATTCCAGGATGAGTTGCAAGATTTTACCCAGGTACACTTCCACAAGAAATCAAAACAAAAATAGAACAATTATCCCAGAGAAATGCTGTGTATGGGTGTGTTCATCAAGTTAAAAATGTTTCTGAGAATGCAGTTACGGGGCACACGGTGGTGTGGTCACTTAATCGTCTGACTCTTGGTCTCAGCTCAGGTCATGATCTCAGGGTCTAGGGATTGAGCACTGCACCAGGCTCTGCACTCAGCATGGAGACAGCTTAAGATTGTCTCTCTCTCCCTCTCCCTCTGCCTACTTATGTTCTCTCTCTCTCAAATAAATAAATCTTTCAAGAAAAAAAGAAAAGAAAAATAAAAGAAAATCAAGTTATAATTGATTGACCTTCTAAATTTTCATAGGCTCCCAAGAAACAACCCATTTTCAGGATAAGCATATTTTTTTTTTCTTTACAATATAGAACTTTAGAACATAAGGAGATAAAGCTAAAGGGATACTTACCAATAAACATCAAACTCTTAAATCTGCAATATTTTCTCATCTCTAAGTAGGTAGGGATAAAATGTGAGATAGGGCAATTGTCTCACTTAAGGAGATAGGTCCAACTTTATAGATTCAAGACATAAGAGCTTAAATGGTTTAAAAAATGACTTTAAACTTATATGGGAGGACTATCTCTGAATGAAGGTGAACTGGGCTAAAATGTATCTAGTCTTGCTATGCTTTCAAAACAGGCTTGAATAGTATGGCACTGGCACAAAAACAGACACATAGATCAATGGACAGAATAAAGAACTCAGAAGTGGACCCTCAACTCTACAGTCAACTAATCTTTCACAAAGCAAGAAAGAATATCCAGTAGAAAAATGACATTCTCTTCAACAAATGCTGTTGGGAAAATTGGACAGCTACGTGCAGAAGAATGAAACTGGACCATTTACTTATACCATACACAGAGATAAACTCAAAATGGATGAAAGACCTAAATGTGAGACAGAAATCCTTCAAAATACCAGAGAAGAACACAAGCAGCAATCTCTTTGACCTTGACCACAGCAACTTCTTGCCAGACTCATCTTTAGAAGCAAGGGAAACAAAAGCAAAGATGAACTATTGGGACTTCATCAAGATAAAAAGCTTTTGCATAGCAAAAGAAACAGTCAACAAAACTAAGAGGCAACCCACAGGGATGGGAGAAGATATTTGCAAATGTCTTTTCAGATAAAGGTCTAGTATACAAAATCTATAAAGAACTTATCAGACTCAACACCCTCCCCCACCAAAAAAAATCTTGTCAAGAAATGATCAAAAGATATGAACAGACATTTCTCTAAAGAAAACATACAATTGGCTAACAGAAACATGAAAAAATATTCAGCATCACTGGTCATCAGGGAAATACAAATCAAACCACAAGGATATACCACCTCATACCAGTCAGGACGGCTACATTTACAAGTCAGGAAACAACAGATGTTTGTGAGGATGTGGAGAAAGGGTAACCCTCTTATACTGTTGGTGGGAATGAAAACTGGTGCAGCCACCCTGGAAGTCAGTATGGAAGTACCTCAAAAAGTAAAAAATAGAACTACCTTATAACCCACCAATTGTAGTATTAGGTATTTATCCAAAGGATACCAACATACTGATTCGAGAGGACACATGCACCCCAATGTTTATAGCAGCAATGTCCACAGTAGCCAAACTATAGGAAGAGTTTAGATGTCTATCGGCAGATGAATGGATAAAGAAGATGGGATACACACACACACACACACACACACACACACACACACACACACACAGGAATATTACTCAGCCATAAAAAAGAATGAAATTTTATCATTTTGCAACAAATGTACAGAACTAAAGGGCATTATGCTAAGTGAAATAAGTCAATCAGAAAAAATAACTATCATATGATTTCACTCATATGTGGACTTTCAGAAATAAAACAGATGAACATAGGAGAAAGGAAGGAAACATAAGAAGAAAATAGAGAGGGAGACATACCATAAGAGGCTCCTAACTAAATATAGGAAATAAACTGAGGGTTGGAGAGGAGGTGGGTGGAAGGATGCATTAATTGGGTGATGGGATTTAAGGGGGCATTAGGTGGAATGAGCATCGGGTGTTATATGCAGCTGATAAATCACTAAATTCTTCCTCTGAAACTAATAATACACTATATGTTAATTAAATTGAATTTAAATTAAAAAAAAAGGTTTGAATAGATTTTTGATAAAGTATTTAACCCACAGAGATTTTAAAAAATCACATGATAACTTACATAACTGTCTCCATGTTTATAATAAATTATTTTTATGTGATTTGTTTCCAAATTTTTCCACTCATACTGAAAACAAAAAAGATTATAGAAGAAATCAGGAAATTTTTATCTTAAAGGGACAACTTCTGGGAGGAAACGTTTATTACATAGTTAAAAATACTTTCATAAGAATTGGGATATCTTATTCCTTGAAGATTAGTTCCAGTGATATAGGTCCTATTAATACTTTGAGTCCTGCCTTTATGTCCTTTCAGCTATGTGATTCTAAGATTATCCCTCTTCTGTGGACCTCTTGATGTTGAAGAAATGGGAAGGTTTTTATTTAGATAACATCTAGAAGATAACAGAAATGTCCTGGAGATAAATGTATCAGATTGTCTCCCATCATCCTTTCTCAGCATATTCCTTTTTTTTTTCTTTAATTGTCCTTGGAATGCACAATTTGAAATGGCTTAGCATAACTTAGATCGAAGCTGAGGAAATCCATATATTTTAGCAGTAAGACACTTTAAGAAGTTATCAGGAGCAATGAAAGTTATATGCCTCTGGCTGTGACCTCATCTACCAGCGTTGTTTGGAAGCATTTCTAAGTTGGATACCGAGAAATAATAGGCCAGAAGAGTCACAGGACTATGATGAACTGAAACCAAGACAGATTTAAAAGGAGTTAGAAAATAAATAATAAAGCTTCAATACCATAGTAAGCTGAACAATCAGTAATTCTAGTTTTAGAAATTAACTTAAAGGATGCACACAAATATCATGCAAAAGAATATTTGTCTCGGTGAATCATGTAACAATCCCAAAATATTTAAGTAATATATATGCCCAGTAATAGAGAAATGACTGAACAAATTTTGCTCTATCTAGATGACTGAATTTTAGGAAATTATTAAAAGTGAAATTTTAAAGAATGGCAGTGACATTAAGAAAATGATCATACTGTAATATTAGCTAATAAATAGTAGATTTAAGCATTATAACCCAAATTTTTAAAAAAACAAAAAACAAAGATGCACAAGGTATACTAACTTTTTCCATCAATACAGACAAAAATACAGTCGTACAAATACAGAAGATTGTATTAAATTTGCTGTAAATTTATGGGGCTAATTGGGTAACAAGATTAAAGGTGTTTATTAGCTTCTGTATACTTTCTTGGATTTTCTGAATTGTATACAATAGATGTATAGCTCCATAAGAAGAAAACATAATGGTAATAAGAAAAATGTTACTTGGCTAAAAATTGTTTGGAAAAAAAATCAAGATAAGACAAACTATTTTTATTTATTTATTTATTTATTTATTTATTTATTTATTTTTTAAGTAGGGTCCATACCCAGGGCCAAACTCAGGCTTCCAAAATCAAGACCTAAACTGAGATCAAGAGTCAGATGCTTAACTGACTGCGCCACCCACATGCCCCATAGATAAGACAAATTCTAAGACAAATTCTAAAGAATTCTATACCTTTGTGGAAAGAGGGATACAGAAAACACTAGGATTATGAATAAAGAAGAAAAATAATGAGTCTTGTAATTCTACAGAGTTGTTAAAAAAAAAATCCACCATTAGTAAAGGCAATTGGGTTATTTCTGCTATAACAGTGAATGATATAACCCTATAAAGTAAACATCTATAATCATAGTGAATACCCATTCTGATCCAGATGTGTATCAAAAACTGTTTATAGAAATGTATTTTAGATATAGATTCATTGTTCTGGTTGCTATGGGAACTATAATCCCAATTGTGCCTTCCTAAACTGAAGTCTATTTGATTTTTATCATTCTTGTCTAGGAAAGTTCCAAACTGAAAAAATATAAATCTCATTTGAGGAGAGGGAATAAGCTCTTTAAATCTATATACTTCATAATTGTACCTATAGCCCAATATTTCTACACTATTATATATTCAAAGCCTCAATATATATATTTGACTAAACACTAATGTATTTTAATTTGTATGGTGTTTTAATAATTTGTAAGAAATTTCAGCAAACTCACACTTCAGTATTTGTACTGATGTCATTGGTCTCTAGTTCTTGATCTCTCTCTTTCTCTCCCCTGCCCCACATGCCCTGCCCATCACATACACCCTGCATGCACGCACATGTATTTGCAAATTTGCCAACAGTTGTGCTTGTCAAGCTAATTTTTATGTTTGTGGTTTGGAACTCCGCTTATACATTCCTTCTATTCCTTTCTACTTTTTTATATAAGCAGTTGCCACATTGGCTGCTGGCATTGATAACCAATAGGTAGGCAGGAAAGAAAGAGCCAGGAGTTAGCATATTTCTTCCCCATGTACCATTTCTTCTACTTCCTGCTCACGTCAAATGGTCTCACACCAAAGAAATAATGCAGAGGACATTGGGTGAAGGAGAGGAGAAGTGAGTTGGGGAAAATTAGAGGGGGAGATGAAGCATGAGAGACTGTGGACTCTGAGAAACAAGCTGAGGGCTTTGGAGGGGAAGGGGATGGGGGTTTGGGAGGGCCTGGTGATGGATATTAAGGAGGGCATGGAGCACTGGGTGTGGTGTATAAACAATGAATCTTAGAACATTGAAAAAATAAAGTTAAAAAAAGAAATATTCACTGTAAGATGCAGCTGAAAAAAGAATTTAAGGTTGCTTTATAGAATAAAAAAATGCATTTAAATGTATGTATATTTGAGGGGCACCTAGGTGACTCAGTGGGTTAAAGCCTCTGCCTTCCGCTCAGGTCATGATCCCAGGATCCTGGGATCGAGCCCCGCATCAGGCTTTCTGCTCAGCGGGGAGCCTGCTTCCTCCTCTCTCTCTCTGCCTGCCTCTCTGCCTACTTGTGATCTCTGTCTGTCAAATAAATAAATAAAGTCTTTAAAATAAAGAAATAAATAAATGTATGTATATTTGAGAGAAAAAAAATGAGACCCAACAATTCAGAATGGATTTTCCTCCATATATATAACCCTCATATTCTATTTGCCAAATTTGCCAGTATTTAAATCTAATCATATCATTCCTCTTAAATTTTTGATGACTGACCAAGGCTTTCCAGATAAAGCCTACAGTTTATAAACTATCTCTTGATCCTTTTACTCCCACCATTTTAAATCTTCTCTGAACTCCAAAAAGTACTTTTTTGTATTTTTTTTCAAGTCATTTTACTTGTGGATCCTTCTACCTGGAATAACTTTTATCCACACCAAGTTCCTTGCTCTTGCCTCCCTCCTTTTGCCTGGCTCTCTCCTATTCTTCAGTCCTTAATAAGAGTGAAACCTATCATGAATTATCCATCATTGACAAGGCATCAGTGGGTGGTCTTCCTGTGTACTCTCAAAAAGTCTGAGTATCATCCTTTTGACATTTATCTGTTTACTGAAATTAACTCTTTTACATATTTTCCTGTTCTACCCAACAATTTCCCAGATCATTTGTCTATTTGCTTTAGATCTATTCTTTGGCCTCATTCTCTCTGGTCTATATCACAGGAACTGCATTTTCTAGGTTCCCTTACCAACAACTTCCTGAGAGGTACTGATAGAAATTAAAAAGAAAAAAGAGGGGCACCTGGATCGGTCATTTGGTTGTGGCTGACTCTTGATTTCTGCTCAGGTCATGATCTCAGGGTCATGAGACTGAGCACCACAATGAGCTCCATGGTGAGCTGGCATAGAGCCCCACATCTGGCTCTGCACTAAACGTGGAGCCTGCTTGGGATTCTCTCTCCCTCTCTGTCTGCCCCTCCCCACAGTTCCCATGTACTTGCAATCTCTTTTTCTCTCTCTCTCTCTCAAACAAATAAATAAATAAAAATAGAAATAATTAAGAGAAGAAAAGAAAAGAAAAAGAAAAAAGAAATTAAATCAGAAAAATTTCCCTGTCTCTTCTTCAAGTGACTAGGGAATTATTCTATCTACTTTGGTTCTCCATTTCCCTTGAAATCACCTCTACTTCCTGCTCGGAAATCTTTATATTGGTCCCCAGAAGTGGGGTAGCTTCCTGTTTTCACTAATCCAGTTGCTTCATCAACCCATGTTTGGCTTCTCAGCTCTTTCTTTTTATGACATGTTCCTATATTAGGGTCCTTTTGTAGGAAATTCCTTGGATAGCATCATTTTATACTGACCAGATCCTGAAAGATATAATTAAAAACTTTTTTGAAAGCAGAAGATGCCTTATTCTTTCAGTCTTTCCAACATTGAACATAATTATTGATATATATTAGGCAAACACTAAATGTGTGTTGAATCAAGTTATGCTTTATAAAGCAAAAGCATAAACTTCTGAATAAGAATATAAATATTTAAATTAAGACAGATATTTAGTTACTTTTATTTTTAAATGATAATAGTATTTGTCAAGGTAATTCATTGTCATTTATAAATATTCAGTCTCAAAAAGAATGTCCTGATATTATAAGCAGTTGGTCCTTTATTTTTTAATATTTTACTATTATTCATTAATAAAATACAAAGTTACTTTCTTTTCTTTATCTAGAAAGAACAATTCCTATTTGTTTTTCCCCATTGGCTTTGCCCATCCATTTGAGAAGTGGCATTGTCTCTTCGGGTGCACCTAGACATTCTTGAAGTAAGCAATAAGATAAAATGGGGGCATACTTTTTTTTTTTTAATATATTAAAAGCAAACTAAATGGCCTAAAATTTTTACATATTTTGCTTAATTGACAAATATGTCCCAGAGCAAGAAAAGAATGTTTAATCATTTTTTGGTTTTAATTTTCTCCATTTTGTTTTTCTAATTAAAGATGGAAGATGAAAGCAGTAAGACCCCTGGAAGACACTACAAATAGCAACATTTCTGCCAAAATTAATAAAGTGGAGCAAGATTCCAACACAGACAAGGCTCTTGTATATAAAAGAATAAAAGAGATGGAAATATTTTCCAAACACTCTCATCTTCTATGGTATAGATGGCCATGTTGAACACTTCATAAGCCTTGACAAATTGGTAACATGAAATGCAAAGCTTTTAATATGAGAAAGAATCTAATAGAACTACAATATAGCTACTGCCAGGAAGCACATAGCTGATGTTAAGCCAAATATAGGTCAAATTTTCAGCTATCAAGTGGCAAGATGATCTACTATTTATATATTGAATATCTAAGTTGATGGAAAATTTTAATGCATATTGTTTGCCTTTCCTAACAACAACAACAACAACAACAACAACATAAAAATCAAGTTTGGTATAATTCTTTGTGATCAATTAAAAACAATACTTTTTTTTCTGAAAATTTATAGGTATCAAAATTTAAATAAATGAGTAAAATACAAGTATAACAACAGTGAACTCCTTGCTTTACTTTCTTTAATTTAGTATGAGTTGAATTATCATAAAGAAAAACATAAGGAGTTATGTTGTCACATATTAAAAATTTTCCCATATGCTTACTAAATCTTTAAATATATATCAATACTTTTAAATTTGCCATGATGTATAACTGAGATAGTTACCTTTAATACTAACACCCATTTCATTTTCTCAGGCATTTCTGTAAAGCAGACCAAATACTCAAAGACACTTGTCATAAAGTCGAAGTTAGACCATTTCTAAACAATTTGATGTTTTCCCCCAGTGGTCAGTGATCAAATTTAACTTGGAGTACCTAAAATGGCATTTCCTTTCTTCTTGTTTATCCCTCTCTACCAGGTGTAAGACACTTAATCTAGAATGCAGATCATAAACGTGACCTTCATGAAACTCCCATCCAGTAGAACTGATCATGAAAAATTTTGGAATCAATTCTCAGTCTAGTTTCTACAGAGATGTGTATTTCATCTCATCTCATCTCACTAGAAGTTTAACAAGAGAAACTGCTAAAGACTTATTGAACTCATGCTCTCTCTTATTCAAATAGGCCCAACAGTGTCTAGGAAAGACATAATTACATGATTAGCTATTGAAAACACAAAAGCCACCGCTTTAATTAGCATGCAAGCTTTCTTCTGACAGAATAAATGTAGAAATCAAAGATGATTGAGCAGGTGATTATTTCTATTTTTCTGGGTACCTAGATGAAGAGGTAAAAGGTTATTTTTAAAAAGCTTCTTAGCAAGAAAAAAAATCTTTCTAAAGCAATAAACTATTTCCCTAAAAAGATAGAAGGGTTATCCTCACGTAAATAAGTCTTTTAATCAAGATGTTTATTTTTTAGTAAGCTGTCACTATTTCTCTTAGCTTATAGAGAACATCTAAGGCATTTCAGTGATAAAAATGCAATTTCACTTTCCAATCAAAAAAGTTAATAGCTATCTTTTCTTATTTCATTAATCTCTTTTTTGCCAAATGTATACAATAACAATAAAAATCACTGCATCTTGTACTCCTAGAAGTTTTTCTTTAAAATTTTAAATTCTAGGAGATGAATTAGCTTCCACTGTTACTCTACCCCTGGAGATTAGACATATAGAATATATTTGAGGCTGCAGAAATAATTTAATTGAATCGTTCAATAGGGCCAAAATATCCATCTTAAGGCTAAAAGTTGGGTGCTATTCTCTTTACAGTGCAAGATCAGATATCTTATTTTCTATGGTGAAGAAATAAAATTCAGTAATAATCACTACTGATTATCACTAATGAGGAATATAAAAGATTTTTATCCTAGACTCCAATGACAATAATAATTCAGGAAAAGAAATTTTTTTTTTCTTTTTGGCAAATATAATTTTCCTTTCAGGACATGGATGTGTTACTGGCCAACACATCTACTCCTGACCTTTAATTAGTGATCTTATAAATCCCAGCGGATGGACTTTCCTTCTAACCCACTAAAATAACAAGATAATATATGTCTGACTTATTTCCTATTAAACAGTATCAGTAAATGGCCAAGATATATAACTCTACATAAAATTCAACCAGCTTCAAATAACTATAAAACAAAGTGATGACATTTATAGATAAAAATATGTAAGTACTAAAATATCTTACATAGTTTGATAAATTAAATGTCCACAGTTTATGTTAATAGTTAACTTTTCTTTTACTTCTGTACATTGCTAAATTGATTATTTTCCTATATATTATGATTTATGTGACTATATTAAGACCACCAAAAGAAAAAGAAGATATTATTACTCAAAGTGTTTTCTGGAAAACAATCATAATATAAATTACATATTTGCTATATGTAACCTATCAGCTATGTTAATATAGCTGACATTTCATTTTTTCTTAAAAGTGCAAAAACTATTCAGATATATTGCATTTAATCTCCAAGTACTCAGTAATAACCTGATAAAGATGTATAACAAAAAAGTCAAAGCTAAAATAATGCAAAGGACTCATGGTTTTATTTCTTAAAGGTTAAGATTTCTCCTGAAGTTGCTGTATCTCTCTCCCTAGTCTTTAATGAAACACATGGGGACACATAGAATTGAAGTAAATAAACACGATTATCCTATACATAATACCAAAAATCTGTAAGAGAAGATGATCTACAATTAAGTTAAGGAATAGCAAGATCTTACTGATAGGGAAAAGCAAACTACACTCTCTTTTTTCTTTTCTTTCCTTTTTTTTTTTTCCTTTAAGGATTTACACCTGTCAGTTTCATTAGTGTCTCCTTGTCAAATTAAGATGGAGTGTTAAAGGCAGATGAGTGCTGAAGGCAGAAGACTGTAGAAACAAAATCTTGCGGATAAAGCATATGATGGGAGTCAAGTTCTTAGCAATTTCAGGCCCTGAATGCAGCTGTGGCCATCTATGCCATGTAAACAAACTAGCTTACTTTGGAGCTCTTTGTCAAGTCAGAGTCAGTAATAAGGACCCAAAACAGAAAGTCCCTTGTATGTGTGTTTTGGATATTATGAAAAGTCCCCAAAGCTTCTCTTATCCTTCTTTAGGTAGTTGAGAGAATAGAGATTTCCTTTTTGGATTAGCAAAGTACTGTTCCTGTCAGGAATAAAAATTATGTCCTGAGAAGTGTGCCACATCAGTCTCATTAAATTTCAGCATGACTGATTATACATTTGATTAGGTTGAGGCCCAATGACACACATAGATGAAACATTTTACGGCATACAGGAAGCCTGGATACACATGGGTTATGGATAGCTACAAATGACTGGGGAGGTTGTCTGTTTGGAGATAGTATCTAAAATACTAAAATACAACTACTTGCAATCACACACACTGTGATTAACTGCTGTTTAAGTGGACCAAAAGGGCCAAAATTCAACACAGGAGAAAATTTCTGCCATCTGAGAAGTTCTCAAATGATAAATGCCCAAGTCAAAATCGCTAAATCCCATTAACCTTCATATATTCTATTTTTAGCAAAAATTGCCAAATCATATTCTTAAGGAGAAATGAGATATAATTAGGTACTTCAATTTTCATTTTTCAACTGACACACACAATTTAAATATTAAGGCCTTCCTCAGTCTATCACTGGTAAATTTCTCTAAGGATTTTCTTAATCTGTTCCTCACAATCCTAACTCTGAAGTTCTAATGGCCTTTGCATATCCATAAGAAATGACCCCACCTCTGAATGAACTCCACTGTGCCCAGTTGTCTCCTACTGGTGGCTTCCCAGTAAATTGCTTTGCCTAACACTTAAACAAATACTTATTTGTAAACTATCCAAACACGGTCTATTTTGGAGGCACTTTTATCAGCCTAAACCTTCTTCTGTACAAGTGGTCATAACCACTATATCATTTATTGACTTCCACTCCAACATTGCCTACATACATTGGGTAATTCTTATCAAAGCCAAAGTCTGGTCAGCTTTCTTTCTCTCGTACAGAAAGCTACTGAAATCCCCCCACTTCCACAATCTCAATTAACCAATTTGGTGAGTTGTTATTGTTTGTGGTAGAGGGGCAGGTACAGAAGTATTTTCTAAACATTTCAATTTTAACTGTACCTGCTGCTCTTATGAGTAAGTACCTCCTCACATTCTACCATATTAACACCGTTCATCCCTCTGTTTATGTGCAATGTCATGTCTTACTTTCCATTTGTTTAGTCTATATGGTTGAATGTCTGTAGGATTTTAAAAATGCCTAACTCATAAAATTAATAAAACCTTAAAAGTTCATCAAAAAAAAAAAAAGAATGAAAGAAAAAAAAAGGGAAAAAAAAGAATAAATGTACAAATTCAATTCAATTTTAATCTTAAGAGTGTGGAATGCCCAAGCAAAGCATGAATATAACTAATTTTTAGTTTCCAGACTTGTCTTCCCTCCATAAGCAGGCCTTCAAAATGCATTATGGTTGGGGGGGGGAATCTATCTGCACAGAATTGTTCTGTGTTGTCTCTATCTGAGAGAATGGTGGTGATGGAAGAGTGTTCTCTTGAGCAGGTTGCAAAATAAATTAAACAGGCTCAACATCTGTAATTAGAAATTAAAGAACAGGGGCACCTGGGTGGCTCAGTGGGTTAAGCCTCTGCCTTCAGCTAAGGTCATGATCCCAGGGTCCTGGGATCCAGCCAGGCATCTGGCTTTCTGCTCAGCAGGGAGCCTGCTTCTTTCTCTCTGCCTGCTTCTCTGCCTACTTGTGATTTCTCTCTGTCAAATAAATAAATAAAATCTTTAAAAAAAAATTTAAGAACAATATGAAGAACTGCATCAGGTAACAGTAAATCTTAAAAACCATAATGCAAAATAAAATTACGTCTATACTTAGTTAATAGTTATACAAACAGGTACACATATTTATCAAGGACTGAGAGAAAACAGAAAAGAAAAAGTTTGATATTCTAGAGTGGAAAAAAGGGTTATTTTGCTCCTTATATGACCTCTGTTTTTGTTATAATTTTATTTGTGAGGTAATTAAAAATTAAAGAAAAAAAGAATTAGTAAAAACAAAATGATAAATACAAGTAAATTAAGTATTGCCTTCAGCTAATTATTATGAGGATACTTACTATTTTTGACTTTTGGAAGACTAAATTCCAAATAATTAGTTGAATGCTGAAAAGGGAGAATTAATTTATCTGTACTCAAATGCAAACACTCAACTGTCATATACAACATTTTAGCTTTCTGCTTGGCCTTCATGGCTCCTGGGATAATTTGACAATACTCCACCTCTAATCTTTTAAAATTAAAATTGATTTTCCCTCTCAGTTTCCTTGCACCACTGCACCTTATCATTTAGTTTGTTCCAAAGGGGGGAAAAAATAAATAAAAGAGTACCCAACTATAAACAGAAAAGTTAATTTTATGGCTCATTTAAATATGTTCATACTCAATCTATTTTTTTAAACTTTTTTTTGTTGTTTTTGAAGATTTTATTTATTTATTTGATACAGACAGCGAGAGAGAGAACACAAGCAGGGGGAGTGAGTGAAAGAGAAGCAGGATTCCTGCTGAGCAGAGAGCCCAATGCAGGGCTCGATTCCAGGACCCTGGGATCATGACCCGAGCCAAAGGCAGACACCCAACGACTGAGCCACCAGGAGCCCCTATTTTTTTTTTTTCTTTAACTTTTACTTATAATTAACTTCAGCCGGGGCACCTGGGTGGCTCAGTGGGTTAAGCCTCTGCCTTAGGCTCAGGTCATGATCTCAGCATCCTGGGATAGAGTCCACACGGGACTCTCTGCTCAGCAGGGAGCCTGCTTTCCTTCCTCTCTCTCTGCCTGCCTCTCTGTATACTTGTGATCTCTGTCTGTCAAATAAATAAATAAAATCTTTAAAAAAAAATAATTAACTTCAGCCAAAATGAGATGTTCCAATTTGGGGTATAACATTGTCCAGCTTTTGTCCTTTTGCAAAAAATGACCCATTATTCTAAACACACAGACAGTTATGATGATCACTCCTTTGCATAAACCTTATAAAGAACAGTATGTAGTCAAACAATTTATGTAAAAGATTTTAAAAATATCTAATGGAAGCAAACTGTATGGGGGATATCATCTATAAGGTTATAAACCTCTTTCAATAAGTATATTCTTCTAGGACCCTGAAAATTAAATTATTTCAGTCTATTTATACTCCACTAACAAATGAGAACAGTTACAGTGTCAGACAAAATTAAAGAGCAAGCTTTATAATCACTCCATCAACCAAGATGGTCAAAATATAAATTAAAAAAAAGTAAAGGATGCAAATAAGTAAATGCTGTAACTTGAAATAAGTTGCAATAACACAAAACAACACAATGAATATAATCTAAAAGCATTTAAAGTAGACAAAAATATTAGTTCAATAATTAGATATTAATATGTTACACATTAGAAGAATACTAATTTATGCTATTACGAAAATTATGAAATACATCAAAATTTATAATTTATTCACATAATTTGTGAGACATTGTACTAGGTGAAGGGAAAAATAGATTCCTAAGGAGAGCTGCTACCTAACTGTATAGTTGAGGAAACAGGGACAATAAAGTATGCTTACCACATAATTCTGTTTGTATGCAGTAGGAGAGTCTCCAGAAATAGTGGTGCCTAATTTTAATATTTACTAAAGAAATAAACTTTATAAACTTTTAAAAACTTTTATAAAGGAATAAACTTTCTGTGTAGAGGTGAGAGAATGTACTGTGGAAATTCTAGATAGAGCAAAAAACCTATGCAAAACCACTGAGATAAAGAAAAGTTTGAGTTGACTAAATGTGACCCTTTTAAATAATGATTCAGTATTCACAACTCCAACTTTTTTAACCCCCACTTTAATGAACAAACTTCATAAAAGTTATTCCAACACCCACAGTAATACTGAAAACACCTGAAATACTAGAAACACTTGTAGCTTGATAGTTCCATTGAAATTTTAGAATCCCGTTTACAAAGCATAGCAAGGATATTACTGAAAATAAGGAGCAAGCAATGACTGAAAAAAATCACCTTTTAATTTTTCCCTGGAATTTACTATACAAATATTTCTGTAAGCATGGTTTCATATTAATTGCTAATCACAAATTTCAGGACATGTGACCCTACACATGTAATAGAAAGAGTAAATGAAAGCACTGGAGGTCAATAGACAATGCTTATGCTTGTTATAGAAAGATTTACCCCAAAAATAAGACTTCAATACAATGTTTTTAAACAGTTATACAAATTTTAACTTGTTATGTATATATATAAATGCTTTAAGATCACTTTTACTAAATTTTAATATTTACAAAGTATTCCTTTTTATACTAAATATCTCTCTATATTTGTTATTTTTATAAAGGTTGATACTTTCATAATTATGAATTAGATATTGTGAAATTAATGACTCTGCTTACAGAGAATTAAAATTTTCCCACAAGAGCTTGATCTGAGATTTTTTACCTTACAGTATCAAATTAGGTGGCAATTGGCATCTCCTGTCTGTTTCTAATGTGGAATTATAGATATAAGTTAGGGACAAAGCTAATCACAAAAGTCTATTTACGTACTGTTATAAGGTTTGAACTTTATCCTTAAAATGATGAGATAAGTATTTCTTTTTAACATAGATAACATAGGGGAAGATTTTATTCATATTGGTGAAAGTATAGCAACATTGTCCAGAATTTTAAGTGGATATAATAATATAGATGTACATGAATAGGAGATAAATGCCTTATAATTTTAGTTATATAATGAAATGTGTAAAAGTTCACAGAGCAACTTTATAAGGCATGGTAGGATTGGTTAACATGGAAACTGATATTCTGTCAATACAGTCAAGAGTGAAAAATAGTGTATCATTGACTTCCCTGTCTCCAACATGATGGAATAGTAAAGATTAGGAAATTGAAGGGATATTAAATACTTTCATCAGATAAGACATAATTCTCCATTATAAAAAATTAAATAAGGCAGATTTGTATAATAGATATTTAGCATATTGTGTGTCAGTTTACTAGCATAGACATGACAGAAGAGCAGAGTTCTAAAGAGGAAAGAAAGCATAACAAAAATACTATTCAATCGAAGACTGTCAGGTAAGAAAGATGCACCTGGAAGTTAGGGAGTAGCTTCCTATTCTATCTTCTAGTTTATATGTTACAGCAAAAAAGAGGTCTATCCAATGTGTCCCTCCCTTGCCTAATTTGCTGTCTTATCTATGCTTGAAATAAATATATGCATGTATATTCTATCATGAACCGTTATTTCTATATATACCATTAATCATCTCTCAACAAATTTCAAAAGATTGGAATCGTATAAACTACAACTGCAGTGTAGTTAGTCTAGACATAGACCAAAAAAAAAGGTCCCGATGTGTATGCAAATTAAGATAGTTCTAAATAACTATGATGTAAAAAAAAAAACTGAGAATTTAAAAATATTTTAATCATACGATACTTAAATAATACCTACGTAGGTGTGTGAAATGTAGTTAAATCAGGCTTATTGGGTATTTTGAGCCTTAAATCCATACATAAAAGGGCTGAAAATAAAGCATCTCAAAAAAAAAAGGACAAAAAAAACCACATAGTAAACTTAAAGAAAGTAGAAGAAAAACAATGAAGAGCAGAAATAAATCAAGTAAAAAAACAGACCAAAGATAGAAAGAAATGACAAAGCTATAGATTGATTTACTGAAAAGACTTACAAAACTGATAAAACCCTTCAAAGCTGGCCAAAGAAAAGAAAAAAGAATAAAAGCAAAAATAATCAATATCCAGGATGAAACAGAGACCTAGTTATTGAGACTGCAGACATTGAGAAGAGCACAATCTAAGTAATGAGGAAACATATTCAAAGAAATTGGAAAACTTAGGTGAAATAAATAAATTCCTAGAAAAGTCACAACATACCAGACTAAGAAAAACTGGAATAAGTATTACAAAAGGAATAAAAATCAAGACATATAAGACTATACAAGATGGGGAGGAATTTATTTTTTTTAAAGATTTATTTATTTATTTGAGAGAGAGAGAGAGAGAGAGAGCACGAGTTGGAGGGGCAGAGGAAGAATCTTAAGCAGACTGCATGCTGAGTCCAAAGCCTGAGGTGGGGCTCTAACTCACCACCCTGAGATCATGACCCTGAGATCACAACCTGAGCCAAGACCAAGAGTCACACTCAACCAACTGTACCACTCAGTAGCCCCAACACTGAGAAGAATTTAAAAATACGTAATTGATGAAGTTAAATAAGATGCTTCATGGCTTGAAGGATTCAACAATACAAAAATGTTTATTTACCCCAAACTTATCTATACATTCAATAAAACATAACCAAAATCCTAAGAAATAACTTTCTGAAACTAAACAATAGAATCTATAATTTAAATGGAAATGGAAAAGAGCTGGAGGAGGATTTGCTCTACCGATAATAGTATCTTACTATTAAGTTACTGTAATTAGAAGGATATATTGGCTCAAAAATAGATCAAGTAAAGAAAAGATACATAGCTTTATAATAAACCTATGTATATACAGACACTTTATTTAAAAGTTGACCCTGCAGAAAAGTAGGTAGACAAGGGAACAGCAATGTTGAAGCAAATGCATATCCACCTTAAAAAATAAAGAAATGTAATGCCTATGTCATCACAAGTAAAATTAATTACAAATTGTAGTAGATGTAAATAAAAACGGTAAAAAAAAAAAAAACCTCTTCTAGGCCATCACATAAAATATCTTCATGACTTTGGTGTAATAATTTCTTAAAAAGCAAAATAACTAAAGAAAAAATGGTACATTGGGTTACAACAAAATTCAGATACTCTGTGTTTCAAAAGATGCAACAATAAAAGTGAAAAGAAAAGCTATTTACACTATAACCATAACAAAATTTGTGCCTAGAAAATAATATATAATAAAAATAGGTATTGCATATAAGAAATGGGAAAAATACAAATACTTCATAAAAGAAGATATCCAAATAGCCAATAAATAAATTAAAATGTATCTAATCTTTCTATAAGTCAGAAAACTGCAAATTAAAATCACATTAATATACAACTATTTGCCCACAGGAATGTTTCAATTTTTAAAACAAAACAATTTCCAGTTGCTCAATGTGTGGTGCCATAAGAACACACCTACACAACTGGTTCAACCATTTTGGAAAACTTTATCTACTTTATCTACTGAAACAAACATATGCATAGCCTATGACCGAGTAATTGAGTAATCCTTCCCAAACAGAAATGTGGGCAAGTGCTCAAAACAAGACAGATGCAAACACATTCAAGGCAGAATTGAAACAAATAATAATTAGATTTATTAGAAACACATTGTAGCAGTCATATTTAGTTAGAAATACTTGAATTTGGGGTGCCTGGGTGGCTCAGTTGGTTGAATGACCAACCCGTGGTTGGTTGAGGTTGTGGTCTTGGGGTGGTGGTCTTAGGGTCATGGGATTGAGATCCACATTGGCTACCTGCTCAGTGCAGAATCTGCTTGAGATTCTTCCCCCAACCCCCGTTCCTCACCCCTACCCCGCTCATGTGTTTGTGGGTGCATGTTCTCTCTCTCTCTCTAAAATAAATAAATAAGTAAATAAAATCTTAAAAAGAAATTCTTGAACTTGAATTTAGTACTGCTACTTTTCAGTGACATGATCCTGGGTCACTTATGCAAACTTTATTACAGTTTCAATATCTACAAGAGAAAAATTATTCCACTCATCTCATAGTTTTCCTATAAAGATTAAATGAAATCAAGAATATAAAATACATATCATGATACTGGGGCTTATCCAAGTTCTCAAATATGCAGTTACTTTTATTATTGGCAAAAAGCTATGCATTTTGTGTACCTTTGATTTCCTAAATGCAACTGATTTCTCCTTATTCAAGATAACAGACATTCAACAAATTTTTTTAAGTATTTACTTTTTGTACCTAACCATACAAGAGAGAAAACTGAAGCAAACGTGTCTGTTCTCACTTCAATCTACTTTATAATACAGCTATGGTTTCTGTTGAAATTTAATGCTTCACATTTATTTTTAATATAATGTCCTCTGCCCCAGAGCACAGACCTTTTTATACTTAAATGTACAAATTTCTAAGAATGATGCATATTACAAAATAAATCATTACCTGGGAATTTTGTACATATACAAATACTATTATAGAATTCTATACATATTTAAATTATGTATTTATATATAGGATTTTATATGTATTTAAACCTATTCGAGAACAGCACATGAATAGTTAACAACATATGGAAAATACATTTCCATTAAGCTGAGGAGGATATTTTTCAGGTTAATTTACATTTTCCCATGCATACTGCATCTTTTGTATTTTCCTGACTCAAAGAAATAGTGTCTTTTCAACTCAGCTGTTTATCATTTCATGCTTATCTGTTCCACAATAACTTTCAAAGACTAATTTTGAAAAAAAAATCTGGCCCCAAGTTATCAAGATAGAAATTATTTTTTTGTTTTTTGGTGTAGTCTACTCTCTTAAAGTAATTGGCAGCTGGAAAAACTTTTTATAGGCAAACAATTTCTCTCCTTTTAATTGAACGTCAATAAAACTTCCAACATCAGCATGTATTAGGGGGGAAAAAATGAATTTCATTAAAGCATTGTACAAGTCAGAGAGTCAGGGATTTGGTACTATTTAAACAATTATCAGCAGGTGGCAAGCTCTGTCTCTGACCTAAAAAAAAGAATCTGTGAGGTCCTCTGCCAGTGTTTCTCAAAGTGTAGTCTCAGACCAACTGGGAAGCTTGGAAAAGTATAGCTCACATCTAAATTAGATGGTGAACTGCAATCTTTAAAAAATCCCTTTAAAAAGCTTCCTAGTTGGGGGGTAGGGAGAGGGTGGTGGGGTTATGGACATTGGGGAGGGTATGTGCTATGGTGAGTGCTGTGAAGTGTGTAAACCTGGCGATTCACAGACGTGGACCCCTGGGGCTAATAATACATTATATGTTTATATATTAAAAAAAATTAGGAAATAAAAAAGAAAAAGCTTCGTAGTTGATTTTTTGACACACTAATTTTTCAGAATCCAGTCTCTAACCTTTTGTTTGGGAGTGTTAAATTAGTTAAATAAGGACACCATTAGACTGAGTTGGCTCTAATGCTGTAGCAGCCTCAGTAACCAAACCAAAATCTAAGCCTGCAAATACCTCAAGGTTATGAAATTCAACTTCGAAGGCCCACCAATCACAAACAGCTGACTAGATTTTAAGCCAATCAAATGATTTCCTCTCTGCTTCTGTACTTTATTAGAGTTGTTCACCTTGTTCCTGTTTGTGGAAATGGACCTAAACCATTTCCAGTTTGATCTTCTCAATTAGAACCAATTATTTTTGCTTAAATAAACTCTTAAAAGTTTTAATATGTCTCAGTTTACCTTTTAAGAGGAGATGTAGAATTTCTTCATAACTACTCGAGAATCCAAAAACCCAAAATCTGTGCTCTGGCTGCCTGAGAGACGTTTCTGATTAAAGTGGTTTTGCCAAAATAAGAAGCCTGCCATAGCAATGGGTGACCAGGTCTGAGAGATGCCTTACCTCTTCACATTCAAATCATAGCCTAAATTCCAGCATATTTCAGTCTCTTTTTACTCCACATTCCATCTCTACTCTTTTGGTGCTTCCTTGTCAACATTTATAGGTCATCCGTCATCCATTTAACCACTTTTTGTCAATGATAAAGACTCTGAAAAGGCAAAGGCAAGAGAAACTTTCACATTGTTGCTTCAAAATTTCCCAGTTATGCCATCTGCATCTTGAAGCTGGGAGAAACCTTAGCATTCTTCCCAGGAATGCACTTTTGTTAAAAGCAAGGATCTGTGCATGAAATCACCACTTGCCTGAAAAGAGGTACTGTAAGGGGCAAAGGAAAAGCATAGTTCTTTTAAAAATGAGAGATCTATCCCTTATAAGTGACAGAGAAGCATATAAATCATTCTACTCAAATAGGAAGCTTAGCAAAGTGAATAGTACAATCATTTCTATAGCTACTGGGACATGACTTTCCTTTTTCTTTCTTTCTTTCTTTCTTTCTTTCTTTCTTTTTTTTTTTTTTAGATTTTATTTCTTTGTCAGAAAACTAGATAGAGAGAAAGCACAAGCAGGGGGAGTGGCAGGCAGAGGGAGAAGCAGACTCCCTGCTAAGCAAGAAACCCTATGCAGAACTCCATCCCAGATCCCCGGAATCATGACTTAATCTAAAGGCAGACACTTAACCCACTGAGCCACCCAGGCGTCCCGAACATAGCTATTCTATGGTACTAAACTGTTGCTATTTTGTGGCATTATAACTGTCACCAGCTTGTCTTGTGTTGTTTTGAGGCTTATTTTCACGAAAAGCAAAGTCTGTCTATTCCAAATAATGTTGCATGCTAAGCCCAAACTCAATAATCTCTGAGTTAGATCTTTGTTATTTCATTTCAAATATTGTTGTAAGTTTGACTAGTATACAAATGAGATAAAGGTAAAGTTCAATTTTTAGCGAAAACACGTAATATGTGGGAGGGTGTGCAGTGTGTGTGTGTGTGTGTGTGTTGGAAGGGAGCTTTCAAGAATCATTTCTGAAGGGAAATACACCTGTGTGATAGAAGCAGAACCCATTTAAACAGACAGAAGGAAAACTGGTAAGTCCAGCTACAGTAAGTGCTTAAAAGGACATTGCTGATTGTGTTGCCAGGCAACCCAAATGGCTTCATATTTTACTATCAAATAATAATAGATTCTGAAGAATAAGTATCTACAAAAGCAAAAGAATCTGAATTCTATGCTAGTGCCTGAGCAACAAGAAAGAAAAAAGCAGAGGGAAACCCATCTTCCCCGTCGGTCTAATTTCCTGCCCTCCTAACTCATAGAAAAGAAAAACAACTTTCACTGGATAGTGAATGCCTTAAAATAAGGGAACTCAGCTGAGAGTTTTGAATTCTGAAACTAGAGATTCCTCAGATTTTTGAAGATTTTGCTAGAGTGAACTGCAGCAAAATACTTGTGGAGCAGAGACTAGTCCAGCTGTGCATCTTCCTCCAACAAGCATGTTCCCTGACACTTAGAACTTTAGAAACTTAGCTACTGGACAAAGTTCAGTACTGGACAAAGGAACATTTGATAAGGAAGGAGAGGAACTTAAGCGCACAACTTCGGTCAACGGAAGATAGGGTGCATATGGAAAATAACGCTCCTACTCACTATTTTTTTTAAATTGGCCTGAATTAGCTACAATTTATTCGTGTTGTTAAAAACAGACCTCTCACAAATCTTTCCACAACATCCTGAAATAGGCAAATATCCAGAAAAACAATTAAGTTTGGGGGCTAGAATTTTATGATCTTAAAGAGGTACATGCACTCTTTTTTAGGACAATATATTATAATAAAATAACATATGTGGATAATTGTTACTTTAGGCAAGGAGTATATTTAATTACTAATTTTTATTATCTCCTGCTTGATATTCTCTTATATGCTATTGAAAAAAAAAAGCAGTTAGCACATGCATATGAAGAGTCACAGTTGCTAAATATTTATGTCTCCTGTGAATTGTAAAGGAGATGTTTGATTTGATTCAAGAACAAACATTAGTTTCATGAATTAAATGCAATTTGCTAAGGGCATTTTAGTAGCAAATAAATATATATTTACTGTGTTTAATCTTTCCTTGACACAACGTATTTATCTAACTACTATTTATCTCTTTTGCTTATCTACAATTCTTAGGACTTTTCCTTGTTTTCATAATATTCTGGCTTCTGCCGTCACTTAAACTGCTCTTGTTAAAGTACTTGACTTTCCAAAGCAAACTTGGAACAACTCCTTTCAGTTGGACTCATTTACCTGAGGCGCTTGACACCCTTGACTGCCCTCTCCTTCAGATTTTCTTCTTCAACTTTGGAGACAGCTTATCTCTTAGTTTCCTTCTATCTGTTCTCTGATGTCTACATTTCCGTTCTGTTATTTCTCAACAAGGCATGGGCAATGGCCCTTTCTTTAGCAACCATCTCAACTGAACTTGTCTAAAGTCCATGTGCTTTAGAGGGGTTGACTTCAGGAGTGAGCAGGTGACCCAAGATGAGCCAGCCAGAGCACTGAATCTCCTTCATCACAATCATCAGTCATTCATGGATGGACCAATGATCCAGGACAGTGAATGTGAAACAGGATCAGGGTATTTGTCTGAACTGTTGGTTCCTCTGAACATGAGCCAAGAAGGATCTGCTGTATGTCAGCAGGAGAAAAGAAACAATTTGGAAAGACCCAGCAAAAGAAAAGTCTGACTGGAAGATGGGAGGGGGATGGGGGGCAGGAGCGGGAGTCAGTTTCCAGAAGTTCATATAAAAGCCCTCAAATCCAGCTGTGTTTGAAAGCTGTGCCAAGTTTTTCACTTACCAATAGTTTCTTTCCTTCCTCTCTGTCTCCCTCTGTGCCCTCTCCCCATTTCTTTTCTCCCAATCTCAAAAATCAAAGTAGTCCAACAAACATGCCTGTGTTTGACCCTTAGCCATTTGCTTCTCAAGTTCTATTTTTTTATTTAAATATTCCCCATAATTCCCAGAGATTACTGTTTAACACTGATAACTTAACTTTTCTGTCATATTTGTCCTTTAGGTATATCCCTATCTATCCAACGTCTCTAGCTGGATCTATCACACGTCTCTGAAAGTAACTTAACCCAAAGTAATGTGAGTTTCCCTTCTTCTCCACAATACACTCAACTTCTGGGCTTTCTTTGACGATCTACTCTCTTTCCTGGCCAGAAATATTAACTTAAGCATTTGAATTCCTAACCAGTGCATTTCTTTGCTTCCTGATTTAGATGGAAGAAATCAAATTAGAATTCAAAAATTTTTTGATCATCATAGAAATAAGTTAGGAAGCCAATTTCAAGATACTCCAGTGAAAATTATAGTGGAACTAATATTATTAATTACACCAATATTTACTCTGTTTTACAATGCAGCAATCACTGTTTTAGATGCTTTTCATAAACTACACATTTAATTGCACAAAAATCCTATTGATTTTGCATGATTTATTACAAATTATCCAAGATCAACTAGCAAGCCTACTTGTTCACTGGAAACTGCTAGATTACTAGATGGCTTTCCTAGAAACTAAATCTGAGACCAAATTGGTCTCTGATATGTGAGGATAACTACTATTCGTATTTTTGTCTTCATTCTTCTTCCTTGACATATCTTTGATATTTTGTTGCTATTTTAATGATTTTAGATTTTATGCCATCTATATTTTAAGAAGGCAACTAAAAGAACTTCAATCCTATCCATCATTTACAGCTTTTTGGATTGTTACTTGGTGGATAGGAATTCTCACAGAAGTTACGTATGGCACAAAATCCTCATGTCACAGTTTTTTGTAATATATGGGTATCTGGACCTCTTTCAGACATTCATCTTTAAGTATCTAATAGGCCTGAATTCTCTGTCCTTCTTTCTTCAGCCTATATTCCTGCCTTACTCACAAAAGATATAAGTATCCCATTCCTGATTCTTATATTTTAATCAGAGAATGATTAGTGATTATCAGATATTGTTAGCAACAATATAATGTGTTCTACTTGCCCCTTTCAAAAGGCAAATCTTAATAAATTACAAGTAAATAACAAAAAACACAACTGTCATAAATCACAGTGATGTTTCTCAAATTAATCAGAAGATTTATCATCAATAAAATTCATGTTTTTCCATATTAATTTGAAAGGGATAAATTATTCATAGCGAAATATGAAAGCAACATATGGGGAAATTGACAAGGCTGCATTTGTTAAACAAATTTTGTTCAAATAAAAAAGATTAAATCACAGATTAATCTGCTTAGAAATATGAAGAAGATGCTTAATATTTACAAAGCAAATGATAAAACTGACGTAGAGGAAAAAGTCAATTAGACAGAAACTTGTAAAGACCTTGAAAACCTGTTATATACCAAATATTGCTAGGTCAGTCATTGGTGAAATTTTATATTTTGAAAAATTTTTGTTATTGTGAAAAACAAACATAGAAACAAGTACGTCAAACACAGATTTAACAAGCAATTGTTTAATAATTAAAATGTATGTGATCACATAAACAACATGTAGGTCAATAAAAAGAATAAAAAGCCCTAGAAAAACTTCTGGAAACCCTCCTTTCACCTTGCAAGAACCCAATCTTAGTAATAATTCCTTATCCCCTTCTTTTTGTTTACTACCTAGGTGTGCATCTGAAAGAATGAAGTTTAGATTTGCCTGTTCTTAAAACTTAAAAATAAATCACACTATATGTATTTTTATGTCTTACATCTCTATTACAATTTATATCTGTAAGATATAGTTCTTGAGTGTGATCATGGTTAAATTATTTTTAAAAGTCTATAATATAATATTATAATGATAAACCCTCAATATATGCATTCTATTGTTGATGAATGTTTGGACATTACCCTTTATTTCCAAACTATTATTAACAATGCTTTTATGAAAATTGGTATACAGACATTTGGGTGCATGTGGACATGGTTTTCTCAAGGGCATTTAAATAGAGTATGTCACAGTTTATGTCTATTCCAATCTTACATAGATTAAGACCAAAGTGCTTTCCAAAGTGTTGGTTTCATAGCATTATATAAACTAAAGTTAAATGTTTTATTTTTGCTTCATAAAATTACTATAAGTTTAGGGAAAATATTTTAAAATACAGACTACAGTTTTCTTTGCAGATATTTTGCTATAAGTTAATCTAAATTTGAGGGATGATGAATAATTCTCAGGAGTGTGTAAACAAAGTTAGTCTATAATTGGACATGGCTTTAATGCCATAATAAATTAGTAAGGACTTGATGGTTTTATTCTTATATCTTTGAAATATACTTTCGCAAGAAATTTTCTTCTAAAAAGATGTAATAAATTATTTAGAGCATTTAAAATTTTTTCTCTGCAGCATTTCCAAATGAGCTTAACTAGATAATTATTCAACTTTTCAAGAATAATTAACATGATTAGCTCTATATGATTTCCGATCACTTAAAATTTGGCAATTTAAGTATAATTTACAATGCTCCAGAAAGCTACATTTTTTTTTAAAACTCAGATGTTCATTTATATTTTTACCATAAAATTCTTTCATCTTCCAGTGAACTATCAATCAAAAATTGCATCAAGGATGTATTTTAATGTATGTATAAAAACTAAAAGTTCTCCATTTCACATCTCTTTAACAATATTTTTACCTAGCTAAGTGAAATAGAATATTCAATAAATTACTCCATTAAAATTCTTTTTCGATTGACAGATGTTTTCATTTAGTATCATATTTCAATCATTTCATACATGCATATGTGTGTGTATGTATATATTCAAAGAATTAAATCACAGTACAAAGTTTTGAGTCTACCCTTATGAAAGAACTGTAGATTATTCTCTTGAACATCTGATCTACTTAAATAAACTGACTTCTCTGATTATTTATAGTATGCTACCATATTATCCCCTCTAGGCTCCTTTGTGTGAAATCTATGCCTAATCACTGTGCATAAAAGAAAGTGTATTTCATGATACAGACTCAATGACAGTGAAAAATAAAAAGTTCAAAATGATCCCTCCTGTCTAGACACCATTTGAATCGTAGGCACTTGTGGTACCAAGTCTCTGTCTTGTCAGCAGGCACAAATGTCTGATACCAACTGTTACTTCATTGAAAAATAATATCCCTTTTAAAATTTTTCAATCAAGAACTTGCTGAATTTTTAGGGAAAAACATCAGGACAAATTTCTTCTTTTAAGTACCAACCAATTTTCAGAATAACTCCAAATTTCTTAAAATTGTACCAGTTTTTATTTCACGTATAATTTTCTTTTTATAAATCTTTCTTCTCTTATGTATAACTCCCCAAGAATTACATCTTTAGTCTTTTGCTTTTCAGATATAATATATAGTAATTCCCAATGAATCACTTACTTCTCTACTTTCAATTTTATACTTACAGAAATAATTGGTAAATTTCATATAAAAAATAAGCTCCCCCTTAAGGACCATGTTTACCTTTTTTGACTTCTTGCTATATGTTCAACCAGTCCCTTAAACTCAGCATGTTGAATCAAACTAGAACTTTGACCTCTGGCTAGGATAAAATAACAAAAACTTTCTGAATTAAACAACTAGACAGCAGACAAAATATAGGTAACATTTTTTCAAACACTGGACAGCAAGCAGCACAGAACTATGACCCCTGGCATAAGAGAACAAAAAAAAGATGATCTTTTCAATTGTACCAAACAAAACAGGAGGGTTAGCTGTAACAAAATCAAGCCATCTTGCCAAGGTGCAGAGATAGAGATAAAATTCTGTGGAACTTGGGGAAACTAAATTTGTCAGGTCAGAATAAAAGAGAGGATTAGGGAGCTGAGGAGACAGACAACTGTGTAAAATCTCAGGGAATCCCCCAGTTCTGTCACTGAGTATATTTCATGAAAGGAAACCATCAGAGGCCATGGAAAGAGCCATAAAAAGGACTAGAAAAGTTCCTGGAACTATCACAGGGATGAAGATAATTCATGTTTCAACTTGTCAGCATGGAAAGACTGAATGATACATAGGGAGGACATCAGATAGAGTCTTCGGAATATTGCCTTAGTTTTGAAGCTAAATTAGCTTAAGAATAAAAATATCTCAAGACCTTCCTTACCAAAGCTTAAGAACAAAGGACTTAATATATTAACAGAGCATACACTTATGTAATTGGATTGCTAGAAGATGGAGGACACGAGGTAAGAACAAAATATTTGGGTAACTAATAGTCAAGATTTTTCCAAGTTGCTGAAAAGTATACACACACATATTCAAGGGGGGGGGGGGAGGAAGCCCCAAGCAGTGTAAAAAAATAAAGCAGTCTGGGGAGGCTGGCTGGCTCAGTTGGTGGAATGAGTGGAAGTGATCTTGAGGTTATAAATTCAAGCCCCCCACTGGGTGTAGAGATTACTTAAAATCTTTTAAAATAAATAAAGCAGACCAAGAAATAGCATAATGAGACTATTGGAGTCAGTGATAAGAGATAAAATATTAAAGTAGGATGAGAAAAAAAGAAACACTGAATACAGATTAAAGGCAGGAAGAAAGCAAATAAGAAAAGGAGAAAGAGAAGGAAGGAAGCAAGCAAGGGAGGGAGGAAGGAAGGGAAAGAACGTGTCTCATCAGAAACTATCCAAACTAGAAGACCATGAGAAGACATCTTTATAATTTCAGAAAAAAAAAAAAAAAAAAAAAAAGATCTGTCACCTAAGAAATTTTGACAATTTTTGTGAGCATAGATTAGACAGTTTCTTAGACTGGACAGCAAAGCTCCATACATTAAAAAGTAATACTCTTCAAGATTAAAAATATTTAGTCTTCAAAAGACACTAGTAATAAAAGATAAGCCTATGACTGAGTGAAAATATTTGAAATATATAGATGTGATAAAGGGCATGTATTTTGAACATCTAAATAATCTTCAACTCATTAATATGAAACCAAGTAACTTAATTAAATGGTGTTTTGATTTTTTACACATATCACCATAGAAGATATATGAATGGAAAATAAGAAAGAATGCTCAAAATCATTTGTCATTAAGAAAATGCAAACCAAATCACAATAAGATAGCACTACGTGCTCAGGAGAATGGCTGAAATTAAAAAGATCAATAATACTAAGTTTTGCTGAAGATGAGGAACTGGAACTCATGGCTGTTAGAAATGAAAAATGCCACTGCCACTTTGGAAAATAGTTTGACAGTTTTTCATAAAATTAAACATAACTGCCCTCACGATTCATCAATTCCTCTTACAGGCATTTACCTAACCAAAATGAAAACACATGTTTGTACAAGCATGTTATCTTTGTGTCTGGCTTCTTTCACTTATTATAAAGTTTTCAAGCTTCATCAGTGTTGTGGCATGTGTTAGGACTTCATTATTTCTATGGCTGAATAATATTCTTTATACATATTACTTCACATTCTGTTTACCTGTTCTTTAGTTGGGGGACATTTGCATTGTTTCTTTGGCTCTTGTGAAGTGTGCTATGAACATTTATGTACAAGTTTTTGTTTGAGTAACCATTTTCAATTTTGGGGGGGCAGATACCGAGGAGTGAAATTGCTGGGTCGTATTGTCATTCTGTTTAATTTACTGATCATAAGTCTTTTTATTAAGAAATATTCTTTGCTGTGTTTATATTATGTTTAGTGAAACTGATAGAGATTGTATAGACATAAAGAGATATCTGTATCATATTTATGTATACTCGTGTATATAGATGTATAACATGATAGGACTGAAAAGTAATCTATGTTAGTAGCAAATATTTTTCCATTAATATGTATTAATCAACTATTAGTGGTATTAATCACTATATGCCAGATTTTGTATTAAGCACTAAGGCTTTGAACATAAATAAGGCAACCTTATATGTGGTCTTGCCTTAAAAAATCAATTTAAATAAATACAGAAAAAAATACAGGCGAGCTAGGGAGAAACAAAAGATGAGTCTGATCCATAATGGGATAGATAAAAAGTTTTTATGTGTTTAGAATTAAAAGACAAAATCTATGCGGTCTTCAGATCTGAAGAGACTTATATGAGGAGAGGATCTATGCAATTAGATCATTCTATTGCCAAGTTTCCAAAAAAATCAAGACCTGGGGCAAGTGAAAGATGGATTGCTTTGGAACCTAGAAGTAAACTAGCAAATTGTCCTTACTGAACTTAGATCCAAACTAGTGTCCTGCCTAATCCCCTCTGAAGCTAAGAAATGGCCTTTCTAGCTGCTGGTTTCCAACATGGAGTCATGCTTCTGTTAGGTCCCCACCCAGACGGAAGCACAGAGGTAGTAGTGGCTGGAAGATTCTTTTCAAACTAAGAGGCTCAATTTCCTTATGATTCAGGAAAGCTACATCAAAAGGTTTTCCAATTCATTGCAACTTTGGTTCTCTGCTACTGTTCCCTATGAAATTGGGAGAGGATATTAGAGTAGATTATGTGGTTCAGATCATTTTACAGACTGGTGGAGTTGAAACCCATGGCAGATGGATTTTAAATATGCCTTCCATTTCAATACTGCATCCCAATCCTCCAACCCAGAAGTACATATTAGCATTCTTGGTGCAGTTACTGAAAAAGTACTTACAGCTCTATAATCAGCTGCAAAATAACTTGGTACAATTTATATGACTGGCTTATGAACTAGCAAAATCTCTTTCAAAATGGCCACTGTGTGACTACTTAAGACATTTTCTTTTACTACATTCTTCCCTTCAGTTGTTTAATAACTATCAAATAAGAATGAAGAGCTGGGTGAAAATCGTGAAGAACTGCAAAGAGGTGGCCAGCATCCCTGGCATGGTTTATGGGTACAAACTTTGACATGGGTATATAATGAATAGGTAATATCTATGAGCATTTTGTATTCAGATAGATAGCATTGCTATTACTTATTTTTATTTTTTCTTTCTCTTGATAGAATGAAAGATCCTTAAGGAGGTCTTGTGTTTTATTCATTTTTTTTTTTAACCCAAACACCACAGAAGTCCAACCTACTGGTGAGAGATAAAGATTAATTAAGAATGAATGAATTAAGATGAAATTTCTGGGTGTCTTAATGTTTCTAGTGCTGATTTTCAGGCCATGTATCAACTTTTCTTTCCATTTTCAGACAATATGCTATTTATAATGGGCTCATTCTTACCACACTGACATTAGTTTTTTTTATCAGAATGATTAAAGGAATTATTTGATTATCTTTTATTGTGTTATAATTTCCTATTCTGATTTTCATACTCCGGGTGTTTTGTTTTATTATGTTTGTTTAAAAATTTTCCTCTAATTAATGTTGCTTATTTTTAAAATACACTATTCAAGGTTGCTTTTCCTTTCAACAGAGTGAATAATGCAGAATGACCTTCAGATTTTACCAAAAACAAAACAAAACTATGTTTGAAACAATACTTAATTCCATATTATTTGTCATATTTAATTCAATTTTTTTTGTTCCTTTGCCCTAAGAAACTGCATTTGTATTAATGATGATGTTACCATTCAGCCACCAACCATATAAATTAACAAATGTCATACTTGAACTCTGATAAAATGATATTAATTTTGTCTTAATAATTACATAAAATAATTGTATATATGTGCATTTTTTTTTGCAGGGAAGAAGCGTACAAAAAAGGAAGAATGAAAACAGATTCAGAATATTTTTGATTAATATATCTTGAAAAAATTAAAATGTATTTGTCTATACTCATAGTTTTCTACTGTCTTTATTTAAGATGAAACTTTATTAATAATAAAGAATTCTGTTATAAAATATCTTAAATTCTTAACTTTTGTCAAATGGTAATAAAATTGCTGAATAAACTCATAACATAACAAGAAAGAAAACCTAGACCTATGCACACAGACACACATTAAATAAATGGCCATGAAGTCATAGTTTGAACCAGCAGAGAATTTAAAAATAGAAGCAAAAGGTAGTTCTCTTATAAATTGTTGATCTCCTCATACATCTTGTTGCTATGTTAGTTGTTTTGCCTAGAAAGGAGGATCATTCTGACAGCTACAACTTGTTAGTGTTTCTCTATAAAATTGGACTAGAAATATTGTAAGATATTCTTACGATCTGTTTGACATTTTAAGAATATTATTTATACAATACTGAAAGAATGAGGACACAGCAAAATAGTCACATGTTCTTTATTTACCGAAATTGGGCATCCTCAATTACCTCCACAGTGGCATCAAAGCCATTTTTCATTTGGCTTTGTTTAGAGAGGTAAAATCAACTCATTCCCTCACCAAGTGCCCCAAATCCCAGCTGGGAAATAGAGAGTAAGCCAGACCAAGTGAGATGATATTTACTGTCACAGGGGGTAATAGCTAATAAGATAGTTATGACTTGCATAATAAATAAGTTTGTATTTTATATATGTATCACTTATATAATATATATTTATAAACATGTATAATGTATTACTTCATGATATATGTGTATACCCATATATATATATACGTATCAATTGTATATAGACATATTGATTTATCTTATATATATAACTATGCATACATACATGCTAATACATGTGTGTGTGTGTGTGTGTGTGTGTGTGTGTGTGTGTGTATGTTATTAGTTAGGAACAAGTTAGATACCAGAGCCCTATTTTAAATGCAGGTCCTAAAGAACATTCTAAGACATTACGTTTTATTTACTATCTGAGTTTTGTCTTAGAGCAATACTTCTGAAAGTTTGTTGCTTAAAGAAAGCACTGTGTTATGCATTCCCACCTTAATGCCAGTTAATAAATAAGGTAGAGGAAGGTGTCCATGAAATGCCCTAGAATCTTTGCCATACTCATCTAGGATCACCTTTAGTGATTCATGCCCTCCTTATCGTTTTTATTTTTGCCTTCAGAGATAGGGATCAGTATATATGAAATGATCTTTAACATCTGGGTACAACTCTAGTCCGGCTTTTCACTCAGTCCCCTAAAGACAGGTACCTGATTATTCCCTGGTATTTGTTGAATGCCTACGGTTGGTCTGTAGGTACTGAGCGGCAGCTGTGAATAATAGAATGAATAAATCCCCTCCCTCACAAACTTAATAGATTAAGGTGGACAAGGAAATGATCAAATAAAATGCAAAATATACTAGGCAACATCTATAAATACGGAAAATAGGTATTTCCTTAACTTTGAATGGCCAATTTGCATACATGCAGCCCTCTGGACTGAGACATACACCACTCTGGAATTCAGCCAAGCCCAGAAATGACTTACTCTGGGAATTTGCTCACAGAGATGGGACTCAAACTTGTGGCCGATTCATTTTTGAAAACTTTTATTGAGGACATAAGAGACTCTTTGCCTTTATTTGCTTTTAGGTAGAAGTCAAATATTTCTGAGGCTGTAGATTATTATAACCGAGTTTTAAACTATTCAAAAGTGTTAAGCTTGATCAGATGCTCTGAAAAGATAGCATGACACTTGAAAGTCAATTGAAAGGCTGTGAACCTATTACCGTTTTCAATTTGAATGTTAGTTTGTGGTTTGAAATTAGTGTGAAAAAACAAATACCCAGTGATTAAAGCTCAGAGTTGCACTGCTGTGTTGCTAAAACATTACTCCAGAGGAGAGGGCTCTGAAAATCCTATACAAATACATTCAAAAAGAGGTTTACTTTTTAAAAAGCAATAAATGTTGCAAAAACCTCTATTTTTCCTTTCACAAAGTAAACTTTTTCAAATGCCCTTTAGCTATACAAGTGTCTTATATCTATTAGAGTTGAATGTGGAGAAACATGCTGAGTAGAAAAGTGAACCCATAGAAAGGAGCCAGGAAGTGCTAGAGCAAAGTTTTTCCAGAAAGGACTTCCTTTCTATGCAGTCAAAACCAAAAAGGCATGGGACACTTCAGTGTATAGACAGTTAAACTGTGTGTGTGTTTGGGGGCGGGGTGGCAAAAGGGAGGAGGAATACTAATTCTAAGCCCTCTAAAACCTTTCCACTTTTCCTATAACATATTCAATTTGAATATGTGTGTTCAGCTGTTCCTAAGAGAAATCTTGTTCCTAGCCAGGAACGGTAATGTCATATCAATATAAATATTCAGCCATACATTGAATTTGCTGATCTAGTAATTAGGAACAAGGATACTGGTTAGACATGCACTATTTCTGTTACTTGTTTCCTGAGAGATATCAAGATAATTGCTTTTTGTGCTTCAGTAATATTCTATGCATAATATTTCACTTGCTGCATTATCTTATAATTACCTATCGCTGTACATGTCTCCGTGCTTGAGGATGGGTACTCTTAATTGTCCTTCTGTTTCCAGCATCTACCTTGGTGCTTGGCAGAAGGTTGGCACACAATGTTTAAGAAATGACTATGTTTATTGTCAGGCCAACTTCCTCTATAACTCACCAAGTACAGTTTTCTTTCTTTAAAGACTTTCTAAATAGAATTTACAAGTTAAAGGGCAAGAATTAATTATTAATAATTTGCCTAAGAAATTAAGTCTCTAGATGGCATAAATCACATACTATCAGTAACATTTGCGCTTCTGTTGAAAACCTATCAACCCTTATAAAATTTCATATTACAATCTGAAATGTGAGAATGATCAGTTGGAGATTATTCAAACCCACTGAGCTGGACAGAGCAGTATGTCAGCACCTTTGCCCACATCCAGAGCCTGGAGGTGTTCGAAGGTAAGCAGCGCCTTCATCATTCTGGCATTCTATTTTAGTCTAAGTCTACATCAGAAGGCTGCCAGGGCTCCATGCTGATAACAAAGCACTATCACTTTTCAAAGTGACAGAGCATAGTGACATATCAACACTAGGACTTAAATGAAAAGCCCCTTCTAATTTAACTGAGAACCTGCTGAAGCTGTATTCAGCCCAGCACTCTGGTTTTCAATTAAAACTTTGTTGTAGCGAGAGAAAAGTTGGTATATTCTTTCTTTTTTTGAGTCAGTTATGGAATCGCATGGAAAAGACAGTAGTACAGTGTAGAGATGGCCTAGTCACAGCTAAGTACATATCAGCCATTTTCATACACTAATTGCGGTTCCTACAGTTCAACAAACTCTTACCTAAAACTCACGTTGCTGAAAAGATCCTTTCTCTCAATACAACTCTTATTTGATTAATGTGTGGTTGTGTGTGTGTGTGTGTGTGTGTGTGTGTTTCTGATACATGGTCTAAGAAGGCAAAGGGGGAATAATGTATCAATTACCAAGTACCTGCCTGGGCCAGGGACTATCAGTAGAGGGATGGGGATGGGGAACTCTTATCCTTGTTATTTCATGTAAATATTACATGTGCTATTTCATTTCCATTAAGACATATAATACAGATATGACTATTCTCATGTTTTGTTTATACAGAACAAGAAATGCATGAGTAAAGAAATTAAGTAACTTCTGTATGGTCACATAGCTCTTGAGGGGCAGAGCTCGAATACGCCCTGCTTACCTTGTTTATAGCTACAATGTTGCTAAAATTTAAAAGGGGGGAATTACGGATAACATCAACATACTGACATAATTAATGGCGCTTCTCCCTTGCACTTTCCTCAAATGAAGTTTGTGAAACTTATATAGCCAATTGTCTTTTATCTTAAGACCAATTTGTTTTTAGGTATCTTATCTTAAAGCTTATACTTAAATTCCAGTTAGTTAATGTGCAATGTAATATTAGTTTCAGGTGTACACTTTACTTACATCCAACACTTTCATCCAACACCCTGCACTTAAAACCAATTCAGAAAACTTCAGCGTATTGCAAATTTCTAACACAAAAGTATACTACATTTTAAAATCTGTTTTTCAGAATTGCACTAGTGCCTCTTATTGTGTGGCATAGTTCAAAAGAATTCCCACTATTGACCTGATAATTGTCATTAGGCATATTACATTCAGTCAAGAAGAGTGTCTTCTTTGCCATAGAACAAATATTTTTTTTTCCTCAAATATCGGTGCTAATTAGAAGTTTTATTTTTCTTAAATAATTGGTATTTAAAAACTATGTATCTCATAGGTACTGAAAAACCTTTTGTCATTTCTACTTTAGCCACTAATAATATCAAGGCCAAGTTTACTATCCAGTTTTACAAACTTCTGGAAATTATTTTTTAATCTTAATTTTACCCTTGGTTTTATTTTAATGTTTTTAAAAATTTCTCCATCCCTTCAACATTTATTCCATGTCATTATGAACATATTATAGTTGCCTCTATCATTTTTGAGAATAAGATATGTTATCAATAAATAACTAAGCAGAATTTGGACTGGAGCCAGAGGAAGAATGTGGACCAGACTTCTTGATACATTTTTTTATACCATTAGATCATAAATCAGAACGTCTTTCAAAGTATTTCCTTGTCTTTCAAAGTATTTGTTGGTGGCGTTTCAAATCACTAAACCGCAACATTGGGTTTTCAGATTGCTATCAGGAAAAGAATAGACTACCCAACTTCTGGGGATAAAAGCCCTTAGTACTGTTGATAAAGAATAATTTTAGTCACACACGTGAGCACAGTACCAGTTAGAATTTTGGAAGGAGCATTTCCTTTTAGAGATAAAACAAGTTTTCTGGCAATTTGTCTATGAGATAGCCATTAAGTACAAAGTGATTCCATTTATAAATATATAACAACCATTAAGTACAAAGTGTTCTTATACATATATGTACATTATACGTATAATATGTAATATTATATATATTATGTAATATGATTTTATGCATATATATGTGATATTATATACTTATATATAATATCAGAGCTTATTCCTCCCCCACAAGCTTGATGCTTAGAACACAGTTTTCTATAAGAAATCTTTTAGTGGACTTCCTCCAGATCAAATCCCTCTCTTCTTCAAAATGGCATGAGTCAGTCTGCCATCACTTGATTGATCAAAACTTGGACCAAAGAAGGGCAGCCATATGGCACAAAACTCAATGATGTTATGCTGCAAAATAGAAAATCTGGAATCAGCAGATGCCAAGAAGCAGAATGAGTAGTGGTGTATGAACTAATGCAGGGAGACCTGAATAAGAATATTGATGCACTTTTAAATTGATATTGATACATGTATGTCAATGAAAAGTTACAGAATCATTTTCATTTTCTAAACAAATGCCCTGAAGAGAGATTATTTAAAAAGGTTTGATTTAAAAAGTCAACTGGAATTGAACACACATTTAAATGCATATTCTTATTTTACTCTTTACTTTACTTTCCTTTTGAAACACTGTAACCAGACCGGCATCACAGATATATGGCTAAATAATTCAATCACTCTGCAAATATTTATTGAATGCTCTCCAGTACCAGGTGCTGTTCTACGCTTTGATGACATTATAGCAGGTAAGACAGCTATGTTACTCTATGGAGTTTTGATTCAAGATAGGGGAGAAAGAATGCAATTAAATTAATGCATAAGATAACTTCAGATAAGTACTATGAAGAAAACAATCCAGAGTGATATAATAAAATAATGAGGGGAGTGAAAGGAGTTACTTGAAGCAGAGTACTCATGGTGACCTATTTTGTTGAGACCTGAATGGAGAAGTGTCACATGAAAAAATATGGGGAAAGAACACCCCTTGCAGAATCATGAGCAAGTACAAAGGCCCTTAAATAGGAATAACCTTAGAATATTCGACTGCAGAAAGCAAGCTTTTGTATCTCGAACATGGAGAGTAGAAAGGGAAGGTGATAGTGGAAAGAAGACAGACATCCTGACAAGATGAAAGGCTTCCGCTGTAAACTACTTTTGTTTCTTGTACAGGCAAAACTTAACTGATTTGGGTCTTATGTTTCTCATAAATCATGAGCTGATCTTTGGAGTCCCTTCACATCAAAAATATTCTGTTGAAATACTTCCAGAGGGCTAGGTATTCTTTGGTAATTCACTCACATTAACCATTGCTGGCATTTAGAAACATACACTTCTTGTCTAAAAGAGTTAAAGCCTCTATCTGTGCTGGTAATGCACTGAATGTTTTTAAAGCACTAGATAAAAATGTATTTGTAAAATCAGTTCTCCCAAAGTGCTCACTGCCATTAACTGGGAGTGTTGTCCATTTTTGGAAATTGCATTAAACTCTTTTAGGATGTTAGGATGCTACTTAGTAAATTGTTGTTTTGCTTCAGTGACTAGAAAAAGCATCTCCAGTTAGCTAAACTTGAGGCATATATAGAATATAGAGAATCAATTTACATTTAGGAATCCATTTTTTTGAATCAATGTTTTTTAGTCTTTTCCAAAATGTCATGCCAGTCTCATATATATCCCTATTAGTAATATTCCTAAAGGTGAAATGGGAATTACCCCATGAAGGCATTTGAATAATTTGCTATCCTTTTGGTATACGATTCCTCTTCGGGGAATATGACTCCTTTTTGTTCTCCTTCCACAAGAATCATTCTTCTAAAGTTACTAATTATACTAAATAAAAGTCATTAACTTAAAGAAAGTTCCTTACTTTCTGCTATTGCATGTATAGCTTTTGTTTTTAAAGCTTTGACCGCTTACTGCTTTATCATTAGGCCAGTATCTCCCAGCCAGGGTTTTGCAACATGCTAGTGTCACATGATCAGTTGAGAGATACATTATTCACACATCCATGTATTGAACGCATTCTTATTGTGTACACATTTAGTGCTGGGCACTGCACTGAACTGGGTGTACAATCAGGAGGTAAAGAGATACAATTTCTACCTTCCAAAGGTCATGGTCTAGGATGGTATGTATATGTGGAGCCATGGAAGGGTTTGCAGACAGGCCAGTAGTCAAGTGGCATTATGCAGTGATAGTATCTGGGCCAGAAGAAGAATTGAGTGCAATAGAAACAGCAAGGAATGGTACCTATACATATTTAAAAATCAGAGGCAACAAGGCAGCAATAACGCAATAAAGCAAAGTTAGCAATAAGGCAGATAAAATGGAACTTGAGAAAAAAAAGATTCCTAGGTACAGTGTAAGAAAAAGCCTTGGTGGTGAGAAAATAAGTTCTATTAACTTATTTATATTATATTAGTTGCATTTACAGTCCTGGTGAGAGAAAGATGAGGTAAAAACCTTCTCTACTGGCTTCTGTTTCCTCTGATGTGCCATCAGTAGATAAGATTATCTACTTAGCTTAAGGGGGAAAGCTACAGGGTCCTGAAGTACTAAGGACAGCGAGAAAGTTTGAAATACAAACAGTGGGCACTGGTTGCACTCAGAGTTTGGATGTACAAAGTTGCAGGAAATTTTTACTTCCAAGTTAACTCTAAAGACAAATATATAATCTACAGAATCATACCTTTTATTTTTGTTTAACTCCTCAGATAGCTGAGGATACAAAGAAACCTGAAAAGATGAAATAAGAAAATAAAGATATTTCCCTTTATTTGTTTTCATTCCCTGCTGAGTGGTGGGAGGATCTACTTGCCACAGATCATCAGGAATAAGGAACACATGGCCATGGTGGTCTAGATGAGCCAATCTTCCTCAGCTCTTGCTTTGGTTGAGGAAGTTAGAATTGTCACACAAGCAACCTTGAAAGGTGCTTGCATACTGTTGCTTCTCCTTTTAAAATGTTCCTTATTTGAATCTGTCTGCCATGACAGAAGGAAATCCAGGTTATACTGCTGAGAGGTCATACGGAGAGGCCCAGGAAGATAAAACGCCATGTGAATACAGCAGCCACGTCAAGAACTGAGGCACAGACTGACAATTGTCTTTGTACCAAGACTTCAGAAACAGGAGAGAGGCCATCTTGAAACTTCTAGCCTAGCCTAGCTACCAGCTCATTGAGGCCACATGAGTGATCTAAATGAGCATGGGGAGTAGAACCGCCTCACCAAGCAGAATCATAAAGAATGTTAAGGTTTAAGATTTTTTAAAAATTAATTAATTTATTTGACAGAGACAGAGAGAGCAGGGGGAGTGGAAAGCAGAGGGAGAAGGAGAAGCAGGCTCCCTGCTGAGAAGGGAGCCATGCGGGGCTCAATCCCAGGACCCTTTGCATGTATAGCTTTTGTTTGGGATCATGACCTGAGCTAAAGGCAGATGCTTAACCAACAGAGCCACCCAGGCACCCAAGAATGTTGACGTTTAAACTACCATTTTGGAGTAGTTTGTTAAACAGGAATAAATCACTGATAAACCAGTTAAACTTTTAACAAACTTTCAAATTTAACAAACTTTCACATTGCTACTGTGGCAGGTTTGCTGAATTACATTGACAGGGTGGCTTATTTCAGAACAAGTGTGAATCCAGCCACACACTTGGTGAAGGGCATTCACCAAGTATGGAGAAGTGGTAGGCTGATGGCTACAGGGCGTCCCCCTGAGGCAAGTGGAGTATTTCCCAAATGGAAGCTGATGCCAGCTGAGGAATGACAATAGTGCAGGGATGATGCAATACTCGATGAATTCAGGGCTCTGAGTGAGTGTAAATCAGTGTCAAGCTAAGGTTGGGTGGGGCAGAAAAAGGAATCTCTGAAAAAGGAAGCATCTAAAATTAACGAGCTAAGTTTCTGTTAAAAGAAACAACCACAACAGATTAAAAAGAGCAAAGTAAAGAAATAATATAGATAATAGGAGAGGTCAACAAAATAGAAAAATGACAAATTAGTAGAAAATTTAGAAAAGATCAACAAAATTGATAAAGTCTGAGTTATGCTAAGCAAGAAAAAGGAAATACTAAAACAGAATGAGAAAAGGAGATTAATACAATTTACTACGATCAGGTATGAAAGAGTAGATATCACATCAAATCTATAGACATTAAAAGAATGAGAGAATATCGTGTACAACTTTATGTCAACAATTTGGATAGCTCAGATAAAATGAACAGATTGCTTTAAAAATTGCATGACTCTTCTCATTTAACACCAAAAATTAATTTGTGGTAGATCATACATAAATGTAAAAGCTACAAGTATATAGGATGATATCTTTAAAACTTGTATTAGTCAAATATTTCTTATACAGAACACACATTTCTTTTACCCTGCACATAAAAATACTAACCATAAAAACATATTAGGTTATAATATTAAAGTGAAGTTCATCAACATTAAAAATACCAACCCATCTGGGCGCCTGGGTGGCTCAGTGGGTTAAGCTGCTGCCTTCGGCTCAGGTCATGATCTCAGGGTCCTGGGGTCGAGTCCCGCATCGGGCTCTCTGCTCAGCAGGGAGCCTGCTTCCCTCTCTCTCTCTCTGCCTGCCTCTCTGTCTACTTGTGATCTCTCTCTGTCAAATCAATAAATAAAATCTTTAAAAAAAAAAAACCAACCCATCAAAATACATCATTAAGAAAGTAAACAAGCCAGTGAAGCTACAGAGTGGGAGTAAATATTAGTAGTGCTTATATCTGATAAAGATTTATATACAGAATATACAGAGAGCACAGACAAACCAACACTACAGAGACAAACAACCCAATTAAATATGGACAAAAGACTTGAATAGACACTTCATAAAAGAAGATATATGAAAAGGTACTTAATATCATTTGACATTAGAAAGATATAAGTAGAACCAATGTGATACCAGTTCAGTTTACTAGAATGGCTAAAAATCAGCAATATAGACAATTCCAAATGTTACCAAGAAAGTGGAATAACTGGAATTCTTTTCTTTCTTTCTTTCTTTCTTTCCTTCCTTCCTTCCTTTCTTCCTTCCTTCCCTCATTTTCTTTCCCTTTCTTTCTTTTTCTTTCTTTCTCCTTCCTTCCTTCCTTCCTTCCTTCCTTCCTTCCTTCCTTCCTTCTTTCCTTCCTTCATTTTTTATAGAGGGAGAGAGGGATTGAGAATGTGGGGGAGGGGTGCAGAGGGAGAAGGAGAGAATCTTAAGCAGGCTCCATGCCCACTGCAGAGCCCAAGGCAGAACTCCATCTCATGACCCTGAGATCATCACCTGAGCCAAAATCAAGAGTCAAACATCTACCTGACTGAGCTACCCAGGTGCCCCAGGAATAACTGGAATTCATATACAATGCTAAGGATTACGTTGGCAGCAGTATAAATTTATGCAATTATTTTGGAGAAGTAATAAAGCTCAAGATAAACCTGTCTTAACATCGAGCAATCCCACTAATAGGCATTTATCCCCAATACATGAAAACATGTGTCTACAAGAGGATTTGTATGACAATATTCTTCACACTAAAGACAAGATAGATAAACTAATTGTGATGAATCCATATAGTGATATATCATTACCCAGGAATAAAAAGGAATGGGTTACTGATAAACACAATCTTTGAATGAAATTCAAAAATATTAATCTGAGCAAAAAAAAAAAAAAAAGGCACAAAAGATTTCATGTACATGGATTTTAGGAACAGGCAAAACTAATTATGGCAATAGAAAGCAGAAAAAGTTTGCCAATGGTGGGTACTAGAGATGTAGAATTGACTGGAAATTTGTAAAAAACAACTTTCTGGAGGGTTGCAAATGTTCTATGTTTTGCTTTAGGTAGCAATCCCAAGGGAATATACAATTACCAAATTAATTGGACTTAATATTATATCAATACAGAACTGTTCATATAATTAAATTTTATTTTAAACAAATTATGTTCTAATAAAGATTAGCTAACTGCCTAAAAATTTAATTGACAAACAATTCCATTGTTTTTCCATGTAAGTGTATATTTAATCATACACTTCTTTGGTGATGGATAAAAGATATACAAATAACTTGCCGAGAATTTTCCAAGTACCAGAGTTCATTTTAGGTCATAGATAGAGCCAGGATGAGTATTACAGGGGAAAAACAAAAAGGAATAAGTCAGATAAGAGGATTTTGGTTTGGGGCTTCTTCTTTGTAATCCAGTCCCTTTTATTGTACTGTATGCTTAACTTTGCTAGAGGGTTATTGCCTTAAAACTTGAAAGTACTTGCTATAATGGAATCAGAAGGATATGTATTCAAATATTTTGGAATAATTTGTGTTTATTAAATGCATATTATTAGAAACTACCATTTTTCAGAGCTCTTAGCAAAATTTGCTTTGAGTCCACATTTTATCAGGAAACTGTCAGATTAGAACCTGTGCCTTCAATTTTGTAAGCTATTCCAAATTTCAAAAAACTGGACTTAATCTGTTCTCTTGTAGGAAATGCATCTAAGCTACTGCCCGTATCTCTGTGACATACTTCAAAATAACCTTGGTTTGAATTAAGCTTACTGATAAATGGGAAACATTTAGAAAGCCTATTTAATACCAAACCAATACCAAACTGTCTCTTATAAAACAGTACTTCATCTTATTTCATTAAACTTGCAGATTTTATTTTTCCCTAAACTTTTTTCCCTAAAACTTTTATCATATAAAAAGTCATAAAAATCAAATATATGAGAAGCAAGTATTATTGGCTATGTCTAAAACAAATGTTTATGACATTTTAATTGATTAGATTAAATGTGCTTTTTTTTTTAAAGCTCTTATCTGAAAATGCCTTTTATTCTATAAAATTTTCCAAAAGGACTAAATTTCTTGATTTATTAAGGTTTATATACCCCATTAAGAAATATTTCTTTCAGGGGTACCAGGGTGGCTTAGTGGTTAAGTGTCTGCCTTCGGCTTAGGTCATGATCCCAGGGTCCTGGGATTGAGCCCCACATCTGGCTCCCTGCTCAGCAGGAAGCCTGCTTCTCCCTCTCTCACTCCCCCTGCTTGTGTTCCCTCTCTCGCTTTGTCTCTCTGTGTCAAATAAATAAATAAAATCTTTAAAGGAAATATTTCTTTCAAAATATTCTCTTTATTTGGTATACACTTAACCCAACTAAGTCTAGAATGTTTTGGGAACTTATCTTGAAATTGCCTTTAGATCTATTTTGAAGCACAACGAATATTAATAACCTTGTTTTATAATAATTTACTTTAATCAAAAATATAATTTTAATATCTTGGTGCACCCTTAACATTTATGCAAATTAGATTGAAATGACTATTTTCTATGCATTTTAATAAAACATACTTTGGATCATCCACTTCAAAATATTTAGTGTACAGGAAAGTCCAATAGGACTTATCTTTAGACATTTTATTATAATTTTATTTAAAATTTTTATTTTAAGTATTTTATTTTATCACTTTATCATAGGTTAATTATGATAGGAAATTAAAAAGTGGGACCCTGAAGCAAATTCTAGCCCACAGTTCACATTTCTAATTAGGGGAGGTTTTTGACTAGCCCTGAATAAGTTTGGAAGCTTCAGCTAACCTGAATCTCATGCTATTTAAAGCAAAATCAAATGCCAGCTCTTTCATTTGTTGCAGATTCTTCTCTATTTTTCACTTATTTTATTTTTTATCTGCTTTAAATTTTTATTTAATTCATGTTTTAAGTTTCTCTAATTAATGTCATTTTATAGTTCTAAATTTCTCTAGTTAATGTCCTTTTATAGTTTCCTTAGACAGTTTTGAAATAATCTCTTTCATTTATTTAATTTCATTGTTGTCCTTTTTCTTTGTTTATTCTATATTAACTTTCAGTATTACTTTTTAGCTCTTTGGTATTCCCAATTGCTGATTATTTTTAAAGATTATTTCCTTTATATTTAAAATGCTGACAGCAATGTCTAAATTTGAATGTGCTCTTCCTTTTAGCACTAGATTCTATCTTTAAGTCTATAATAACAATTACTTCTATTGCTACTTCTATTATTACTCTGCTAAGTGCTTTGCATGTATTATCATATATCTGTAATGAAAGATTAAAATCCTTGAGATTCATAGAATATTTATAATCTGAGTAAGTATGATATTTGAGATATTTGAAAACATTGTTTCTCAGTGAAAAAACATTGAAAACACCAAATAAATAAGGGAATCTTATTTAAAAAGTAATGAGCTAATGGTTGGTAATAGCCCATGATCTGGATTCAATGAATTTTACATTTGGACCCTATTCCAGGGCTTAATTAGCCCTAAAACTAGGTTAAACTCTCAGAAACCTCATCTTTAAAACATGAATAATAACAGAGTCTACTTTAAACTGTTTTGAGGATTAAACACAGGTAAAATGCTTGGTGCAGTGACTGACACTCAACCAGTAAGGGCTCAGTAAGTAAAAGTTGTTACAGCCTTAGAATGGCATGCTCTGGAGTATCTACATGACAAAAATATTCACCTTGTGTTTTAGCTTATTTAATCCTTTTGGTGACCTAAAGAACTGCTCTTAGTTTGAATTTTTCTCTTTTGATTTAATGACTAGAATTAGATAGCTACATTATTTTTCATTTCCAATGAGGAATCCCAGAACGACCTAAGAAAAATAACTATCTTTTTTCTCCTAATTGTTACTTTATTTTTTTTTTCTTTGCAATTTTGAAATTTCTTTAAGATACAACATCAAGAACTAAGTCAAGTAAAGATATTTATTTGCTGGCTTAGATGAAGTATTTAAACATTCATGGGCCAGTTAAAAATTCCAATTTGGTGTTTAAAAAATACTACAGTTGATAAATAGGGCTTGTTTCCAGTAAACTCACATAGCATTCCATTTATTTACCTGACTTACTTGAAAAATGAATAATCCTTGAAAAGAAAGAAAAATGGGTATAGAAATGAATTATGCACAGTTAGAAAATGGAAAGCCAAGAATAGCTATGTTGGAGTTATGAACTGCATAGAGATTCATTAGGTCACACACTGAGAGGAAGTAGAATTCTGATCACTCAGAGTGCAGACACCACTGTGAACAAGACAGCATTTAACAGAGATTCCTGAAAGACAAGGACTTAAGAGTAAAACTACTCTGCTTTAGAGAAAGAAGTACTGTCTACCCACTGTATAAATTCTAAACTCTACACCCACAAAATCATAGGGAGCCACCAAGAAATTAACTGATGGGATTAAATAATCTTTAAAAAGATAACATAATCTGTGTCCTCCAAATCATATCACTTTCTGAAATAATAGGCAAGTAAATAAAAACTGCTAGACATATATAGAAGCAGAAGAATATGTCTTGTATCCAGGAAAAAAAAAAAAAAAGTCAGTAAGAATAGCCATGTTGGAATCGTCAGAAAAGGATTCTAAAACAGATATTATGTGATCGATGATTTTAAGGAAAAGTGCATTTAACAAATGGATAGTTGGGGATTCTCACCAAGAAATGACTATAAAGAATAAATAAATGATGGAGTGCCTGGGTGGCTCAGTGGGTTAAAGCCACTGACTTCAGCTCAGGTCATGATCCCAGGGTGCAGGGATGGAGCCCCGCATTGGGCTCTCTGCTTCGCAGGGAGTCTGCTTCCTGATCTCTCTCTCTCTGCCTGTCTCCCTGCCTACTTGTGATCTCTGTCTGTCAAATAAATAAACAAAATCTTTAAAAATAAATAAATGAAAAGTTGGGAATAATACATATAGCTGTAATGTAATATAAAAATATCACATCATATCATATAATAATACAACATATACACCCACACATTAGCAAAGTAATAGAAAATGTCCAAACTGAAGACAGAGAAGCAATGGTTGACATGAGTCTCAGATACACATAAGATCATAACATGTGACATAAGAAACATTCAGTTAAAGTACAAGAAAAAAGAAGAGGTTAGAACAAAAAACAATATTTGAAGAATACTGTCCAAAACTTTCCTGTTTTCCCAATTTGAAGAAAACTATAAAACCACCAATCCAAGAAAGCTGAGGGAACCTTAAGCAGGATAAACACACATGCACTTATGCACATGTATGTGCACGCATATTGAGAAACAGCCCAAGATATATCATAAACAAATTGCTCAAACTGAAAGATAATGAGAAAAATTTCAATGTAACTCAAGAAAAAGGTTTATTACAGTAGCAAACAACTATGATAAGACTTTTTTCCTGACTTTTTCTCAAAAACAAAACAAGCCAGAGGACAAGGATACATCTTTAAAATGACAAAGGAAAAAAGAGAACCACTGTCATCCAAGATTACTTTATCTAGCCAAATAAAAGTAAAATAAAGGCATTTGCTGAGCAATAAAATATAAGATAATTTGTCATTAGCTGCTATGTACATCAAAGAATGATAAAAGGAATTCTTCATGATGAATAGAAATGATGCTAGATTAAAATTAGAATCTATATGTGTGAAGATAAGGGCTGCAAATAATAAACAAGTTATAGGACAAACTGAAAACAAATAGCAAAACTATCCACTTAAACTCACATTTGTCAATGATTATATTAAATGAAAATGGACTAAAATGTAGGCTGCACTCTTGGTTAAAAGTCAAAAAGTATCAGTGTGTGACAGATCAAGTTGCAACTATTTACTGTTTAAACACACACTGTTACATAAAGACTCCAATAGGTTAAAAGCAAACAATGGAAAAAAATTACACCTTGCAGGACCTATTCATAAGAAATCTGGAGGTGATGTATAAGACAAAGCTGATTTCAAAACAATAAACATTGCCAAGGGTAAAGAAGGATGTTTTGCAATAATAAAATGGTTAGATATCAAAAATCTTAAATGTATATGCACTCAAAAAGAGAGCTTTAATGGGGTGCCGGGGTGGCTCAGTGAGTTAAAGCCTCAGCCTTTTGGGTCATGTCATGATCCCAGGGTACTAGGATCGAGCACCATATTGGGCTCTCTGCTCACCAGTAAGCCTGCTTCCTCCTCTCTCTCTGCCTGCCTCTTGCCTACTTGTGATCTGTCAGTCAAATAAATAAATGAAATCTTAAAAAAAAAAAAAAGAAAGAGCTTTAAATATAAATGAAGCAAAAATTGACAACAGTAGATGGAGAAAAAAAAAATACCATACTCATGGAACTTATTTTTATGCCAATTTTCAGTACTTAACAGAAAAATTAATTGAAATATAAACAATTTGATCAATACTATGAAACAATTTGACATACTTGATATTTTTAGAACACTATACCAAATAACTTTAGAATATCTTTGGGGCAGGCAAAAAAAAAAAAAATGTTACACAGAAATTACGAAATTTTAAAAGAAAGAAATCTGGGGAAAAAAAGCATCAATTTTTAAAAATTCTGCTTACATTCAGAATATATAAACATCTCCTACAATCTATTCAAAGTACAAACAGCCCAATTTTTAAGATGAGTAAAAGCTGAGCAGATAACTCAAAAAGCCAACAAATATATAAAAAGTGTTCAAGACCATTCATCCTCAGGGAAATGCAAGTTGGAGTCATAATGAAACGCCACTAAACATCCAATGTGAATGAACAAACACTTTAAGACTGATATGACCAACTGCTGTGACAATGTGTTAAATACCAATGATGATCTAGCATGTTCCAGCATGTTCCATGCCATGGTGTTCACCCAAAAAGGATAAAAACATGAAGCAAAAATGCTTTTGGAAAATAAACCCAAATTAATATGCTCCACTGATTTTGGACAAAGGTATCAAATAAATTCAATTTGGAATTATTCAACAAATGGCACTGGAGCAATCAGACATCGATAGGTAAAGAATACAAATTCAACTTAAGCCTCATATTATATACAAAAACTATCTCAAAGTGCAGCATAGACCTAGGTATAAAACAAAGTATAGAACTTTCAAGTAAAAAAAAACAAAAACAAAAAAACACAGAATGGGGATCTATAACTAGACAAAGATTTCTTAGATATGACAACAAAAGCATGACTGATATAAGGAAATAAATGATAAATTGAACCTGTGATGGTTAACTCTTGGTGTGAACATGACTAAAGTCTGGTAACCAGTTGTTTGGTCAAACAACAGTCTAAGTATTCAGAATCAAGACTATAATATCAACTCTTCCCTTAAACTCCAGCTTGCCAGCTTGCCTTACGGATTTCAGACTTGCCAGCCCCACAATCACATAAGCCAATTCCTTAAAATTTCTCTTTGCATATATATATACACACACACACACACACACACACATACATATATGTGTGTATATGTATGTATATACATAAGTGTACATATGCATACACATATATATTATGAAATACATTTATATATTATAAATATGTATATATACATAAGTGTATATACACACATGCATAATATATTTTCTAATAGTTTAACTTCTCTAGAGACTCTTGACTTATACACATCTCATAAATATTAAAAGTTTTTCCCTGAATGTTTACATGAAGAGGATGTAAAGGTAAGTGACATCCTGGAGGAAACTGTTTTCAAGTCACATATCTGACAAAGGACTGTTATTGAATGTAATTTAGATACTGTTCAAAATCAACAGTAAAAAAAAAAAATCTAATTAGAAATTGAGCAAAAGACAAACATTTCACCCAAGAGGATTCAGAGATGGTAAATAAGCACATGAAAAGATGTTCACTATCATTAGCTATCAGGGAAATGTAAATTATAACCATGATGAAATACCATTACACACTAATCAAAGTGGCTAAAGTAAAAGTTAGTGACAATACCAAATACTGCAAGGAACCTGAAAAATTGAACCACTCATAAATGAGTGCTAATACGAATGTAAAATGCTACAATCATCTACATATTAGTTTGGCAGTTTCTTTTAAATGAATCATACAAATATAAAAGACCTAGCAATTATACTAAATATATAAATCCTTGTACATCCCAGAAACAAACAAACAAACAAACAAAACAAAACAAAAAAAAATAAAAAAACGAAACTTATATTCACATAAAACTTTGCATGTTTCACAGCAGCTTTATCTGAAATGGTGCCAAACTGGAATGTGCCTAGATATCTTTCAACAGGTGAATGGTTAAAAACATTGTTTTAAAAACATCCGTAGCACTACTGAGCAATAAAAAGGAATGAATCCCTGATATGCAAAATCACTTGAACGAATTTCCTGAAAATTGTGTTGAATGAAAAAGGCCAATCTTAAAATGTTATGGTTCCATTTATCTCACATTTGAAAAGACAAAATTTTAGAAATGGAGGACAGATCAATGATTGCCAAAAGTTAGTAGTGAAGGATGTATTAATAAGTGATAGAGGGTAGGTTGAGGAAGGATGTAGGTCTGGTTATATAAGAGCAACATGGGATGTTGCTTGTGGTGTTGGAACTGCTGAGTATTTTGAATATGGTGGTAGATACACTAACCTACACAGGTGATAAAATTGCACATAACTTAATACACACACTTGCACACAATGTGAGTACATATAAAACTGCAAAAATCTGAGAATAGTAGGTAGATTGTGTCAAGGCTGACACCTTGGTTGTGATATTATGGTATATTTTTGCAAATATAGGAGGATATTGGAGGAAGCTTAGCAAAGTGTACAAGGAAACTTGAATTATTTCTTGCACCCGTATGCGGAATCTACAATTATTTCAACAAAAGTTTCAATAATAAATGTACATACAAGAATGACCACAAGAGATTTCCTCATAATATGTAAAAAACTGGACACAATTGATATACAAATTGTATATATTCATACAATGAAAGAGAATACACTAATAATACATGTAAAACATGTTTAAATCATAAAACCTTTATGTTGAACAACTAAAGCCAGTCACAAAGGAGTACCTGTTGAATGATTCAATTCATTTAAAGTTCATTCACAGATAACACTAATCTTTGATGATACAAAGGATAACAGTGGTTGTTTCTTGGAGGAGCAGAGATTACCTGGGAAGTGAAATGAAGAAGTTTTCCAGATTGATGGAAATGGTCTATATTTTGACAAGAATGTGAAATAAACAGGTATACACACTTGACAAAACTCATCTGTGTACTTAAAATATGAAGATTTCACTGTGTTTAAATTATTTCTAGATTTAAAAGCATACAAAAACTGATATTTGTATAATTCATAATAATATTTAAAAAATAAGTTAAAAATGTATTAGGCAGAAAGACAATATCCAAAAGCTTGGAGTCATGTATGTCTGTGTGTGTTAACTCTCATTTTCTCATTTCAACTGTAATTATATTTAAATTTATCTTTGTCTTTCTCCTGAGAAAGGTGGTACAGCTTTAGAGAAAACAAGTCATATGGATTGGAAAAGAATCTTTTCTTCCAATTCATGGTAGGTCAAAGATTCTAAAGTTAGTCAATTTCTAGACTTTCTTCAAAATGATTCATTTTAGGATTTCAAATAATGTTATGGATTTCATAATGTTTTTGAAAATAGCTTCTTTTTAACCAGCCTATACTCAGCAGCCCCATTTCCCTTCCTTGGCACATAACAAAATGGACAATAGAGAGTGTAAATGGCAATGTCCCCAGAGGGTATTAGTTTTGGTAAAATGTACATAGTGTTAGCTCCCTGAGTGGCTATAGACACATGCTCTAAAGTGTAAGTTATCTTTGAGTAGAGCCTCAAGTCAGTATTCTTTATATGTCTAATCTGATGGTATTTCAAGGAATGGGAATAAGGTAGAGGTTATCATTTGTAATGATAACCAAGCTGACCTTTCATAAACTTTATAAAATTACAATAGAAAAAGCACTAAATGTTTAATTGTAAAATTTCATAAAGCTGACAATTTGAGATCAAAACTTAATAACCTTTAGAAATATAGTATTCAAAATAAGGGTATGTAATTATTCAATAAGCTAGTGCACTTCCAGTTTTCCAATAGTAGTAATTAGCAGCACTATTTGTCTTTAGTCCTCCATCAACACAAGTACTTTCTTCTACACACGATAATATGTAAGCGGACTAGTCCGGCATAGATACAGTTATGTATTAGCAACAATTCTCATTGGGGGGGGGGGGTCAGTGCTCAGTGGGGAGTCTTCTTCTCCCTTTCCCTCTGCCCCTCCCCCCACTTGTGCTCTCACTCTCTCTCTCTTTCTCTCTCACTCTCTCAAATAAATAAATAAAGAAATAAAATCTTTTTAAAAACATTTACAAAAGTATATCAGGTAAGGAAATTCACTCTACATCCACCTTTTGGAATTCTGAGGCATTGTTCTCTGAAACTAGATATGAAGATACATGAAGATATAAGAAACAGGCTGAGAGTATTATATTCATGTTTGGCCCTTATAGACTTTTCACTGTACCCTCTGCCCTCCTTTCATTAAGATTTTTTGAAATTTAGCTGTAGCCCCTATTTTAATGGTCAGTGAATACCATCCTACTGAATAAAGCTGTCGTTAAGAAAGTTGACCATGCAACCACACCAACCACACCAAACACCAGCCTCGACCAGGCTGAGGCACAATGCTTCAGGCCAATTTATATATTTGCCTTTGCCCTGTAAGTTGGTATTGCAAGATGATAATCAAAAGGGGACGAGGAACTAAGTGGAACATTGGGATCATCCTTCAAGAAAATTGAATTTAAGACAGGCAGAAAGATGGCTGTCATTGTAGCAAAGGCAGGAAGTGGAGAGAGAAAGTAAACTGAAACCATGAGTCAGAAGAAGCAGCAAATACACAGAAATTATAAAGATGCATAAGTTTAACTTCTCATCACCATGACCTGCAAGGGTTTCTAAGTGCATAGATCTATATGCCCCACCTCAGAATCTCCTCTAAGTCTCAGAATCATCAATATTTAGAATTTCATTTACTCTTCATGTAAGCCAAGTGTCTCATTTTTATAAAAAAAGAAACTGACACTCAAACAGTTTATTTCATTTGCCTAGTCTGACTCCAAAACACATGACCTCTCCATTGCTCCAGGAAACCTCAAAAACAAAATAAAATGGAAGGGAAACAATATATGGGGAGCATGCAAAAACAGGGAGCTGATTTTAATCTGAAGTCAAAGAGTCATTGCTCCTGCACTTGCACTTGGGAATGGGCTTCATTGTCATTTGCCATTTTCCAAGTTTATTTATATCTCAAAACATAACTAAAACCTAAAAATGTTTAAAATCTTGTTACTCCAAACAGTGAGAGTCTTACTCAGTTCTACTTTACAATTTAGTTCTGCTTATGAAGTGAATTGTGCCAATCTGTAGTAGGGTTTCCTTAATTAATGTGCAAATTCTTGCTTCTCTGCAATGAGCCTACGACAAGCTTCTTCTATCTAATGACCTAAGAACACTCAGATTTATCTACTGATTTTCTGATGTTGCCCAGGCTCAAGGTTTGTGCCTGAGAAGGCTCTAGAGATTCTGCATTTTTTATGGAGCAAAATCATACTATGACACAGATTCTTTTCAAAGGTGAATGCTTCATTCGGCAGTTTGCTTCACTTCCTAACACAATTGAAAAGTCATTTGCTGACAGTAAACCAGTGGCAGGTGTGCTTTTGTGTTGACAGCTGTAGTTCTGACATGGATCACAGGCAAGCTCTGCTGGCAGGGCTAGAACATCTGGAGCATTTGGTCTGATTTCAAAAGCCAATTTGAGAGGACTGCCTTCTCCCATCTCAGAAAATAAAATAACACTGGGGCCAAATTTGCATTGTGGTAGTACAACAATTTCTTAGGTTTCTTATTTATTAAGTTATGTATTTATTAAGGCCACAAACTATACCAACACTTCTAATATCTGGGAAGAGAGTTTATAAAATAGATCATTGCAACTTTTTGCTTTGCCCAGGATCTTCTTTGACAATTTGAAACCACTGGATTGATAGACAAAACTTAATATCTAATTCTTAGAAGTCTGCTTCTGGGAAATTCTTTTACTGATTTGCACATAGACAACAATACCTAACAACTGCTAAGCATTTAAAATTTACTGAGTGGGTAAATTAATTCTTTTCAAATTTCTTATTTAAGAATAATAGTCATTGTTAACACATCTTATTAAAGACACCTTATTAAACAACACTTTCTAAACACACCATTCTGCAAATATTGGAGAAAATAATGTCATTTAATTTCCAGAAACATTCTGCCATGTGGTAGCAAATGACTTCATTCCCACTTAACAGATGAAGCTATTTAGACTCAAAGAACTAAGACAATTGTTCAAGTGCCATAAATAAGAAGTGGAAAACTGGTATTTTTTCCCAGGCTGGAATTTCAAAGATCATGCTCCTTCTACAGTGCTCTAAGACTTCTAAATGAGATTGTGGATACTCTTAGTTTGCTGAACTTATGAGGTTGGACAAGAGAGCATACAATACCTTTTGCTATCAAGTAAATTCAAATATACCAAATAATATTACCAAATAATATAAGGATCTTTCTACCAAAATATTCATGGTGTGACCCATTAGTACCCAGAGTATTTTTTAGAAAAATGAGGCAAAGCTTAATATGTTTCAAAATTCAATAATTACAGCTAGACTAAAAAGTTTAAATAATGCTCACAACTTCTCAACATGTATCAATTATGTGATTGATGATTATTGACCCCTGTGGGAGCGAGGAAGGATAATTGACAGCTTTAGTCACATAACTTCAAAAAACAGAGCTTACACATGGGAATTTTGCCTGTTTCTGATTCTATGACTTTTTAAAGGCATAAACTAGACCCTAATAGGAACATGACATCTGGGATTAATGTCATTTTTTAACATTCTGTATAGACTAGGTAGTAAAACTAAAGTCAACTTCCACTTTCTCATATTACAAGATTTCAAAAGAAAAGTGGGCAAAAATCCAAAAATATTAATTGCAAATGCCATTAACTTGCTCATGTGGGTGTGTGAAATTCAGGAAACACTACCAAATAATTTATCTTCAATGCCATGCCAATAAGGATGTGGTTTCTTCTAGTCCACATGCCAGAGAATGTCCATCCGAATGATATTTGAGCATTTTATGGATGAGTGTGTGACTAATGGATAGAGGCTAATATATTCTCCTTCCCCAACATTATTGAGACCAGAGTACTTATTTACTAGAGCACACGGTGACAAATGATTCTGTTTTAATTTTTTTTCTTTGATCCAAGTCACTCATTTTTTAGATTACACTGGTAGCTATTTAGAAAAAAAAATCATGAGTTTTAAGGGGGCATGTCAAGTAAATAGTGTAGGGTTAAATATCTTGAAAAAAATGCATTCTGGCACCACCCAAGAGAAAATGAACAATCATACCCACTCTGGCACCTGAAAACGTTGGTCGATATTTGGCACCTGAAGAAATTACCCATGAAATGAACACTTGGGGCTTGACTCATTAGAATTCAGCTCCACTGTCTTCAAATGAATAAGAATCTCTACACAGATACTGAGAAATACAGATAAAAAGAAGCGCTGAGGAAACAACAGCGCTTCTTAACTGCAGGAAACTTAGATTTAATGGAATTTGCTCCATAACACATGCAGTATGAAGGTATGAGTACAGGCCAATAAGGTCATAAATTTCAAGCCAAAGAAAAATGTATATTTAATTGTTCAATGAAATAAAACCAGTCAGAAAATATGGATTTTAATTTAACTTCCTTGCTTATAGCTTGTACTTTCTGTATTTTACAAATTTACTTTGTATCTATAACCCGGTCAAACATGGGTTGAGATTTTTAGTGTTTCTGTAAAAAGGAACATACTTCTATATACTTATGCTGTATTTCACAGTTTTGAGTGTAAATTTTAAAGAGAAACTATATGTAACACGGCCAACATAAATGTTTCATAAATATATTGTGTTCATACTCTATAAGACATTCAATGTGTGAAATATCGATTTCTTATACATCTAGAATAATTTTTAATATAGTAAAATATTTTATTAGAGCAGATATATGACTGTGTCTCCTGCATTATTTACGTACGTGAACCTAAATTTTCCCTTTTCTCATTGATCCAGTTCACCTTTTGAGCAGTACTACACATTATTGAGTGGGCTTACTAGGATGAGGGAGAAAGTTGGCAGTCACAGATTGGTACAAATCTTGAACAACCCTATAGGGAAATCGTTAAGTTTGACTTCAATGTATTGTGGTCCCATCAATTTTGCTAACACACACACACACACATATACACACACAATATTACATGTTATTTCAAGTAGTATCTATAACAATAGCTCAGCAACACTGTGAGATGGAAACATCTTTATCAACTAATTACTTCCCTGTTTGCTTTCTATTTTAGGAACAGGCTAAATTCAATATCTTATGGTCCTAGTATACATAAGGAATTGTCTTTTGCATTTGTTATGTAGGTTACAAAATATATCCCAAATCCATATGTTTTCAAGTACACAGATAAAACTTGAGAAAATTTTAGGTATAAAATGATATTTTTCATTGCATTGTATGAGAAAATAATAAACCCAAATGTGATTGCTGTATGACATTTAACATTGATAATATTAAAAAATAAAGACAAATGCAAAACTAACAAATGCCTGAAAAGTTTACATATAGAAAACTAAATGAACAAAAATTCTGTCTTCTACTTTATTATTTTTATCCTAAACTATTCCTTTATATAGCCTTATATTATGTTTGTTCACAAAAATTGTGGGTAAACTGCAAACTCTTGAAGGGCTAAAAATTATGTTTCACCCTTTGAATCTAACCTGCCCCCAATTTTCTTGCCCAGTGCCTTGCCATATTGTAAATAATCTGTATTTTTTATTTAGTTATTGTTGCTGGGGACTTGTATTAGATGAATAGATAGTATATAGTTTTATCTTTATTTCTCTGAGAGCTAACAAAACCTGAGACTATCATAACTTAGATGATGAGCATGTCAGACTAAATCCAAGCCTCAGAATATGATTCCTGGCAAGAAACTGAGAATTCTCTACTTTACCATCTTGATAATGGGGGAGTAAAGCCTTAGATACGCTTAATGCCTTGAAGGTCTCTCAGCTACCAGAAAAAGCTAAGCAACTAGAACTCTATTCTAACTTCAGATGAAATATTCAATTCTACTACAAGAAAAGCAAAGGCTTGAACTAAGATGTACTTGGTGATTGCACTGGCTCCTTACTCGAGTACCTTAGATAATATACCTAACCTCTCTGAGACTCTGTTCTTTATCCACAAAACGTTGACTGAATGATGGTTGTGAGTGTAAGATATGATGATGTCCACAAGTGAAAGATGGAGTATCTTTCCAGCACATTGTCTGATCTTCACTGCCATTCAATAAGTGGTCATTAATTTTTCATCATAGTATTTTGGGGGAAATAGCACTTTCACAGTCAAATGACATAATACTCAAGTAATAAAAGAGAGTACCTTTTTTCTATTTTCATAACTACAGTGGGAAATGTGGAAGGGGAAAGATACTTAGTCCATGCCTTAACTAAAATACAATATTCCATTGTTTTCAAAAGAGGGAGGTTACTAATGTATAAAATATCTGTGTTGATTTTCTTCTATCTCTTTTGTTCCACCTCAGGGGAATTCTTTCACTGCCCAGGCCACTGACCTCCACCCAATAGTCATCCCACATTTGGGGACCCTCATCTGATCTGGAGGGACACCTCATTTAGACACTACACTAACATAGCTAGAAGGAGAAATAAATAGCAGTACGATATTTGGGGACTTAATAGTCTACTTTTTATAATGAATACCAATCATCTAGACAGAATAAAAAAGAAAATAGCATATTTGAACAACACTTTAGAGCAAACTGACCTAAGAGATAGATACAGAATATTCCATTCAACAGAACTAACATCATACATATTCTTGTTAATTGTGCATTGAACATTCTCCAGGATAGATTATATGTTAGACCACAAAACAAGTCTAAACTAATGCATATGTTTTGAATTATATCAAGTACCTTTAGTGAATACGAAGTTTGAAATTAGAAATCAGCAACAGAAGGAAAGCTAAAAATTCACAAATATGTGGAAATGAAATAGCATACTCCTGAACAACCAATGGATCAAAAAGAAATCAAAAGGAAACTTTAGGGACACCTCGATGGCTCAGTCAGTTAAGCGTCTGCCTTCAGCTCAGGTCATGATCCCGGGGGTCCTGAGATAAACTCTATCATCAGGCTCCCTGCTCAATGGGAAGCCTGCTTCTCCCTCTGCCTGCCGTTTGCCCTACTTTGTTCTCTCTCTCTGAAAAATAAATAAATAAATAAAAAGGAAACTTAAAAAATATATATCTTTAGACAAATGAAAATGAAAACACAACATGCTAAAACTTATGGGATGCAGCAAAAAGAATAATAAGATGGAAGTTTATAGTAATAAATGCATAAATCAAGAAAAAAGAAATCTCAAGAAACAACTTAATGCCTCAAGGAATGAGAAAAAAAAAACCTAACTAAACTCAGATTTAAGAGAAGGAAGAAAATAACAAAGATTAGAGCAGAAATAAATGAAATAAAGACAGGAAAACAATAGAAAGTATCTGTTTCTTTGAAAAGATAAAATAGAGAAATCTTTAGCTAGACTAACCAAGAAAAAAGGAGAGAAGACTAAAATCAAACTGTATATGAAAGAGGAGACATCACAAGTGATACCACAGAAATACAAGAGATAGCTATGAAAAATAATATGCCAGAAAATTGGATAATCCAGAAGAAATGGACAACTTGCTAGAAATATATTACTATAAAGACTGAATGATGAAGAAATAGGAAACCTTCACAGACTAATAATGACTAAGGAAATAGAAGCAGTAATCAAAAACCTTCCAACAACAGCAACAAAAGCCCAGTATCAGATGGTTTCACTGATGAATTCTACTAAACATTTAAGGAAGAATTAATGTCAATCCTTCTCAAAATCTTCCAAAAATTGAAACGGAGGGAATACTCTCAACTCACTCAAGAGGCCAGCATGACCCTCACACCAAAGCCAAATCAAAACACCAAGAAAGAAAACTACAGGTCAATATTCTTGATGAATATAGAGGCAAATCTCAACAAAAGTCTAACAAACCAAATTCAACAGGGCATTCAAAGAAATCATACACTACAATAAGTTGGGATTACTCCCTGGGGTGCATCCCTGTTATGGCTCAACATATATAAATCAATTAAGGTGGTCCCATCACAGTCGTAGAATGAAAAACATTTTTAAATCATATGATTACCTCAATTGATGCTGAAAGATCTATGACAAAATAAAATGTAATTTCATGATAAAAACTCCCAATAAGTTGGATATAGAAGGAATGAGCCTCATCATAATAAAGGCCATGTGATAAACCACAGATAATAACATACTCAACAGTGACAGGTTAATGGATTTTTTCCCCTAAGATCACAAACAAGACAAGGGTGCCTAGTCTCACTATGCCTATTCACCATAGTGAATAGTATGGTTGTCCTAGTCAGAGCAACCAGGCCAGAAGAAGAAATAAAAGACCTTCATATTTGACAAAAAAAAAAAAAAAAGTAACATTGTTCCATTTGCTGATAAATGGCTTATAGAAAATTCTAAAAAAAATTTCCAAAAACTGTTAAAACTTATAAATGAATTCAGTAAAGTAGCAAGATATAAGGTCAACATACAGATATCAATTGTACTGCTATCCACTAACAAAGAACTACCTGAAAAAAAGAGAAGAAAATCCATTCACAACAACATCAAAAATAGTAAATTTACTTTAAAAAATTTAACGGGGGAGATAAAAGTCTGTGTCCTAAAAATTGCAAGACATTGATAAAAGAAATAGAAGAAAACACAAAATTGGAAAGATAACCCATGCTCATGTATTAAAATAATTATTAATCTAAAATGTGATAGCCAAAGCAATTTGAAGAAAGAACAAAGGTGGAGTCATCACACTCCCTGATTTCAAAGGATACTGCGTAGCTATAGTAATCAAAACAGTTTGGTATTGAAAAACAAACAAACAAACAGTATGGTGCTGGTATAAAAGACGCATAGATCAATGAAAGAAAACTGAGAGCCCAGAAATAAACCCACACATATATGGTTAACTATTATTTGATAAAGGAGCCAAGAATACTCATTTTGGAAAACATAGTCTCCTCAATAAATGGTTTTTAGAAAACTGGTATTCACATGAAACTGAATTTTACTTCATTTACAAAATTAACTCAAAATGGATTAACATTTACATGAAGACTTAAAACCATAACACTTTTAGAAGAAAATGTAGTGGAATTTGGGGAAAATAATCCTTGATATCAGTCTTTGCAATGATACATTATATACGACAGCAAAATTATAAGCAATAAAAGCAAAAAAAAAGTGAGATAATATTAAATTAAAATGCTTCTGCACAACGTTCAACAAAATGAAAAGCAACCCATGACAAGGAGAAAATATTTGCACACAACAGTTAACATCTAAAACATATAAGAAACATTAGGGGTGCCTGGGTGGCTCAGTCAGTTAAGTGTCTGTCTTTGGTTCAGGTCATGATCCTGGAAATCCAGGATCAAGCCATGCATTCTGCTCCCTGCTCAGCAGGGAGTCTGCTTCTCCCACTGCCCCTCATCCTCCTCATGCTTTCTTTCACTCTCTTTCTCAAATAAATAAAATCTTTAAAAAAATAAAATATATAAAAAACATTAAATTCTACAGCAAAAAACAAATAATCTGATTTACAATGGGTAAAAGACCTGAGTAGGTTTTCCCCCCAAAGAAGATACGCAAATAGGTACATGAAAATGTCCTTAACATTACTAAGGATCAGGTGAATGCAAATCAAAACCACAATGGTGTATTGCCTCATACTTATTAGAATGGCTATTAGGAAGAGGAAGCCTTAACAAATGTGGCAAGGGTGTGGAGAAAAGGGAATCCTTGTGCAATGTTGGTGGGAATGTAATTTGATATAGGTACTATGGAAGATAATATGGAGGCTCCTCAAACAATTAAAAATAGAACTACCGTATGATCCAGGAATACGCTTGTGGTTATATATCCAAAATAAAACAAAATCAATATCTGAAAGAGATTTCTGCATTCCCATGTTTATTGCAACATTATTTAGAATAGCTAAGACATGGAAACAATGTAGTATCCATAAATGGGTGAATGGATAAAGAAAATACACATATATGAATATTATTCACCCATGAAAAGGGAAATCTGCTGTTTGTGACAAAAATGGATGAACCTTGAGGGCATTATGCTTAAGTGAGGTAAGTCAGGAAGAGAGAGACAAATACCATAAAATCTCACTCGCATGTTCAATCTGAAAAAATAAAATGAAACACCCCAAGCTAAACTTATAGATACGGTGGTTACAAGAGGCACAGAGTGAGGGATGGATAGATCTTAAAAGTTCTCACCCTCTCCCCACCAACACACAAATTGTAACTATATATAGCAATTCCTGTCAACTAGGCTTACTGTGGTAGATCATTTTGCAATATATACAAACATCAAATCATTATGTTTTCCACCTGAAACTAATATAATGTTATATGTCAATTATGTTTCAATTAAAAAAAGAACATATAGCAGTGTTTTAAAAGTATTAAAGAACAACATCCTGTTTTTCAAGTTGCTTTTATCTCATTTCTGCTGTTTCCTGTTAACTATCTCAACCTTATGTAATCTAATAAAAAGAAGTTTAATGAAGACATAATATTCAAAGATTAAAATTTACTAGTATTATTAATAGTCTTATAAACTGGGAAGGATTGCCTAAGTTGGTAACTGTGAAATAAAAGATATTCTGTTAATTTCCCTCTCTCTTTGCCACTCTAACCATACATGTTTAAGCCCACTAAATGATGCCTTGATCTGTTTTGATAGGAATTTTTCTGAACTAAAATAATATGCAGTATTTCAAATTTATAATTGTTAAGAGTATGTAGATATAGGGATACATTTATTAAGAGTAAAAATATTGAGTTTAAATTGGGAAAAAATTCTTGTTTTGAATGATGTTATCTGCATGTACAAGGATTGGACCAAAAAGCATGCAATTTTGTTTATCTCAATACTTCAGAATCTGCATCCTTGGCTGACAGATTTAAGGAGGATTCTTTCCTTTTGTTGTTCTCTTTTTTCCTGAATTTTTTAAACTGGTTCTTAATATTGCAAACTGCTTTTGTGAGGATATGAAAACATTTTTAGATAGAAGAAATAAAAGAAGTATGATTCAACTATTATAGAAGTCAATAACAAACTATGGGTCTTTCTGTTTTTACAATCACTTTTACATTTTTTTCAACCATAATATATTCCCAGAATTGTACATATTATTTATATTTTTGTGTGATTATAAAAACAACCAAATGTCCTCGGTAAAAACAAAAAAAGGGATTAAACTTTGGCCCTGCTTCCTGGGATTTTGAAGATGTATGTTTTAGAGCTGTCAGGCATGGGACAGAGAGAAATGAGATAAATGAAAATGACCAAATAACCCTCCCTAAACCCCTTCATTGATGGTGTCATCTATAGTAGGAAATCTATAATTTCATTTTTCGGCCTTCTGATAGGCCAAACATGTCAGAGGGATTTTTAAATATGCTATGATAGACAAAGAATGAATCATTTATTGGCTGCCTCCTCATTTGTGACAACTCAGACACTACACTGTTAGGACCGGCTTTTTTTTTTTTTTTTTTTTTTTTTTTTTCCCTGCAGATTTTTTTCCTTCCCCAGTGGCTTCATCTTAGGATTTTTGAATTCTTGTCTAAAATAATCATAATTTACTAGTACTTATATTTATAAGTAAATACCACAAATCAAGATATTTTTATGTCTTAAAGAATTACTTTTAGAAACCTTGAATTCCAGGAAATGAACATAATCTGCATATGTTAACCTGTTCAAAACTGTTTTATATATCAAGGCAAATTACAGTAATACAACCATAAGGATCTTATTCATTTGTATAGAGTTCAAAGTAGTTACTCCTACACAGCAATTATCAGTCGTATGGTGGACAAAATGTTCTATCTCTATTGCCTTATATCCATGCTTCTTGATTATAGAATTCAAGTGTTTGGAGAATATCTAACCATTTTCCTGGGATATTAAGATAAATAAACAAGGTGATTCTCCCTGGATATTGATTTAACATAATAATATGTAAACATTATTTTATGCTAAACAAATCCTGGAAATTATATGATCTAAATATAGATATATCAAGAATTTAAAGACTAAATATTATAAAATAAAAAATCAGTATGGTTTTAAAAGATTAAACACCCTATTTTATTTTATTTTATTTTATTTTATGTTTTTAAAGATTTTATTTATTTATTTGAGAGAAAGAGAGAGAGCAAGAGCATGAGAGGGGCAAAAAGTCAGAGGGAGAAGCAGACTCCCCATGGAGCTGGGAGCCTCCTGGAAGTCCGGGATCCTGACCTGAGCCAAAGCCAGTTGCTTAACCAACTGAGCCACCCAGGCGCCCCTAAACACCCTATTTAAAGAAAGTTTACACTTACAGTAGGTCGTTATTAATTATATTTTATAGATTGTCTGTTATAGTTCAAGTTTTGGGGTAAGAAAACATTTTGACATTTGTGGAAATTTTTGAGAAACACTTTTCTATTTTCTATTTCCTTGTCATGGAAAAAGAGAAAAAAAAAAAAAAAGCCCAACTGTTTGCTTGGTTTATGTACACTGACTCTAACACCATCTGTTGCCCAGGCACAAACTCTAGCAAACACATAATAACTTGCCTTATGCCAGTTATTACAGACTCAAATACAAAAGCAGCAAGGCCACCAGCTTTATCCTCCAGAAGTGTAAAGTTCAGTGCAGGGAGAAATCATCCAAGTAAATGTAAAGCAATAAAATAATCAATCTAATAGGAATATGGTCCAAGATTAATGGGTAAATGAAGGAGCAATAGGTCACCTGAGGACTTGTGAAATATTTCACAGAGGAAGGGAAGTATATCACTAAAATATGAAGGGATGATGGAAGAACAACTCCTCTTTAGTCAGGCACATAAATATACATGAGCTGGTCAGGTACAAGAGAAAATTACAAGTAGGATTGGTTGCTGGGGTTGGCACTGCTAAGGGTGTGATTGTTGTGGTGTTGAGAGAACCACATGGGCAAACAGCAGCTAGGAGGGTTATCTGGTCATTTTCAATCATCTACTTAGTAGGCAATCTACTATTCAATTTGATTTGTGTATTCCTGGAGACTTTTCATTCTAAAGTGGAGCCACAGTTTATCTGTTTTGTCCTCAGAGAAAATAAAAAATTTAATCTAGGAAGAATGAAGTATACCAACAAAGCATAATTAGCATAACAGATACCACTGCATGGCTGACTAAGAACCATTCCACCTTTCTAAAGTGATTGTTTTTTTTTTTTAAGCTCTTTCCTCCTTTGCGCAGCCATGAGCTCTTCAGGAAGCAGGACATATTTTCAGATGCAGACGGTAAACATGACTGGTCTAAGCATGCTGTACTTGGTTCTTTTAGACTGGGGCATATGACACATTTGATCAATGATATGTGAAGAGATTTTTGCAGCAGGCGGCAGTCAGGTGGGATGTCTCAAAATAGCTTCCTTAATCTTAAAAGACAAAGAAAGAAGGCAAAGTCCCTTTTTCTTTACTGGGTAACTTATGCCTGGGTGTGAACCCTGAAACTCTGACCAACATCTTTCACTGTTGAAGGAAGCTGGCCAAGAACAACCTTATGACAAGAGGCAGAGTGCAAAGATGGAAAAACCTAAGTCCTTAATGATGTCAATGAATCACTGAATTAATCATTTGTGGAACTATTACAACTGCTCAATTTCTTATGATGTATGATAAGCCCTATTTTTTTTTTTAGAGTTTAAACAGTTAGTTTCCTATTACTTGTAGCCAAAAGCACCGCCCCCCCCCAAATATACGATAAGAATAACTAATTGGAAAGCTTGAAATGGTTAAAAATTTGCAGTGTTCCTCTACCTTGGCTGATAGTTGAACAAGGGGAAGACCTGAGACAATAAATGACTTGTGTGATTTCATTCAATTAATTATAAGCAGAGTCAGGCTTCCTAAGGTCCACAAATATTCTACTAACCTATACTTCAGTTTTATTTCAAAAATAGTACTCTTTCATTTGTATAAAATCATCCAGCAGAGTGAGGTATGTAATAACTAAGTGCTCAGAAATTACTGATGAGTCCCTTACTAACTACGAGTCTTTATTTTCAGCTTTGTCCAACAGTTTTGACATTAACCATCCAATTATGGCAATGAGGATGATATGTACTACTTAGATTAAACTCAGTGGGTCACACCTTCAAGTTCTTCTACTTTCTTTGTTCTGTGACCTTATACACACTTTCTCTAACACCATTGAATGTTCTGTCCTTTAACCCAGTGATTGCAACTTTTTCTAAAGTAAGCTCTTCTGAACAGTCAATTTCCTGCAGGTGTGCCCCACTGCTGAAGAGTTTTCCAACTTTAATAAAATGCCTATTTCATACAAATATTTAATGTGTTTTGTTGAATTACTGGACAATAGAAAATGTGTATCTAGAATAGGGATAGGTGAACAAAAGAGAGAAAAAGGCAAACAAGCTGGGGAAAGTTAGTCGGGAAAATGAATTCTTCCAATTTTCTCATTTTGTGATGTACCAAGTTTAAAGTAAATCCTCTTTCTCAATTTTACTCTGCCTTGTCTTCATCTTCATCAAGTAAAAATAAATAAATAAGTAAATACAAAACTTGATCTATGTGAAGTCATATAACACCCTAGTGATTTTTAGAATATATTAGTATAATGAAATTGAAACCATTAATTGAATGACACAATAATTTCTATAGAGCAAAAGGAAAAAAAGTATTTAAAAGAAGAAACTGGTTCACAAAGTAAGATTACTTTAAAAAATACATTTGAGTTTCAAGTTTAAAAAAGGCCGTCACCAGAGATTGGTATCAAGTGATAACAGTGGCAGTTTATTAATAATCTGTCATGTTAAGCTGACATATTATAAGCCGAATTCTGCTCAGCTTTACAATGAAATCCCATCCATTTTATTACTACCAGAATTAAATGTGTTCTGTTGCAAGGCTTTAGAAAGCTTAAATATGATTTAAAGCTCTTTTCTTCAATACCTTTACTGCTTTTCCTACTACCTCATTATCAATAAGTCAAATCGACAAAAGTCTAATCTTGATTTTCCTGGATATCCATGGTATACCAAATAGGGAGCAAGATAAAACACACATGTTTATAGAGGTTGATAAGTTTGCCTTTAGACAAATGGAAAAGTCTTAGCAACTAAATTACTTGTTTCTGACATGTTGGGAGCAGGGAGAAGGCTAGATTTAGTGTGGAAATAATATAGGATAAGTATTAAAAGTTAAGTCCAGAGAATTCACAAATGGATAATTTATTAATCAGAGTTAGGTGTGAGCTAGCCAGATAGAAACAATCTATTCAAAGGTGTAAGGAGGTGATAGTTCATATGTATTCAGACTAAAGGATTTAGATAAGTCATTTTATAAGTAAACATCAATGAACCAGATTTTCATAAATAGTAATCAGAGTTGAACTTCATTTTTTTCTATGTATTGCTCAATTTGGCTATGCAGGATTACATCACCACCAGTTACCTAACATATTTTACATGACCTCTGTTGGTCTCAGGCTTCCAAATGTGTGCTATGAGGATTTGAGGGAAGATGGGCTAAAAGGCATATGAGCTACTCCAGTTGTAGAAAGATTAAAAATTGAAACACAATTAAACAAATGAACAGAGTTCAGAGATTTTGATGTAAGATTTGGCATGGCAATCAGTAAAGAAATAGGTAACACTTTGTACTATAAATATGTTGTTAGAATACTAGTTTTCATCCATCAGATAGTTAAAAGTATTCTTATTACTAAATCTCAAGGCCATAATCTCAGATTCACTTTTCTTTATTCCATGATTAAAACTTTTTTCAAATGATACTTGAGAATTTTTGTCTGTTTTTAAAATTTCACACTTAAAATATAAATCTCTGAAAGATATCAAACTTAAATTCTTTCATTTAAAATATTAATCATCAGGTAGCAATATTTAAACACCTACTAGCAGATAAGATTGCATGAGAGGAGGGAAAGGGAAAAGGGGGATAATAGGAAATAGGTATATTACCTGAGATAAAATTTTGCCATTGATAACAGAAATGAAAGAGAATGTGTGTGTGTGTGTTTCTCATTCATTGGAGAAAACATCATACACTAGTACTCGTTAATAAATTTCTAAAGAGAAGAACTTTAGAAGTTCAAAAGAAGAGTAGAAGAGAAGTAGAAGAGTACAAGCCTCAGTTTTCCCCATTCTAAATTCAGGTATGGGAAGTGACAGTTTTTAAACTTTCATAGTTCAAAAAGAGACAATTTTAATGGAATTTCCATAAACTAACTGACTCATGATAATTAGCTAGGTGGTTGAAAGTTACTCACAATGTAAATATAAATGGAAAATTTGATCAACATAAAAGTGTCTTTTCTATAAAACATTCTGAAGATCAAGGTGAGCACTTCCTGTGGAGCTGGATTTATTGGCAGTATGTATGCTCAAAGTGTTAAAGAAAAGTACATAGCATTGGATTTAGGAAAACCTTCTGGGAGAATTCACGGCATAATGAAGATTGTAAACAAATCTATAGCCATTAGCTTCCAGGGGCTGGAGAGTTGTGGTATGTTTGTGTATACATATGATCAATGGGTTACAAGGATAGTACTTTTTTTTTTTTTTTTTTTTTTTTTCCCTTTCTTGGTCCTTAACATATTACTAGCACTTGCCTTTTAGGAAGGTAACAAATACAAAAACTCATTAGCTTTTCCCTGAGTTGTTGCTTAAATGATTTCTTTTTTTCCAATCTCACTCACCCCCTCAGTTTCATTTGGTATAGTGAAAATAACATGAGCTTTGAGGGCTATCTTGCTGGTAACATATGGAAAAGTTATGGGTATCTTAGAGTTACAGACTTTCATTATATTTGATGGAGGTAGTAATGACTCTCACAGAAATTTTATGAAGATTAAATAAAATAGAAACTGATTTATTTTAACTAAGTATTTTAATATGAGAGTCCCTTTTTTCTCCTTATTACTGCCCCTTTTTCACATTTTTAATTCCTTGTTTTCTCCCTATTGTGCTTTCATATAAAAATATACTCTGCTCTTCATTCCTTTCCAAAACAATTTCCCAAAAGGTGTTCTAAAAACAACCTGTGTCAGAATCACCTTGGGATGCTTGATGAAAATGTCACTTCCCAGGCTTTACTCCAGATCTAACCAAATCAGACATCCTGGATGGCATGAATACCTGAAAATGTGTGTTTTAACAAGCTTGCTCTGAGAAATGTGCACACTAAATTTGCATACAATTGATTTAAGCCATTATGCTTACACAATGGTTTTAAATGTCTTCTATTATGTTCTAGCACCTCTTCTCTGGTAAATCTTAATCACAGCTGGCAGGCTGATTTCTAAATTTAACATAAGAAAAACGGAAAGTGGGAAATGGAATTAATTGCTCTTCACAACTCAGCCTGAGCAGAGATGGTAGTGAGAGTACTATATCCATTCAAGTACTCACCAGCAACTTATGGTTGACTCTGCCTTTTGTGATTTTTTTTTGACTTATATTCTGAATTCCTTGTGTTCCTTTTCACTAAATACTAATAAACGTATTGGTTATTCATCTTTTCTTTTCTTTTTACATCCTAATGTTAAAAGAAAAAAAAAATCTTAATATAGTGCAGAAATTATAAATGACAAAATTTATGGGTAAGAAGACAATTTTGTCACTCTTCTCTGAAAACTTGAGCATTTAAATGATGGCGCCAGTAAATTAATAAAATAAATATTTTTATATTTCTTTGAATTTGTAAAAGATCTTCCTGAATACTTGTCATTGTTAATTTTTATAGAAGAGATAAAACAGCTTAATATAGTAGAATTAATACAGCATTCATTTGATGTAAGAGCCACTCATTTCAAACCACAAGTTCATTTTTTTTTTTTAAGATTTTATTTATTTATTTGAGAGAGAGAGAGTGAGAGAGAGAGCAAGAGAGGGGAGAAGGTCAGAGGGAGAAGCAGATTCCCCATAGACCTGAGAGCTCAATGCAGGGCTCGATTCCAGGACTCTGGGATCATGACCTGACCCCAAGGCAGTTGCTTAACCAACTGAGCCACCCAGGCACCTCTCAAGTTCAATTATTAGTGGATGAAAACACATGGATATACTGAGTCTAGTTCCATAAGGATAAATTTTTAAGATTGTGTCAGAATATTGTTTGGGTATTCAGTTACATAATTATTTTCTTTAGGAAGCTCACAGAACTTAGAATGAATGAGTGAAATGCACTTGGCTAAGCAGTATTTAAAATAATTTTTGTTTCAGTTAAATTAATTGATGCTGACCACAAAAATGTATATTACCTGTTAATTTTCTAGATTGCTCCTCTCAGAAAATGTTATACAACCTTGATTTTTTTGATAAGTGGTCAGTAACATGTTTTAATAACAGAATAAATAATTATGTTTCTTTAAAATGTAGTTCTAGGGAGCAATAATGATTATATTAACTAGACCATTCCTGGATTAAAGATAAAAGTTAAAGGCAAACCATAAAAAGGTCTTGAATTGTTCTTATTATTCTGGTATTGTATCTACCAAAATGCACTAGATATCATTAGTGCTGTGCTTTTTGATTAGAAACGTGGTCCATCAGCATCAAATAGCAAAACCTACACTATTCCAAAACTGGGCAGGCAATTACTGGCATTCTCCTTCACTATTTTCCTGCTTTATTTTCTGATGATTTGGTTCCAAATGTAATTTCTCCTTTGAACTCATTCATATTTTTAAATTATATAGCTAAAAATCTTTTCAGGTTTCTTTTCTGATATAATTATACTATTTAAGGCCCAAATTTAAAACTATGCTATCTGTCAGATAACATTGAAATTAGAACATCAGAAGCTCTTAAAAAGAATTCAAGGGTTTTCTCACTGTTTTTACTGCTACTTCTACTTAATGCAAAAACATGTAGGTGACATTTTCTTCAAATTATTTTGGCTTGGTACATGGGACTCAAGAAAGTATTTATATATGTATTATTGTTGGTACTATCATTAGCAGCTAAGAGATAGAATACTCATGTAAATAATCTTTATTACACAACTACAAAACTAACCTCATAATCACAAACATTCATATAGGCAATAGGTCGGTTTGTCAAAACACTCATTTAAGAAAAGATCTCAATATGATAAATGAATTGCTAAGACTGCAATGACTTTCTCTTGGCCAAATCCAATGTCTTTTCCTGATGTTATGATTGTTGTGAGTATAATTTGTGATTCACTCAACAGTCATTTAAGATTATTATAACCCTCTTGGTTGATAAAGAGGGTAAACCAGGATCTGAACACAGACCCCATGACCTGCAAAACTACTTTTTTTCCTTTTTATTTCTCTGATATTGTGCTCTTCTATTTCTCCTCCAATGTTTAAGCTTTATGAAATTTCTTCATTCTATAATGATTTTAAGGACACTAGTCTGGCTCAGTCTGTAGAGTATGTGACTCTTGATCTTGGAGTCATGGGTTTGAACCCCATGTTGGATGTAGAGAATACTTAAAATTAAAATAATTTAATAAAATAAAATAAAAATAATGATAGTTATTCATTAACAGGATTCCAAACACCACACTCAAAGTCATGAATTCCACCTGCACATATTTAGTTCTGTACACCAAGCATACTTATACATGTCTAAGAATGTCCCTTTGACTCTGGCAATAATTCTCAACACAGAAACATTCTCACTTACTACCATGCACTTTCATTGCTTTAATGTATGTGATTCTAATTATTTTAGATATCTAATGTACATATAAATGCAGATGTATTTATATTAATAGGGACACCCTATTAATTATTAGTCTTTCCAGTTACTTAGGTCCTGAAAGCTCTGATTCACCGGGCTAACTTCTGTAAGTTTATTACATTCTCCCTAAAATGAGAACAGAGGTTTTCTGATTGCTTTTTCATCAATAAATTATACTAACATATTGTAAACATGGATGATACTGCAAAACATTTGGTAAACCTTCCTAACAAAGGAATCTTCCTGACCTTGTTTGCCCAGTGTTCCATAAGGAAAATGGCCAAGGTGAAGAGAACATACAATTATAGCCATTTTTGTATTTGTTTCCTTTGCTATCATCCCATCTCCATTGGCTTTTACTGGGAGTCTAAGTGGCTGTCACCACCAGCACTGTGCAGCACCTCTCTAGAGGCTATAAACACTGTGGCTTTTCTCACACAACAAAAGGAAATCCTTTGAAGTCTAAAACATGAAGTTTTCCCAAAGTAACTAGAAAAAAGGTAAGAAAGCCCTAAACCAGAAGTAATTGGGTTTACAGAATACAGAAACCTAAACTCTCGGCTACCACAGACTGGCTATCCTGTCCCCCCTTATGTCACTATCATACTTTCTCCCATCTCCTTTAGGGGGAAAAGTTCTAAGTATAACTAGCTGTCTTTGAAGAAAACAGATGATGTTTTATCCATGCACAGGATAAAAGAAATCTTTCTTCTTTTGGAGAAACAGTGATATATTGTCAAAAGTCTCTGATGCTCCAGCATTTACTCAGAAGCCTCTTCTTTTATTTTTATGTAAACAAATATATAATCAAAAAATTCCGGAACTCAAAAAACCTTAGAAATCGTGTTGTCCCACTATCACATATTATAAATGATAAAATGAAGGCCAAAAGGCTATGCTCCTAGAAAATCTTATTAGATGAAAACATTCCCCTTATCTGCCTTTACTACTAGAAAACCTCACATTCTTTCTATCAGATCTAGCTCAAATTTTGCATCTGTGAGGTAGGATACCTTCACAGACTCCTGTAGGAATTTATTCTTCTTTTAGCCTCTCCTATAACATTTATTTCATATCCTTCTAATAGGATCTATCATCTCTGGTAAACCTCTCTCAGGCTGTGAAGCCTTCAGCAAGTTTCGAATCTTCTTTTAATCTCAATTTTATTGGAATAAGCAACAATCCCTTTCTCTCTCAAGGATATTGAAACAATTAAAAGAAATAATCATTGTAAGTGATTTAGCACATTTCCTGGCATACCATGCATGCTCAAAAAATCTTACTGTTGTTGAGCTAATTTAATTCATGTATCCACACACCCTTCCCTTTCACTATTGGGGAGTTCCAAAAAGAGCTCTAATTCAGTCAGTAGCTCAGTGACTAGCACTGGATTGCGCACACTTTACCTTCAAGAAGTCTGCGTTGAACATGTTAAGGAGTGAATAATCTCACATGCTTGGTCCCTGGTAAAATCCCTTCTCCATTATGTATCCTTCAGACTAGGCACAATCCCTTAATCAAAATTATTTCCAGAAGTTTTAAAATAAAACACTGAATAAGCCAATGTTTTTGTTATGTGTGTCCTTAGCAAAGTCAGGATTTTTTGTTTTACTTGAGAAATTTCATACCAAGTATAATAATTGTGTCCTTCTATGATTTCTCAAGAAGAAAATGTAGTCCCACCCAAATATATTGAATTTCATCCTTAATTTATATTCAACCTTTTCCCTGATGCTGTAGTTTGACCTGAAAATTTTGAAGTTATATCTCTATTTCATGCGTGGGCAAATGCTCTAGCAATAGTATTCAAAACAATTTTGCATGGTAAGCTTTTTATATAACATTTTATCTGTCATGCTTGAAATTTACATTAGAAGAACAATTGACTTCCTTACTTAATGATACTTTTAAGGAACTTTGAAAATTCATGAATAAAATTATATTTTATGAGTTATTTGAAATAAAGAATCTTACTTTAATGATTACTTAATAGATAAATGCATACTTAAATATAATAAATATATATGTGTGTTATAATTATTTTCAATTTTGAAAAAAAAATCTATGAAGTGAGAAAAAATCAATGTTCACAATGATAAACATGTTTACTCTGCTATTGGAAAAAGACTCATTGTAAAATTGTGATGCCATAGGAAACCCATCTCTATCACAAATTTATATCCAGGTAGTCCTACAGATTCTGTGAACATGGGGAAGCAGTGCTATTAATAAGAGACATGCTAGAACCTCTTCAGGTTAGAAACAAACCTCTCAAAGATTTTTGCTTGATTATAAATGTTATCATTTATAGTAAGAGAGAATAAACTCAAGTATCTTACTTCTTGGCTTCAGAGACTTATCAAAATAAAAAAAGACCCTCTTAGCTAATATATTTCATACAAAACTTTCAGGGAGAGAATCTACCTTACTTAAGTTCATATTATAGATTTTATAGAAGGGGGCAAAAAGCTAATTTTAAAGATCTATTTTTGGAAAAGAAAATTAGCATTGCCCTTAAATTACAGATGTTCATAGCTTATGATTTCTCTATTAATTCAGATATTATTGAATGATGTTTTTATAATTTGGAGGAAAGGGTGGTGGGGAGGTGGATTCCATTTATGCTACTTCAAAATATTTAGGGTATCTGTATTTTATCTCTCTCTCTTCCTTTCTCTCTCTCTCTCTCTCTCAAACACACACATACACACACACACAATTACTTCCTATAAATCTATATATCTAGCACAATAGAAGTATCAACAGAATAATAATAATAATTAATTTAAAAGTTGACATATAGTTTTCAGTAATAGATTTCCTCAACCTCCTCAGCCTTTCCCCACCCGCCATCTTGTTCCATTCCCTTTTACGCTGGTGCAGATTATTGTCCATCTCAGGGCACTTGGCAAGAATGTCAGATAGCCAACAGAAATGCTATGCCGAGTTTTTACTGATACTACTGTGATTTCTTACAACACTTCACTTATGAGCTAAAAAACTTCTGACCTTACTTTAAGTAGATAATAGAGATTTATCAATTTAACTTAAAATATATATTTACCTCTCTGAATACAACAAAATAAATAAAAAACCTTTACTCTTAAGCCTATTTTAAGATAACAAGGTATTCTTATCTTTCTTTTTAGCCCACAAGATTGGAATAAGATGTCATAGTTGAGATGAATGCATATTCTGAAGTGTTTTTTTTAATTAAAGATAGTATATTTGCATTGTATAATAGTTATACATTGAAATAAACTCACTATCCAGTGAATGATTATAACAAATAGCAATGGATTTCAAATAAGTATGCTTAGCTTATTTATTTGAATCTGAAATTTATTTGTGGAACATAAGGTATCACATGGAGGACATTAGGAGAAGGAAGGGAAAAAGGAGGGTGGGGAAATCAGAGGGGGAGACAAACCATGAAAGACTATGGACTCTGGGAAACCAACTGAAGGTTTTAGAGGGTGGGGGGAGTTGGGAAATGGGTGAGTCTGATGGTGGGTATTAAGGAGGGCATGTATTGCATAAAGAACTGGGTGTCATATGCAAACAATGAATCTTGGAACACTACAGCAAAAACCAATGATGCACTGTATCATGACTAACATAACATAATACAAAAATTCAACACAGATTTTCTTGATTTACGATGGGGTTATATCTTGATTAACCCATCATAAATTGAACATATCATGAGTTGAAATGCACTTAGTACACCTAACCTACTGAACATCATAACTTAGTTTAGCCCACTTTAAATGTGCTCAGAACACTTACATTAGACTGTAGTTAGACAAAATCCTTAAATAATGTTGAATATCTCTTGTAATTTATTGAATAGTGTACTCAGAGTGAGAGGGAATGGTTGTGTGGCTACGGAATTGTTGTGAGTGTATTGGTTGTTTACCCTTTTCATGGCATTACTGACCAGGAGCTGTGGCTCACCACCGCTGCCTGGGTTGTGGAATAGGATTGTGTTACATATTTCTAGCCTGGGGAAAGATTCAAATTCAAAATTTGAAGTATGGTTCCTACTCAGTGTGTATAGCGTTCACACCATTATAAGTAGGGGATCATTTGTACATATAATTAATTTATAAAATTTCTGAGATAATTAAGGTTTTAATTTTACCATATCATTCTTCTTCTTTTGCAGACATAAATTATGCTTACTATGTGTAAAAGCAAGCTATTTGAATGAGAAGTCATATGCTTAAATGCCAAATTTTTCTGCATTTATTGATCATGGCTAAGTATCATATGCTGTTCTCAGGATTATAATTATGGATATGTTGGACTAAAATGGAGTGGGACAGTCTGGAGTAAATGCTAAAAAATTCCGAGGTCAAGATTTCAGGTAAAATGTGTGAAAATACAGGGTCAGTTTATGATAGTGTGGATAGATATAAATTATGATATACTTAAGCTATTAAATAAATAAATTATTTACTTATTATTAAATAAATGAAATGAAGTATCAGGGACCACATGCTACAAACACAATTGTAAGACAATCAGCTGTCCCTACCTTCACAGACAAACAGGTATAAGGAATGACAGGAAAGTTTTTGTTCCAATGTTTTCAACTTTTGCCAAAGAGGCAGATACAAATGTACAGAAACCTCTTTGCAAGTTAATGAGGGAAAATGCTCCATTTTCATCTCTCCTCTATCAGATTCCCTCAAGTTTAGAGATGTGATTTTCCAGAGAAGATAATGATGATGACAGAAGTTTATAGAGATCTTTCAGTTTCCACTTATTCTAGTGAATTCCTCCTTCCATACTGTTCTGACTTGTATTTATATTCAACTGTGAGAGGACATGTTAAAGTTAGAAATTCTTTGCTTAATAAAACAACCTTACCTATTCTTTCCCCCAACTTGTTTCTTTTTTTTTAAATTTTATTTATTTATTTATTTATTTTTATTAATTTTATTTTTTTTTGAACATATAATATATTTTTATCCCCAGGGGTACAGGTCTGTGAATCGCCAAGTTTACACATTTCACAGCACTCACCATAGCACATACCCTCCCCAATGTCCATAACCCCCCCCAACCCCCCTCCCCCTATCAACCCTCAGTTTGTTTTGTGAGATTAAGAGTCACTTATGGTTTGTCTCCCTCCCAATCCCATCTTGTTTCATTTACTCTTCTCCTACCCCCTTAGCCCCCCATGTTGCATCTCCTCTCCCTCATATCAGGGAGATCATATGATAGTTGTCTTTCTCCGATTGACTTATTTCACTAAGCATGATACCCTCTAGTTCCATCCACGTCGTCGCAAATGGCAAGATTTCATTTCTTTTGATGGCTGCATAGTATTCCATTGTGTATATATACCACATCTTCTTTATCCATTCGTCCCTTGATGGACATCTAGGTTCTTTCCATAGTTTGGCTATTGTAGACATTGCTGCTATAAACATTCGAGTGCACGTGCCCCTTCGGATCACTACGTTTGTATCTTTAGGGTAAATACCCAGTAGTGCAATTGCTGGGTCATAGGGTAGTTCTATTTTCAACATTTTGAGGAACCTCCATGCTGTTTTCCAGAGTGGTTGCACCAGCTTGCATTCCCATCAACAGTGTGGGAGGGTTCCCCTTTCTCCGCATCCTCGCCAGCATCTGTCATTTCCTGACTTGTTAATTTTAGCCATTCTGACTGGTGTGAGATGACATCTCATTGTGGTTTTGATTTGTATTTCCCTGATGCCGAGTGATGTGGAGCACTTTTTCATGTGTCTGTTGGCCATCTGGATGTCTTCTTTGCAGAAATGTCTGTTCATGTCCTCTGCCCATTTCTTGATTGGATTATTTGTTCTTTGGGTGTTGAGTTTGCTAAGTTCTTTCTAGATTTTGGACACTAGCCCTTTATCTGATATGTCGTTTGCAAATATCTTCTCCCATTCTGTCAGTTGTCTTTTGGTTTTGTGAACTGTTTCCTTTGCTGTGCAAAAGCTTTTGATCTTGATAAAATCCCAATAGTTCATTTTTGCCCTTGCTTCCCTTGCCTTTGGCGCTGTTCCTAGGAAGATGTTGCTGCGGCCAACTTGTTTCTTTAAAGAATCCCAGCCATTGCTACTCCTTTCCATTTATCACTGTCCTGATCATACTGTAGATTTATTTTATAATCCCAAATATTGTTGAAGTCTGTTGTTTTAAAAATATATTTAACCTCAACCTTATCCCATACAATGCTTAGGCCCCAATGTTTACCATATGTCTTTGCAGTGTCAATTCATACATACTCCTACACGCATCAACCCAGAACAATTAGCTAGAATAGTCTGGGTTGCTAGACCAATGAATTGAATGAATCCTTAGAATGTCCAGTATTAAATCCTTATTCCTTACTTCTAGTTTAGTTTTCATCTAAAGTAACATAAATATCACACTCTGAGTTGAATAAGATAGGATAATAGATTATCAATCCCAAATGGAGTTATTGATTCTTTTGCTAGAGCCTGTCTCCCAATTTCATCTTGACCAACTTTGTTGTGAATGTTTTGTTATACAACCAATTGCTCTAACCAAGGACTCATGCTTGTTGTCTCTTTTTCTCTTACCCACTACATCCAATAAGTAATTAATTCCTTTGTGTTCTGCCCCCAATAGACTGCAAATCCATCTCAGTGATCCCATCCTGATCTAGGACATCACATCTTTCTCTCTCAGAAATCTTCAAGTGTCTCCTCCTAAATGATCTTCCTACTTCCAGACTTCCTTCCCACTAATTCATTCTCCACAATCACTTATCTTAAAACATAAATGGAATTACCACACACTTTTATTTAAAAGCACTCGATGGTTTCCAATTGCATTTACAATGAGATCAAATATACTTGTCATGGACTACAAAGCTTACCTCATTCCAAACCCCTCTCCTTTTTTACTTACTGTGCTCCAGCTACACTAACATTAACTTATTTTCTTGAACATTCCAAGCTTCTCTTCAATTCAGAGCCAAGAAATCCCATTATAGCCCCTTTCTTTCTCCAATTCTTCATGTCTTGAACTCATCTTTCATTTAAAATTATTAGCTTAAATACCAATGCCTGTCCTCATTATTCTATATTTGAGAGTATTTTTCTTCAGGACATTTATCAAAGTTGAGATTTATTTTTCATGTTTAATTCTTTTTTTCCCCATTCAACTAGGTAATCAATAAGATAAAAACTTTGTCAACTCTGCCATTGTGACATGAGTTAGCCATTTTCCTAGCACATAGTAAGTTCTTCATAAGTTAATGGAAAGAAAGAGAGAGAAAAAAGAGGGAGGAGGAAGGAAGAAAGAGAGAAGAATGGTTGGAAAAGGAATATGTGGAGAAACAAATGTTTGATTTAGTAAAAACAAAACAAAACAAAAATAAAAACAACCCACTAATCTGTTTAGCTCATACACAATTGGTTTTTCTATATAGCAAAAATTTAGAAAAGTCTGCTACTGCAAGATACTCCCAGGAACTAGAAAATACTTATATTTTTCAGGGGGGACCCTAGTATTACTTTAACAGTTAAACAAAATGTATCATTTAATAGGTCAACAAAAAAGAAAAAATAGAGTATTTTGTGCACCTAATCACGTTATTCTCAAGTTCAATCTTCATTTATGTTACCAAAACTTAGCTATATAATTTTTTCTGATTCTCTCTCTTTTTTTGGCCTTTTTAATAAGTGTTCCTGCTCTCAGATTATAATTTTATTGCATTATTCAATCTTTTAATTTTGGGTTCAAACTGTGCATAATAAAGCAGTCTACATTTTTATAACTCTTCAATTTGTACATTTTCCTTCATGTAGCACATTAATTACATGTCTTTGAACTTTATTTGTCCCCAAACTCTGTCATCTCTGTGAAAATGAAGTCAAGTATATTTAATTAGCATCAATTACTTTTATCTGTGATATGTCTCAAGTGCATTTTTTTCCCTTTACCTATCACTTACCACCAGGGACGCCTTCAAATATTAAATCCTGAAGTGTTTGTGTAAACTTTGTGTATTTTCACCGATAAACTCATTAATAAACTTGTTATTTAGCTATTTGAAATGTTTCGTGAAGGATCAGGCATATTAATGCTACATAAAGTCTTTGTACCAATCTTCAAGATACCTTTCTGTGTTTCACCGCTGTTCTTCCTGCTCTAATTGCCCCAAGGAGATCAGTAATTTAGTAAAAGTGAAAATCACCTAATTAGCTTTTAATTAGTACATGCTTCATATTTCATCATCTTTGGCTACCTAAAACAGACAAGGAAGCCCAAAAGAAAAATGATCTTTTTTTTTAAACAGTTCTGATGCAAACTCCACGCCCTCCAAATTTTTGAATATAAATTAAATACTATCTTTAGCTTCAAGGATTTTTAACCCATGAACCCTACATTCGTATCAGATCTTTCACTATTATAAAGATTTAAAAATAATAACTGATTGTTAAAAACAACCTATTATGTGGTTTGCTTTTGTACTTCTGTTGTTTGAGTTAGGAGTTACTCCAAAGTTAATGAAATAGTTTGTATTATGGAGCCAGAGATTTAAAAAGAAATGGTCAAAATTGGATATATGAATTAATATATGAATTAATGAAATTATTGAACTTTCTGTTTTAAGTAATTATTTAATTCCATTATGTTTCATTACATCCCTTGAGTATTTCAACTGTTCTGGAGACAATTGAAAATATTTAAATAAAGATGAATACTTCAAGAGAAAAACACATCCAATTCAAAATCATGCATAATAGGACAATACAATCTGTGGCAAGCATATACACATTTGCATAATTGACTCAGAATTTTAAGGAAGACATAATACTGATTTTTATCAAACACAAAATGGGTATGTGATGCACTTCTGTGTTTGTCATGGAAAATGTTATACATATATACATTTTATTAAACCTCAAAACAAATAATATTTCAATGTAGTACATACAATAGTATTCTGTAGCTAATCCTTCTGGCAGTATTTACCATGGTTGTTATGTGTTTATGCAATTTATTAAATATAATATTTTGGAGACAACTAAATACATTTTAATAATTTTATTTGAATACTGAACAGACTAATTTCTAAGTTTTTTTAATGATTCTGTAGATTATTTTGTAGACTGCTTCACTTAATATATGCTGGAAATAAATTATCATAATACACTGAGGGTTAAAGTCAAATATTAATTTTGGTATGCCGCTGAATATTTATTTCAAAATTGTAACTGTGTGTCACACAGAGCAGACAATATGTAAATACATATCTAAATATTATAAAAACCTACAAATTGCTTATAAATAGCAACATTAAATTATTAAACAAATACCAACACCTTTATATTTATTTAAGCATATTACAGTAAGAGTTAAAATACACAGAGCAATTACTATTCTATGAGAAGCTATCCAGAAAACTATTTTAGTTTTATATGTGCTGCTGAAGCGAGCACCAGAAAACTATTTTAAATATACAAGACAGTAGCACTATCCTTACAATTTAACAGTAGAATAATATCCTTAAAACCTGGAAATTATTAGGTATAAAAGTTTAAATAATAAAGCTTTTAGAGAAACTGTAGGAAAATATCTTAGCAACCATGGCAAAGGCAGATATTTCTCTTTTTTTTTTTTTAACATTTCTTAACTAGGTCACAAAAAGCCCTAATCACATAAGAAATAAACCTAATTGAGAATTTCTATTCACCAAAAGACACCACTAGGAGAGTACTAAGATAATCCTCCAAGTGCTTTAATATAAAATATAAATATCCAGTCGTATGCCAGAAAATGTTTAACAACTAACTTTCCTGTTTTTTAGTGTTTGCCAATATGTGTAGTATAAAAATTTCTACCATGGCAGATTTTCAAACTACCAAGCAGCTCTCTAAATTCCTGACACTTTAATGGTTCGCTCTTGTGCATCAGTTTGAGCTAGCTCCATCACAGAGGGTTCAATACCCACTACACACAAAATGAAAAAGGATTCACAGTATAGTAGAAAAGGGGCAAGTCTTAACACTTCAAAAAGGAGAATATTCATATGACAAATAATCATCACAAATACGATAATCATAAAAGTGCCATCAATCTTCCAGGTATTCAAATTGAAATATTTCTATTTTACATTTCTATAAACACGCCGATTTGGCTAAAATAGAAGGATAAAAAATTCTACAATGTTAGTTAATATTTGGAGCAACAGAAATCTCACATCCTGCTCCCAAAAATCAATACAATCACTTTGGCAAACTTTCAGTCTCTACTAAAGTAGAACATATGCATATCCTGTATATCCAACAAAATACATGCATGCATTTCCTAAAAGACATGTTCCAGATGTCCACATAACCACTATTCATAAGAACCAAAGAATGGAAGCTACCTGAATGCTTATAAATGGGAGAGAGGATCATAATTTGGTACATCCACACAGCTGAATACTAAGCAGCAATAAAAATGAGTGATTAATCACTGCATAAAATCTTACAAATGTAATGCTAAGCAAAAGAGGCAAAGTAGTAACTACTGTATGACTTCATTTGTAGGATGTAAAACGGAATAATCTATCCTTCTAGAAGTCAATATAGTGATTATTTTCCATGGATAATTACCAAGAGAGTACTATGCAATGGGTTTCAAAGTATACTAATGTTCTTTTTTTTTTTAATGTGAGAGCTGGTTATATGGATGGGTGTGTTTATTTCGTTAAAATTTACTGAAACTGTATACTTAAGATATGAGCAAGATTAGAGATGATAAATAATGATAAGTGTAATTTTTAAAAATATTTTGACATATTTTATAAGTTGAATTAACTTGTGAGGAAAGTTCATTTAGGTATATTTGTAAAATATAAATACAATTTAACAATACCTATTTGGATTAAAATTATTGCTCTTTACACATCCAAATAATGTATTTCATAAAAAAATTATTTCATTATTAACAGAGTCCACTTGGTAGAGCAGTGGAATTTTCCCTTGCTTCTATTTGACACTTGTCTTCAATAATCATATGTTGAGTGTCTCAAAAAAATGTAACCAAAGCATATACCTTAGAATGCCCCAAGGTGGTTATTCCCTACAGACTCTTAAAAAAACTTCTTCAAGATACATTTTGATAAGGTTGTATGTCAAATTAACAAGTTTATTCAATCACCTTTGTGTTTCTGAAGATATCATTTACCCAGAAATATAAAATGTATGACACAATTGCCCGTATTATCTGCATTTTATTTTTATCAGTTGAAAGCTAAATCTTTATTATGTTTACTATTAAAGAAGACATAAACTGAAAATTATCTTACTAAAACAACAAAAGTGAAATTGTTTACTTAACATTCTGTAGTAATTAATTATAAGTGGAATCCAGATTCACATGTGTAATTGAATACATTAACCAAAGAAACTGACAAATTAATAAGGCCCATAATATCACCTTAGAAGTCACTGATTACTTCTTATCATTTCTTTTTCCATCATTACATATTTTACTTTCAACTTCCTAAAGCTCCAATATTAAGCTTTCATAGAGGAATCCAATTTTGATAAGTCTTGACAGGTGATGAAATAAGTTTTCCTTTCAATAACTCATTGCCTCTATTCATTGCCATCAAATGGACCTCATTATAAAAAATTTTAATATATAAAATTGTCATTCATGTCCAAAGAACTTTTTCAGTAGTATAAATCTTACCTTTCTGAACAATGCCTTCAAATTCACTTAGAGCCTATCAAAGACTATTTCAAATGATCGTTATTATAATCTACCCAAGAACATAAACATTTAATAGAAAATATCACACATTTTCTTCAACATTTATGTAAAAGTATGATAAAGTGTCAAGAAAACTATGCAAATTACCTTTATATTTACAGGTATATTTACTGATATATTATCAAGCAGGGATAATAAAGAGGATAAAGAACTTTTATTAATTATACTCTTACCATAAGCTCACCGGTTAGGAATTCAGACAAAAGTTCACCACCCCGAGACCTAGAAAAGTATAAGCAAAAATATTTTCTATCAGTACTGGCATCATATTCTAATTTAAGCATTACAAAATGTTAAATAGTGATTCAATATTATGAAAATTTTTCATTGTATGAGTAATTAGTATACACATAATTTGACAAGCAATTTTGACTACAATATTCTTCTAAAATAGCATTATCATTACTCAGCTTACATCAAACTATTGTGATTTAAGATTAATTACTCTAAGTTGAGCTCTTTAATGCAGGGATGACAAACAAGTAGAGAAATTTTACTGTCTCCTTTGTTTCCTCTAGACCTCTGGGTGTCGGGCATATTTGCGAGCAAAATTTATTTTGCATATATTACAGAACCTGATTCTCAGTTACCTTCATTTAACAGTTTCAAATGTATGCACACTCATACACATACACAGTTGCTATGCACGTGGGTGTACACATATGCATATGCAAATGCAAATGTTATCATACTGCAATCCTATATTTATCTTTGCTTTATCTGTTTAAATCAGTGGAGAATATATAACTTTGCATGAATATAAATATTGTCTATCATAATACAAAGGCTGCATAGTACTCCATAGTTTGTTGCACACCTTAAATTGTTTAAGATATTTGATTAAGCAGTGACACTATATCATATTGGTTATTAGTATCATCTTTGAATTGAGCCATTTAGTTACCATTATATGTGATCATTATTTAATAGTTAATGTGCTTTGCAATAGTTTTAATATTTTGATGCAGTGGTAACCTACCAATTACACATATATATTAAATCCTTGAATTTGTTTCCTTCTAGGTAGATTCTGTTCTATATGAACAAAAGAATAGATTGAAGATTTAATCTTTTCCATCAGTGAAGAAATTAGTAACCTTTATAAACCCTTTAGAAAACTATGAATGACTGGTATATAAGCAGGTGTCCACTGTATGACAATCTTACAATTTAAGATAATAGAAGAGAGAAACCACAATAGATTGGATCTATTATGTAATGCCTTAATGAGTAGTGTTGTTGTTAAGGATATGTTTTTCTCAAAGGACTGTGAATTAAATTATTCCAACTAGTTTCTACTGTAATTGAAGGAAACATATGACATAGTTTGTCTGCCAAAGAAATGATATTTAACTCTTAGAAGGAATTATCATATGTGAAAATGACTCTGACACTAAAGGAACTACTTGAGTAGTGAAATAAAATGTTTCTAATACCCTTCTGATGATATGTTAGCAGAAATCAAAACATCACTATCTCTGAGTTGTGAACGTTCACATTAAAATTTATTTTTCTGCCAATTGAAATGCATGTGTGGAGTAAAATTTTCAATAATGAATGCTCAGACCTCTTGGTCAAAGTCATTGGCTAACTGGTGGCAAGGACTTGACTGCTTTCTGAGTCTTTGATTCTCATCCTGTTGTATTTCCCTGCAGTTATTGACCGTTACTTCAGGTCTCCTTGTTTCTGAGTTGGAGATGCTATTTCTTAGTCTTCCACAGATGTGTCTCCTGTGCGTTCCTTTTACAAATTCCAGTGCACAGGGATTAACCTTGTGAACCTGCTATTCATTCTCTACTGTGTTCTGCTTTTATTTCCCCTGCAGGAACAAGGAGTGAGAAGATGACTTCAAAAGATCCATTTCCTACTGACACTCAATAAAAAGGAAGCCATTCCCAAGAATCTAGTGTAATCTGATTACTTATACTTCAACAAGTCAATCAGGAAATTACATAATGTCCTGCCCCCTCTTCCTTTTTTACCAAGAGATGCATCAAGTTAAATATGAAGTAAATGTTAAAGGGTTAAGTGTTAAAATTTACATTTGGCTGAAGCAAAGTATCACCATTGTAAAATGAACTCCTTGGAGATATATATATATATATATATATATATATATATATATATAAAAGTTTGTAGTTATTATTATTATTTTTTAATTAAAGATTTAAAGTCAAACAAAATCTAAGGTTTGACATTATAAAACAGGAATAATAATTTTTTGTAGCACTATCAGATGCTAGACCACTCCTACAAGTACTACGTTGCATATTTGTGATATTAAATGGACAGTTTTAACTGAATAATAGAATTTCAACATAACAAACACATAAGAGAATTTATGTCCTCCACTTATATCTAGAATGCTTATCTATATCTGAAAGTGAATATTCAGGTAATAACAGTAAATCCAGTAGACATCCTTGTTTGTATTATGGGCATTGTTATACTGAGTAGATACATTATACACTCAAGACTGTACGTCATGACCCATGAGTAAATTCAGGGATTCCAAATCATATTCAACACATTTGGCTAGTTGGTCTTCAAAGCAAAAGCCAAACCAGAGAGGTGATTTTAGGCATATAAGAAAGCCAAAGCAGAAGTGTGGCTCACCCCAATTTTAATCTACTTTCTTAAAATGATTTGCATGGCCTGACTCAGGCAAGTATACTGACTATTGGGACACAATTAAAGGAGATAAAATAATCTTAACATGATGTAGATAAGAAAACTATTTTAGGGGAAAGACTTGTAGTGAAGGATCAGTAATTAAACTGTCAGTGACACTGGTACTATGTTAGAGTTTTATCATTGATGCATTTGAGGAAGTTTTACTTCATAGATAAGAATCTAGTAAATAGATTTGATCAGATACTCTCCTTTCACTTGTACTTCTTGTCCATGTGGGGGTAGCCATTCAGAAAGAATTTATGCTGAGCAAAGTAAGCAGACTTCAGCAAAATTGCAATTTGGGTAATTCTGAAATTCTAATATCCTAAACCTATCAGAAATCTCCATAGCTGTCAAAGTATTGCAAAAATCTTGAGCAGTTGTACTTGAATTAGTATTTCTATAAATTAATTAATGCTATTAATGAATGTGCCTATCAGATATGTGACTCAGCTTTTGAAGAAATTCATGGAATCAGTATTTCAGATGGTGATTTTCTCTGATGCTAAAAAGAATTAGACTGTTTTATCTCTTCTTGGCTCACTTTTACAGGGGAGTTCAATATTTTGGAGGAGGAGAAGGAAGCAGAATTTTTATTTTTTTTATTTTTTTTAAGATTTTAAAAAAATTTTTTAAATTTATTTTCAGCGTAGCAGTATTCATTGTTTTTGCACCACACTCAGTGCTGCATGCAATCTGTGCCCTCTCCAATACCCACCATCTGGTTCCCCCAACCTCCCCACCCCCTGCCCCTTCAAAACCCTCAGATTGTTTTTCAGAGTCCATAGTCTCTCATGGTTCACCTCCCCTTCCAATTTCCCTCAACTCCCTTCTCCTCTCTAACTCCCCTTGTCCTCCATGCTATTTGTTAGGAAGCAGAATTTTAAAATGATTTGGAAACCTAAAGGTTGTGAAGTCATTTTAAGTAATTATAAAAAATAGTATATGATAGTGAATAAATTTAAAGATAGTTTGATGGGCTTAGGAAAATCATAGTTAATCAGCAATGGATAAGTAGAACAACGCTAATATTTCCACACTCTATGTCATGTATCCTACATTGATATCACTAAATTCTCTTTTAATACTATTATTTAAAAAACAATTATTTTCCACATTCTCAGAAAAGACGTTGGAAGCTAACAGTTGCATGAGTAAACGGCAAAATGTCTTATTGCTAGTACATTATGGAGTAAAAACTCAACCCAAGCATAATCACATTCAAAATCCCGATTAATTCATATACCAGGGTAGAATCATATTAATGAATAGCATTTACTGAATACATACCATATGTCAGGTATTTTGTGGGTATTAACTCATTTAATTCTTACAACTGTATCTCTAGAGATGAAGTGAGCTGCCCTTTTTTATACTTTCTTTTATTTATTTTTTAAACACAGAGATTCTGGCTTCAGAGACTGTGCTGTGAAGTATTACATCATAGTCTACCTGATACTTAATCGTCATGAGTGTTCTCAGAAGAGGTATTTCAGTGTGCATGTTTACATTTTTTTTTCAAGTTGGGGCATCATGTACATATAATTGCACATTCATTATGTGATGATCATTTTGGTTGGTTGATCCTAAGTAATAACAATGATAGTATTTAGTGAATATATTCATGTCAGGAAGTATGTTAGGTGCTGTAAATTCATCTCATTTAATTCCTATAGTAGTCCTAACAGGTATTATGGTCACCCTCATCACATAGATAGGAAAATTGACTAAAAAGATAAATATCCCCAAGAGCACAGAGTAAGTAAAAGGCACAGCTAAGTTTCAAACACAAACTCTCTCAACTTTATTAGTGTGATGCAGCATAAAGATTCTGTCTTCCAATAGGGAGGAAGTTTGAAAGAGGTTAGAGGCTCCCATTTTAGATCACTTAGAAAAAAAATTAAAACTTCAACTTCTTAAATCAGAGCTCTGACTACACCCTAATTAAAAAAAAAAAACAAATCTATAATAATAGCAAATAAATTAAAATCTTTCCAGTCTTATAATGCCAATATATTATAATTAATTATAGATAGTGACAGCCTCTCAGTGTCTAATTCATTAAATGTTAAACTGAAACTATGCATTATTTATTAGACATGCCAATTTCTAAAATTTTCTGCCAATAAATTAGAGAGAATACATAAGATTTTACAAAATATGTAAATTTCATGTAATAAATGCATAATTTGGTATAGGTTATCAGAAACAGTTACTTGGAGAACCAGATAGTTTTCTATTCATTTATGAAAATGCAAATAATGTATAAAAAAAACACTTTGAACTCTCATTTCTTTCAAGACTGCCAAGCTTATCATCTCAGAAACATACTCCTGTTATAATTATAGGGGAAATGTTTGAGGAAAAAATAGGTTGTTTCAGTGAAAACTGGCATATTTTAAACTCTCAATAAATAACTAATGAAAACCTAAATGCTCCAATAAACAAATGTTCCCCAGATAGGCCCTTAGGAAGAAAGCTATCCTGTATTTAGGTGCTAGATTTTACCTTAGCTCAGTATCCATACTTTCTCAATGTATTTTTCAGTACCTAGATCATTTCTTTCAATGTAGATTTTAAACCTTGGGTAAGTTGGAGTAACAGGCAATGATGGATTTTGGGACTATCAACTCATCCCATGATTAGATAATCTATGTAAATCTGTTGTTTAACCATAACTATATATAACATATATAACTATGTGGTATAGGTTTAGTAATGCATATATCTATATTTACTGAATAACAATGTGTCAATCTCTATTTTAACAGAATGTGAGGTTAAAGTGATGAACAATACAAAGATGGTCTATTCTCACAGATGTTATACCCTGGTTACTGATATTATATTTAATGATACAATGTTTTGTTGCCACTCTCAAGAGCCACTAGATACAGACTGTCATAAGAGTCTACACACTTTAGTAAGGATTGGTCTTTAGAATTTTCAAATACCAACATAGTAAGCTTTATTAAGTTCAAGAGGGTTTAATATTATGGCAGAACATTCCAGTTATTCCCCTATCCATATAATGTTGTTTTTAATAAGAGAACCTCTGATTTTAGCTGGGTTCATGGGAATAAGACTATGATCCTTAGACTTGGTGCCATAAGACCAAGTTCTTGCAAAATACATATGTGGAAGTAGAATGAGTGACTTCTAGAAAGTGTCACTGAATGTAGAAAATATGTAGAGAGTATCCTTGACCTTTCTCCCATTAATTTCTCACTAGAATGCAGAATAAGTGCCTGGAGCGCCCGCAGTCATTTTGTATCATGACAGATGACCCTCACCTCCTTGTTCTGTTAAACTCCCAAGCAGAGTACTAAAATAGGAGGAGACTGGATCCTGAACTGGATCCTGAACAGCAGTGAGTGTCATCTCAGACTTGGAAGGATTATCTCTTGAATGTGAGCAAGAAATAAATTATATAGAAACAGGAAATAGATTAGAGGCACCAAGGAGTGAAAAAAATGGGAATGACTGCTGATGGGTACAGAATTTCTTTTTGGATAAGAAAAACATTCTAAAATTAGTTACTGTTTGTGCAATGCCAAATATACTAAATCCACTAAAGTGTGCACTTTAAAAAATTATACAAAAATGAATTTTACGGTATGTGAATTATACCTCAATAAAGTATTATTTAAAACATGTTTGCCTTATTTGCCCTATTAGTCTAATTTGCTCTTAATAATTTGGAAACATTTTACTGTGCTAGAAAACTGTATAGCATATTGTGTAGCATATTTTGGAACTCAAATTTGTTTGAATTTATTAATTTCCTACTATGCATTAGCATGTTTGAAGAAATTAGGGGAATTAAAAATAACAACAGCAGGGGCACCTGGGTGGCTCAATCGTTAAGCGTCTGCCTTTGCTTGAGGTCATGGTCCAGGGTCCTGGGATCCAGCCCCACATCCGGCTCCCTGCTCAGAGAAAGGCCTGCTTCTCCCTCTCCCACTGCCCCTGCTTGTGTTCCTTCTCTCACTGTCTCTCTCTCTGTCAAAAAAAATAAATATAATCTTCAAAAAAATAAAAAATGAAACAATAGCAACAAAAAACAATCTCTGTCTTCCATAATCTACAGTCTACTGAGGAAAGAGGCTATTCATAAATTAACTAACACCAAGACCTGATATTAACCATCCAGGGCTTTTGTGAGGATTTTATCACATGAGAGGGAGTCACTTGAAAACTACTAAATAACAAAATTCATGATTAGAAAAACAGAAAGTTGCCAATAAACATGGATCATATACGTTAGGCTGGAATCCATGATTTAGCCTGTTGGTAACTGTGCCTTTAATTACTTTGTATCTAAATGAGTATCTGTTTTGACATTGTGCTTACAAAAAACAAAAATGTTAAAAACCACTAAATAAAGTATAAAAGCAATGATTACAAATATTTCTGGTGTCAAATAGTTAAAGAAACAACATTAAACAATCCGTTTTGGCGGTAGGGACTTAAATCTTTTAATCTAAAATGTGTGGATCCTTATGTGTGATATTCTGAATCAAATATCACTATTCTGAAAAATGTCTCTAAACTATTCAAAACACTGAACTTTTATGGAAAATGTTTCCTTTGGGGGCACCTGGCTGACTCAGAGGAGCATACGACTCTTGATCTTGAGGTTATGAGCTGAAGCCCCATGTGGGGTATAGAGATTACTTAAATAAATAAAACTCTTAAAAAAAAAAAAGTTTCCTGTTATGTGGATATGATTGGCAACAATAACCTCAAATTATAAATGGTTACATAATAAAGAAATCCTCCAAATTTTTCATGAGTGATTTCACCATAATTTTGCTAAGTTAACATTCAGCCACACTAATTGATAAAGCTTCAAAAATAATAATGTCATCATAAAAGTTGTCATGCATTTACTATACGATACACCTGAAACTAATAGAACAGTGTTGTTAACTATACTGGAATTTAAAATAAAATTAATTTTTTAAAAAAATGAAAAAAAAATGTGGTCATGCTACAGATATCTCTATACATTTGAGAAGAAATGTAAATTAAATTTAAATCCCAGCACAATATGATGGTTCTTTAGTTACTGGAAATGATTATACTGGAAAATCTGTAAGAATGAGTGAAAGTTCACAGGATTGGCTTAACCTTTAAGTGAATTAATTGGTTACTATAGCAACGTTAATTTTCATCTCACTTCAACTGTTGCAGGAGCTCAAATAGGCTTTGGAGCTTCATTCAGTTCTATATTCTTTGGATATATACCCAGAAGTGGGGCTGTTGGATTAGATGGTCATTGCATTTTCAATTTTTTGAGAAACTCCTGTATTATTTTTCGTCATGGCTGTATCAATTTACATTCCCACCAATAGCACACAAGTATCCCCTTTACTCTGCATTTTTGTCAACACAAAATTATCTCTAGTATTATCTAGATATCTCTAGATATTATCTCTAGTCTTTTTGAATACAGCCATTCTAACAGATAAGAGGTGATACCTCAGTGTAGCTTGGTTTTCATTAGTAATGTTGAGCATCTTTTCATGTACCTGTCGGCCATTTATAAGAAAAATGTCTATTCAGCTTTTCTGCCTATTTTTAAGTCAGATTTTTAAAGTTATGATTATGAAGCTATATGAATTCTTTGTATATATGGATTATTAACCTCTTATCAAATAAACGGTTTGCAAATACTTTGCCCATTATGTAGGCTGCCTCTTTCATTTTGCTAATGGCTTCCTTTGCTGTGCAGAAGCTTTTTAGTTTGATGTAGTCCCATTTGTTTATGTTTTTGCCTTTATTGTTTTTGCTTTGGGTGTCCTTATTCAAAAAATAGTTGCCAAGACCAGGCTGAAAGAGCTTTGCAGTGAATAAAAGGGAAAGCTTCAGGTATGCTCTGAATGGAGCCTGTTAGCATAGAAAAGCTGGAGTGGACTAATTACAAGGAGAATATCCTATGAGATTGGTTTAGGGAACATATTTGGCTTTCTCCAGTTTGTTAGGAGTTGGAAACGTAAAGTGAAGGGTGAATAGTAAAAATTAAGGGAATTGGCTGTTATCCTCCTGAAAATGTCCTGTATTTCCTGGACTTTCCTGACCATTCTGAGCCAGTTGCTGTAGAGGTTGTGGTTTGTCTTCCTCGGCTTGCTGGTTAGAGTTCTATTGTTATATATGGTCTGGCTGTTGTCCATTTGTTTATTAGTCTCACGTATCTTATTTTTCATTTTTCCACTCCAATTGCAGGAGCACCCCTCAACTCAGCCACTAGTTACATTAAAAAAATAAATAAATAAAGTTTTTATTTATTTATTTGACAGAAAGAGAAAGAGAGAGCATAAGCAGGGGAGCTGCAGGCAGAGGGAGAAGCAGAGGCAGAGTCCCCACCAAGCAGAGTGCCTAATGCAGGACTCCATCCCAGGACCTGGGATCATGACCTGAGCTGAAGGTAGCGGCTTAACCAACTGAACCACCCAGGCACCCTGCTAATTACATTTTTACTGCATTATGTAGCCTTGAGGGCAGATTGTCTCAGCTTCCCATCACCAAAGAAGAATATAATATTTGAGAAGTATATTGGTTCAGTGAACGTTTAACACAATAAAAAATCTAATATGATTGGCATAGTGGGAATTATTACGTGCTTATGAGTATGTAGTAAAGTTGTAATTTTATGGATTGAGTCTTGTGTACCAAAGCATTTGTTATTTTAATGTTGAAAATATTTTATTAAACATTCTTATTTCTTCTAGTTGTCAACTGTCCATATGAAATGTATGCAAACTATATTAAAGATAATTAGTCTCAAGATACATATTTTCCACAATTCTATGAGGTAAAACACCTTTGTTTCAACTACTTAATACCCCATTTCTTTTTTCTTTTATTTTTTTAATAGAAAAATCCATGAACATTTGCATATTTATCTATCACTTCTACTAGATAGGTTGAACATTGATAAATGACAGGGACTAGTGAGATACTATGTAAGTTTATAACCTTGTTTACATATGTAGGCTATTCCGATATACACCTATCAACAATGGAGAGAAAATGTTTTTCTTTAATATGATTCTTTAATCTCTGATTTCACTAGCATAGCAGATTTATTCCATTTTACTAACATCTGAAGAAAGATTTAGCCATTGACTTGCTCTTCGTCATCAATTAACAAGTGTTTATTAAGTATATATTTATTACATGTCTAAACACAATATCAGATTTTGGGAAATATAAAGCATTAGCCCTCACTAATGATGTTCAGTTACAGAGACCAGTCTATCATATCAATGTTAAACAACAAAGGAGAGGGAAATATATGTGAACATAGGATGCAAAATATATGGTACAAATAGAATTGTTGTACCTGGTAGGAAAAAGGAGGAAAAATGGGCCTTCCTTTAGAGGAATACAAACCAGAAACAGTTTCAGGCTGTATCAAACCTAGCATTAACTTTTAGTTGTAGGGCATCTGGTGAGTCATTCCTTACTGAGGCTGCAATAGTAATGACTACAATGGACCATGATAGTAATGATGATCACAAACACGTAAGAATTACAGGTGTTCTAGAATTTTCATACACTAGTCAATTTAATTAATTCTCCTAACAACCCTAAATAATAGGGCACTTCTATTATATCTATTTTATAGATAAATTCACTGAGGAACTGAGCAGCTAAGTAACTCCCTCAAGGGCATAGTTCTAGTTAGGAGAAGACTCTGCTAATGATACATTCTTGTGTGTTGTTAGAATTTATATGCGATAATTTAGTTGAGGCACCAACTATAGTGACTGATTCTTGGTAGCCGCCCAACAAACATCACTTTGCTTCCTTCTAATTGAGTATGAGTTACTACAGTGCCTCTCAAACACATCAGAATGGTTTTGTTATCCACAGATATCTGGGCCAGGGCTCCACAGTTTCTTATTCATTAGGTGAGGAGTGAAATCCCCAAATTTGCATTTCAAAAAGTTATTAATGGCTGTTGATGCTGATCCAGAAACCCCACTTTAAGAATCACTGAGTCAGTGCTTACTAAAGGGAATCCCAGTTATGTAGTCTTGCCTCTCAAGGCTCAGAATTCCATAAAGACTCTGTTTTGAGAACTTTAGATTACACAAACAGAACAAAAATAGGATACATACAGATTGGTTAGTAAAAGAGAAACATGCCCATTGAAGTTATTTAATTTTTTAATAATCAAATCTGGTTAAGATTTATAAAATAAAACCCAAATGCAAATAAAACTCAGTTGGTTAAATACATTCTGCCAGTCACTGTGGAGCATTTGTAATGTTTCTATTTGTTAAAATACGTATTTTAACAAATAGGCTCATACAGCAAATACTGTTCTATAAAGCATTTATATTATATATAATTATATATAATATTGCATATGTTATATATAGATATATGTAATTATATATTATTATATATTATATATATTTATATATATATATATATTACTCAAGGTGCACTATATCATGATCATTTTTCTATATTCTTTAAGAATGTGAGTTTCATAAGGGCAAGAATCTTGGGGCACCTGGGTGGCTCAGTGGATTAAGCATCTGCCTTCTACTCAGGTCATGATCCCAGGGTCCTGAGATGGAGCTCTGCAGCAGTTTCCCTGCTCAGAGGGAGTCTGCTTCTCCCTGTACCCCTCCCTCCACATGTGCTCTCCCTTTCTCATCCTCTCTCTCTCTGTGTGTCTCTTTCAAATAAATAAAATCTTCAAAAAATAAATAAAAATGTAGACAAGGATCTTTATTCCCTTATTTGACAAATCCCAAATGCTTAGGACAGAACCTAACATGTAGAAGGTGTTTCTAAATATCTCCACATCACTCACTAATTTTTTCGGTTAAGAGGAATTACAGAGTCAAAAGATATGAATGGTTTTACAGCTCCAGATTGGTATTAGCAAAATGACCTCCAGGAAGAATGCACCAGCTTCTGCTCCCACCAGGGCTGTGTGCTTGTGCTATTTCCGTTGTTCATAAACACGACTTCATATAGCTGCAAATAGTAACAATTACTGCTACATGTGTTTACCATATGTTGCTTTTCAAATTTTAACATCCCTAAAATCAAGATGCATGCCCAATGGAATAATTTAGCTTTTTTTCTTCCCTTTGTAGAGTTCTATAAAAATAATGATTTGTCTTATAGCTCATGGCATTTTAGATTCAAAAAAGAAAATTCCAGTGACACATAAATCTTGGTACTGTATTTGTGAATACTAGTCATAATTACCTCAAAAGCTATCTAATACTGTTAAACATTTTGAAATATCACTGGAACACTATGTGCTAAATGCTGTCTTAGAGCTCTGATTAACTACATAAGAAATATCCTATTTTCCATGGGTTTACTGACGAATCAGAAACTGATGACCTGTCTTAATTGCTACAACTCAGTATTACTTGTCCTATATTTTAAAGAGATAAGAGAAAAGGAGAATATGGCACTGGGTTTAAATTAACAGAAAACATTTGTAAAAGAAAACATATTAGGAGATAAGCAAAAAAAGTGAATATATCTGTAATCAAAAATCTCTAATTTTTCCATGGAAGAAATATATAAAATCTTTAAAAAGACTTTTCTGAGTTTATCTGTCATATGCTGCCACAGTGTGCTGTTTTTACTCTCGAAAAATCAAAAACTAAACACATATCAGATAAAACTATAGCTGTATTTTTTTTCTCACTATTAGATAATTTTCAACACTTTTAATCTTTAGGAGTAAATATTACTCCAATGACCTAAGAAAGAGGAGATGGCATGGATTGCTTCAAATGACAAATAAGCATCATAAAATGGTCACCTTTACTAGTAACACCTAAAAACTAAAATTGATAAATTTTTGTCTTAAAATTGAACATATGCCTTTTGCAAAATAATATTGAAATTCTCTTAAGACTCAATTCCTCCAAATGGAGATACAAAAAGTTTATACTTGATTACAAAGATTAACTGATAAAATGTATGTAAAGTGTCAGAAAAGTTCTAACTCATAGTAACTATTCACCAAATATTAGCTATGATGATGATGCTGATAATTAAAATATTTAGAAAATAGGACACCTGGGTGGCTCAGTGAGTTAAGCATCTGCCTTTGGCTCAGGTCATGATCTCAGGATCTGGGATCAAGCCCTGTGCTGGGCTCCCTGCTCAGCTGGGAGTCTGCTTATCCCTTTGCCCCTCCCCCTTCTCATGCTCTCTCTTTATCAAATACACAAAAGATTAATATACATATAAAATAAATCTATGTAGCCACTGTAACTAAGGTTTTCTCTTTTCATTTTTACTTCTATAATTAACACTTGGAGAATGCACAGTAGTAGTGGTGGTATAATCACCCATTTTCATAAACATGACTACAGAAAAACATTAGCTTCCTTTTCTCTACTGCAGAAAGGGTGAGGAATACAAATATGTACATGCACACATGTATGTATATCTGATATTATATCTGTACTCACTTCTGTAGTGGTTTGAATATTGGACAGTGTTTCTCCTTAAAGAACAGGAAACATGGTTTTGTTGTTGTTGCTTGTATTTAAATAGTTTATTTAACACACCTGTGAGAGAATATGATGAACAGGATTTGAGGCAAGAGGCAGTACCTTTGACGGAAAGGTTGAGGATGTGGGAGGGAGTCACTCCAGATTGCAAGAAGGTGGAGACTAAATACCAAGAGATTGAGCATGGGGACTTTCCCAGAGAGCACCTCCAAGAGCTGAGATAATCTTCCTAAGTGAGAGGATGCTCTGTCCTGGAAGTAAAACTAGGGGAGAGCCAAGATTAAGGTCATCGAGGAAGTTTAGTCATTTTCCTCTGATCTTTAGCCTTTGTTGAAGGTATGAATTATCAGCTAGACAACTCATCCCTTCCTCAACACAGCACAGCACCCATCCACCAACTGTACAGAAAGAGTGACATCTTGATGACCTCAGCATGCTTTTCCTTAACCGAGGAAGACATGGGCTTCCCAAGACCTAGGACATCTGTCGCCTGAGTAAAGGTGTTTGGAGTCTTGGCTATCTATTGGCATGATAGTGTCGGATAGCACTGTAGTATCTGTACATAAATGATAGTAGCTAATGATGCAGTTATTGCAATTTTTTAGTATCCCTGTTGCATTAAAACTGTCAGTTTAGTTTGGATTATTTTAGAACACAAAGGAAGAACATAATAAAACAGAACAACAACAACAAAAAAGACAAACATAGAAAGATAAATGAATGAGATACATTTCCTTAGATACCAATGTTAAAGTATTTTGTCAGTTCTCAAGATAGGCTTTATAATGGAATTAATGCAAAACACTATTCTTATTATCATCTAGTGCAAATAATTTTTCTCTTTGGAGTGTTCATTATCTTATGAACACACACACTCTTTGGAAAAGTTTGTATTTAACTAGGAAAAATATATGTAATTAAGAATAACCATAGTACATATATTTATTCATGGGCAAAAGAATAGGCATGTGTACATTGTTTATCATTACACTTAAATAGGTATTGATTTATATAGTGCTTATTCTAATGTTTCAGTCATAATCATGAGTTAGAAATAGGAACTAGTAAAGGTTTCTTTAGTGAGTATCTTTTGATCATAAAGGCCATAAAAAATAAACAGCATGCCAACAGAATAATTCTTGTCTGAGTGTTCTACACGTTATGCAAGTATCACATGTAAACACCTTTACATATTCAACAAAGTATTCAGAGGCACCTTTTGTATTTCCTTAATGGTTCTTGGAAGAATGATATCATACTGTATTTTTCCATTGTTTACTTTATAAAGAGCATCATTATTTTTTTAAATTTAGAGAGGTCAACTGTTATTGTTAATATACAGAAATAGTTTTAAAACATCACCTCATTAAAAAAAATCACCTCATATATCATTTATGATGGTAGCCTCATTTTTCAAATACTAACAAAATGTAGAAGGAATGATTGATTACAAGTTTTCTTTCAGATGCTACAGCAACAAACAAAAAGCTGAAATAATGTAGTCTAGGATGCGGTTAAAGAATAAGACTTTAGCGTATGCACCAGGTCATATTCTTTAAACCAGTATCTAAATAACCTAATAAGTGGAGAGGAGAAGGGAGTTGAGGGAAATTGGAGGGGGAGATGAACCATGAGAGACTATGGACTGAAAAACAATCTGAGGGTTTTGAAGGGGTGGGGGGTGGGAAGTTAGGTGAGCCTGGTGGTGGGTATTAAGGAGGGCACTTATTACATGGAGCACTGGGTGTGGTGCATAAACAATGAATTGTGTTACACTGAAAAGAATTTAAACTTTAAAAAAAGGTAAAAAAATAAAAAAATAAAAGTGGATAAATAAATAAATAAATAAATAACCTAATAGGATTATGTATGTGAATTGGACAATACACTGAACTATTATTAACTTAAATTCATTCTAAATATTTGGGTAAAAGGAAATACAAAAAACACCTGGCCCTTAATTTAAGATGTCTTTCAGAAATACAAGATATATATATAGTATATATAGATATATATGTATATATGTGCTATATATATATATGTATATATATATATAGTTATTCACAAATCACACAAGTCAGTATATAAACTTTATCATGAATAAAATTGGGATCCATTTTTTGACAAGACTATTCTACTGTGAAGAAACTGGAAGGGTCAGAGAAAGCAGGTTTTGGGACTGAGAAAGAAGTATTTAGCAGGAATGAAGATGCATTGACAGGTGTCAAACAAGCTATAGATGGGAAGCTCCCAGTGTCTGAGAAACTAAGGCAAATAATAAGAGAGAGGGAAGAGGCCTTAAACATCTGCAGGAGCTCTGATATGGAGAGGGGAGGAGGGAAAGGAGGAGGATCAAAATTATAGTTAAAATCAAAAAGTGGACAAAGACAAACAAAAGTGACCACACCCATTGCAGGCTATCAGCCCATTCAAGTAAAAAGGAAAAAAGTCATAACCTTAAACAAAGTTAAAAATGCTTATCACTATAGTTGACAATGGCATATTAACCACACTGATTTCACAACATTTTATATATGAAAGTGAGTAAAGAGCAATGGAAGTCTTAAATTCCATTTAGGAATAAAGAAGTAATCTCATAGATTAATCAAGAAAGGAAAGGAAAAAACCTAAAATTGCTTTAGGATGATACCCTTTGGAGTACTGATTGTTCAAACTGATAATTACAGAAATATGCATCCTTAGAGAACTATTCAAAAACAAAAATACTGTAGAAGTGCAAAAACAAAAGTGGGAAAAATTTTATAAAACTAGAGGAAGTCAACAGTGCCAGAAATTGAAGAGATAGGAACAATAAAAAACATCAATGGTTTGTGAAAAAAAAAAAGAGAGAGAGAAAGATGTGTCATGGATGATGGTGGAGAAAGTAGTTTCAGTTCAGTACTACAAATGGACAGAACAGGCAAGTGAACAAGAAACAGATGGAAAGATTTAGAGATATTTGAAAAAAATTGGCATTAAAATAAGGAAATACCAGAATGTTAAATAGAATATATTATGCCAAATACAAATTAGCAGTGTTGATAAAGAGCACAATCCTACCTTAATTTTCCTTGATACCATAACAAATATTTTTTGTTAGCATCTTGTGTTTTTTCTTTTCTTTTCTTTTTTTTAAGTTTATTTATTTGTTTGAGAGAGAGAGAGAAAGAGCACACAGGGGCAGGGGGAAGGGCAGAGGGAGAAAGAGAAAATCTCCAGCAGACTTCCCACTGAGCACAGAGCCTGACCCAGCAGGGAGTCTGTTTTTCCCTCTCCCTCTCTTATTCCCCTCCACCCTCCATTTCTGCTCACTACCTCTCTCTCTCAAATAAAATGAAATCTAAAAAAAAAAAAAAAAAGGGAAGCTTAATATCCCCCACCCTTGAGTATTTTGTCCAATTGCTGATTCAGTACAAGAATAGTCCATGGTATGATTATCAGTAGAGGAAAGGAGAAAGATCAGATGATATTCTGCCACACATGCAGGACTTCAGCGGCCACTTGGCTTAGGGAACGAGCTGATGGTTCATGTTTTTACTCCCACTGTCCCCACTACATCCTCAGTACTGAGAGCCTCACAACTAAGACTCTTGCTTCCACCATAGCACCAACATGCAAAAATATGAGGAGAAAGGTTACCAAATAAGAATTAACTATCTTCTCCTGGTGGATGCAATGCTATCTTGGCACTGCATTAAAGTCTGGGTCCTGGGGCGCCTGGGTGGTCAGTGGGTTAAGCCTCTGCCTTCAGCTCAGGTCATGGTCTCAGGGTCCTGGGATCAAGCAGGGCATCAGGCTCTCTGTTTAGCGGGGAACCTGCTTCCCCAACTTCCTCTGCCTCCCTTTCTGCCTACTTGAAATCTCTCTCTCGCTTTCTGTCAAATAAATAAATAAAATCTTAAAAAAAAAAAAAATCTGGATCCCTTATATAGTACACACTCTGAACTACCATATTTGTAGGAAAAATCTAAGGGAAAAAGGCTGAGGGGAGTATGAAAGGAAGGAAAGGAGGTGGGAGTCTGTCCTTTCCTTTTTTTTTTTTTTTTAAATATTCTGATTTCATTATAATAAGACACTATTGCTTTTCTTCAAAATCCTAACTCCAAATGCAGTTTCTTGCTCTTCTGAACCTTGACTACTGCATTTTGTTTAAGAAAGTCACTTTTATGAAATTATTAAAAAGTAATAAAATTTTCATGGTAAAAAGTATGGAAAGTTATAAAGAATTTTTTAGAGGAAACTAATATAAATCTTTTGATTTAACTCTTTCCCAGATGTTTTAAAACATCTATTTAGAAAGAAAAAGTCTTTTTTTTTTTTTGTTACAAGTGATGTCCAGATTCTTATTCTATTTAAAATTCATTCATAGTATATTTTTCCTTCCTTACTTTCTACCTACTTCCCTTCCTTTCTTTTTTTCTTCCTCCCTTCCTTCTTTCTTTCTTACATTATTGGTAAACATATTTTTTAAGGCTTCCCCCATCACTTATTCTGCATTTCAGTGACTCAGTTCCTCCTCTCATAGTGGCTTATTGGAAAGAAATGTGTATAGATGTGGACATAGGTTTGAATCTTGGCTTTATCACTCTCAGCTGTGTAATTCTGAAAAAATGATCTAAGCTTTATTATTTTTTTAATCTAAAGTGCCCCCTTGCCTGACATTAGCTCCTTAGTTCCTAAACCCCCAAAGTGGAGCCTTTTGAGCTGACAAATGAGAAGACTATACTACTACCAGGATGATAGATAGTGTGCTAGATATGCACAATAAATGGTCTCATCTCCCAAGAACATTGCATTTAACCACATGATAGGTTTTAAAAATATCATTTAGTACCTCTGTACAATTAATATTAATATAATACATGTAGTATATGAATCATTATATTATTAAGACATTAACAATTAATATAGAATTATATATATTATTACATTAATTTATTATATATATTAGTGTTTTATATTAATATAAGTAACATTACACTTTTAGAATCCTATAAAACAGGTGATACTCTTTCAGTGCTTATATGTCAGGCAAAATACTGAGTAGTACCTTTGTAGTATCTTTCTGAGTCCCATGACAATATCATAAATTAGGAGCTCACACAATGCTCATTAGGATGATGAGCAGACTGAGCTTTAGAGAAAACACGTATTTTATACAAGGCCACTCACTCTTTTAGTAAATGTCTGAGTTGTGACTTTAACTGATATTAATTCAAACCTAAGTCTGTGCCATTAACCATGCTTCATGCCCTTTTGGACTTGTCCAAGTCCCACCAGCACAGGCCCGGGCTCTCCTGGGCACTATTTCAATATGGATTTTCCACCAATTTCAAATCTCCCCTTCTAGAACTTTTTAGCATAGACTGGTTCTCCTCACTCTCTCTTCCAGTTTTCTCAATCTCTTTTTATATTTTTATCTTTAATTCTCTGCACTTCATTCTGAGTAATTTCATCAAACTTATTGTCTAATTTACTATTTTTCTCTTTGTTTTTCTCTATGTTTTAACCCATATTTCTAAAATTCCAGTTGTTATAATCAGCATTTCAAGGCCTTCTGTAAACTTAAAAACATCAGCACGTTTCTCTACATAGCAATAACAAGTCAGAAAACACAGTAGAGTATACGCTACCGTTCACAATGAAGAAAATGCTATAAAATACATAGTCGTTATTTGGGTGCAGAATATTTACAGACTTCATGCAGCAAATGGTGAAACTATGAAAGGAAAAAAGAGACCTGAATCAATGAAGATATATATCCTATTAATGAAAATGATTATTTAACATTGTTAATATCTCAACTGCTGTGTTCTCATGTGTGTGGGGTACACAGACTGGTCAAGCAAACAAAAAATGATATCACAGTGGTACAAGAAAACACAGGAACAAAGTTACTTGCTGGCTAAGTGTTTATAACAAATTATTTGAGAAGATAATAATGAAATTTAAGCCGAAAGTGAATGAGTATAATTGACAAGTTTAGGTCAAACAAACAAACAAACAAACTAAACTTACATCCCAGTATGTCCCTTATCTAGAAAAATGTAATAAACTCTCATTCTCTGTGGATGCCACTGAGAGATCTCATTCGTTCATTCATTCTTTCACTCATTGTTTGCCAGTTGGCCCTGGTTTTAAGGTTTAGTCATATCTTGGAGAATAAATGTTCTAGTCTAAGATACTGGCATGTGAACAGAGTCATTTATTTCAGTGTGAGAAGTGTCTAACAGGATCTGTGTCACTGTAGAGGAAGGAGGGATGAACACAGTTTTGACATCTGCCTGCTTCCTCCTATCTGACAACCAAGAGTCCTGCTGCCAAAAAGAATATCAACTGTTTGATGAGCTCCCTTTAACTGTTCTTTCTTTCCCACTTATCCTCAGGCCAAATCTCACAGGTCTTGGGTAGTATTCTACAACAATTATAGCAGAACTCTTCATCCTTCTGTTTTCACTCACTGGCTGATAACTCAGCTATATAACAAATTTCCATTGTACTAAAATTTAATGAATAGTCTCTAAGTGTAAGATTTTTTCCTTCCTCACACAATCTGAATTATTTTCTCACATTTTATCAGTCTGTCTTCTCAATAGCAGCTGTGATAAAGATATATTGGCTAGTGATCCCACAGACTTTTTTTCCCTACTTGTATGTTTCATGATATGTTTGGTTATTAAGGTGACTTTTTAAGTCCATGGTTTCATCTTACCATTGGTAATGAAACCTGGATATTCTGTTTGAGAAATGGCCCAAAAATATGAGAGAAAGGGCACAATGCTGGAAAACAAAATAAAACTGTGAAAACCAGTCAATAAATCAAAGAAAAAGCTTAGGTAACAACCAGGGTAATACTCTGGGAACAAAGATCTAATTGTGTGTGTGTGTGTAATTCAGAATTTAATAATTTACTTGCCATAATAATACATGAGTTACGATTATTTTGATAAAATTTTTCTAGTCATTATGAGGTTGTAAAAATCAATTTGCCCTTAAAGAGACTTTCAATCCAAACTGACACTTAATACTGATATTTGATAATCTTCTGGGAAGTGCTGGCTTTGGCCTCCACGTTCTGTAGCTAAATCAGGGAATAATCTGTGGAGTCATATAAGTAATATATGGTTATTATAAAATTATATGTTTGCTATTTCATCCTAAAAACATTATGAAAGTATGTATCATCTATTACTTTTGAAAAGATAAAGTTAGGGACATTTGGATCAACAATTCAATGAAAGGTTCTGAAAATTCAAATTTCAGACTGCAAGTCTTCGTATAAGATATCCAGTCTCCATGAATCTATTTATTGGTTCAGGAAATAGTGAGAGACTGATTTGTGTCAGAAACTGCTCTAGGTGCACTGTTGATTATAACAGACAAAGCCCTTTGTTCTGATGAAAGCTGCATTGTAGGAAGTGGAACAGACAATGAATACTCAATACACAAGTAAATTAAATAGTATGTTGGATGGTGAAAGTGCTAGGGAAAACAAATAGTGGAGGGTAAGGGGGGTTTGGAGTCCTTGGGAGTAAGCATGAAGACTATAGGGAATGAATAATTATACGATGTTGGGTCATCATAAATCTGTGGATTCTGTATTTCATACTACTGCTGCATACATTAAACTGGTTTTAATTGATTAAGGATTGGAGAATTAGTGTGTATGTACATGTGGATCTTCTGAGAAGATGATCTACTATCTTCTTTTCTTTCTTTTTTTTTTTTTACTATTTTCATTACATTAATAAAGAGATAATGGTCCCAAACAAAAAAGTCTGACAATTTCAATATTTTCTGTTTTCACAAAATTACATAACATTGTTCACTTCTTTCCTATTATCTTTGCTTTTATTAAAAGTAATTGTGGGAGTCAGACTTTTTGAAAAAGACTATGTTATCATTACAGATATTAACATTAACTTTTAATATGAAAAAATGTAAATAATAAAATTAATGATATAAATCATCCTGGTTTCTTCTTCTTTAATTACAGCCCTTTTTCATTTAATGAGAAAATGGATTTTTTTTTCATATTTATTTATTTATTTATTTGACAGGCAGAGATCACAAGTAGGCAGACAGACAGGGTGAGAGAGAGGAAGGGAAGCAGACTCCCCACTGAGCAGACAGCCCAATGCGGGGCTCAATCCAAGGACCCTGGGAACATGACCTGAGCCGAAGGCAGAGGCTTTAACCCACTGAGCCACCCAGGTGCCCCAGAAAATGGATTTTTAAATATTGAAAGGGATCACAATTATTGATCTCACCAATATATTGAATTTTTACATTTATACCAATTTTCCTTAAAAACAACAGCATCTAGAAAGTTTTGAACACATGGTGAAACAGTAATCACCAATTCATTCTAAATAATTGCAATTTTATTCTATATAATACAGTATTGTCCTGCTAATTTACACCTAAAGTGAGGATTGCAATTCCTACCTTAAGAGACTGTTGTAGGAATTAAATGATGCAATATATAAACTCATCCTACATCATAGTCCTTTTTCTTTGTAGGTAATGTGTAACTGTGAGTTTTTTCATTATTATAAAAAGCATATATACAAGGATTTTTTGCTATGATGGAGTCTTCCTTGACATGTGATTTCTCCAATGTTACCATATCTTAATCTTCTCTAAATAATCTTTGAAAAGTTCTTTCATCAAGGGAAAAGTTATTTCCCCATGTTCTTCCCCTACCTTTTAATTATGAAGAACAATAATGTCATTCAACCACTACTGGTTTATTTTCTCTCCCCCAATCTATCTCTGTGAATGATTCAGCTATTTCATAAAGTTCTAAATAATGAGAATGATAACTTGTGTTATCCTAGAGAAAATTGCTTTTCTAAAGGTCCTTAAATTGGCTTTTATGTGTTTTAAAAGATTAGGTTGTCTTACAAAATACATGAGAATGAGAGTAGGAGGAAGAAAAAAAGAATTGCTTTCTTAAATAATCAATGGTCAAGTTTAATCTGTAAGAACAATGATTATGATTAGGTTAAAATGCAGCAAATATTTGATTAAAGGAAGACTAGAAGAGGTAATGCATAAATGAGATACACCGCTAGATAGGATGATTCTAGAAGAGTAGACATTACGACTGAACATATGCTGCAGTCTTGATCAAAATACCTTTGTATTGTCCACGTTAGGCAGGGATGGACAATGAGATGAATTGTCCCACCTACTGCATGCCCATGAGTAGTTGACACTTAGTCAGATAAAACCAAATATAAATAGGACCCAAAAAAACTGAGAGCTCTAAGATGTTTAAGTGTCAGCGGTTATATCCAGTTTTGGTACCCCTAGTTTCAAAACTGTGAGAAATAGCAAATAAAATTTATATAAACCATATTAGGTTATATGATACATGGAGATCATAAAACCAGTAGGAAGAGTAAAAATTTATTACCTACTTTTCTTTATCATAAATTGCAACTGATACCAAACAAGATATACAAGTGATTAAAAAGTAATTTAATTCTTGTTGTTATTATTTTTTAAAATTTTTTAGTGTTCCAATATTCATTGTTTATTTTTTATTGCAAATATTATAGTATTAATTTGGATTTACATAATTTTGCTTTAACTTCTAAAATTTCTTTTTTTCATTTTTTTTTTTTTTTTACTGGGAAACATAAAGGTGTCTTATTTGAGAATTGGCTTCCAGTTTTATTCAGTCATTAGCACTGAAAGTGAAAGAACAATACTACTTTGTAAACACATGTAAATATATAGCACCATCTCAGTGACAAATCTTCAGCTGTAGGTATAATTAAACAATCAAAATGCATCCAGTCAATTCGATACTGTTTCAGTGACAACATATACCATAGAAATACAGAACAAATTTAAATGTATTTCTTATTATTCAATAAGACATGATAGGAACAATCTTGAAAATCAAATTATATTTATCAAGTTCAATTAAGATTGAAGTTAAGCAAGGGTATATTCATACTTTGTGAAGGGAATGTTTGTTCTTTGTAATTTAAATGATTTATATATAAGAAAGATTTGTGAAATTTTAGTTCTAACAAATTAATGTATTTGTATGTCTTAGAATGAATGCTGTTAAAGAAAGATATTCCAACATTCAGTATAAGAAATCTTTTTAACTCTAAAAACAATATGAAAATACATTATGTTTCATAAAGTGTTCTTCAACTGGCAATTTCGCACTGGTCCTTCCCATAACAAGCATTACTACACTCATTTCCTCAAACCATATCTCCTTTTTCATGCCTTAATATATTTAGAAATTTAAATCATGTCTGTACATATGAGTAGCAAATTTTCAAGAGCATGTTTGAAAAAGACAAATATGATCCATTTCCATGCCCAAAATATTTAGATTCCTGGTCTTTAATCACATTTCTATAGTTCTTCAATATACTACCAAATGAATGTAGGCTAAGAGAACATTTGGTGACCAAGAAATATTCATAATTCATAGAAAAAAATGCAGATTCCAAAAGAAACCAGAGGAACAAAAATGTTAATCTGTATGGAAAGATAGATTTTACTACTTTCTTATAAACTTCACAATCTTGTTTTATCAAGATGTTTTCCTTGATATTATATAGGTAAAAATCTAATGGGCCAGAGCTTATTTTCAACTGTGAAATATATATTCATAAACTCAGATTTAAAAAAAAAAATCTCTTTGAATAGGAATTTGCAGCATTCTATTATCATCTGACAAAACATCTCCTTTCCTTTTGCCCAGTATTTTCACATAATTTATACTCTGAGAACCTTACCATAACATCATCCTGAGTCTTTGTGGAAATTCTACATTGGAGGATATGTTATAATACAGTACTTGCAACACTGAAAGTTTAGAGCATTATTGTAGAGTGGCTATTATGTATTAAGTATTATGCCATGATTGTAATAAAATGTTTAATATATATAAGCCATTTAAAAATGTGTCTTAGATCTATCTGGTCCCTGAACTGTATTATCTATGCCATTGGAAGCTGTGAACTCTTCATATGGAAAAATAAGTTAGGAAACAAGACTAGCAAAGATTTATAACATCTATTTCTCCCTATAATATTGTCTTTAATTTTTTGATACATTTTGCTATATTTCTGTGTGTACATCATGGAAAATCTGATTTCCCTACAAGCAATATTTTCTGCACTGTATGGTTTGTTAATGACTTAGACTGTACTATGTGGGCAATAAGGAAACACTACAGATGTATAATCAGGAAAATAATGCGATGAAATTTGTGTTTTTTTGGCCATCAATACAGAGAATGAACTGGAAGGAGTTGGTGTCAAGGAGAACAGTTAGGAAGTTAGGGCAATGACACAAGGGCAGGAACTATATGGAAAAATCCTTTGTGAACTTTAAAGTCCTTACAAATGTTACTTATTATTATTAGTGAGATTAATTCTTCTGGTAGTTCAAGCTCCTTGGATTAAGAGCAAGAATGAGCTGCCTTAGACACATTTCCTGTCATAATGGGGCTTGTCATAATGAGACCCCTTTATGTTATAAGTAAAGGCCAAAGTGCAAAACTAAGCCGCTGCCTGTTTTGCACTACAATGCCCAGCTGTCTATTTAAATAACTCTTCTGCTAAAAAGGAATCTCTTATTATATTAATGCCTTTTGGTACTACAGAAAACCATCTAAAACAGTCCACTAGACTATTTTAAGAGCAGCCTTCCCATGATGACCCAGACTGAATTTCCCTAGAAGTAACCTAATTTAAATGGCATATAAATCTCCAATTTGCCATTTACTATGTAGATAACCATAAGCACTCTAATAAGAAAATGTAGGTGTCATTACACTTAGTCAAATTTACTATTAAACGACTAGCTAATAGACTTGGAAAATTTTACATCCTTTATCAATGGAGATGTCATTAAAAACAGACCCTGGAGCTATTTCCTGAATTTCATTCTAAAATCAAAGCACATTATCATTATCTGGTCCTGTCTCATTATAATTAGTTTGGGCTCAATACAACAGCAGTTTCTTTGAAGCTTATTGTATGATAGAATGAAATCTGGGGATTTTTTTTTTTTTTAAGCTACAAATAGCTTTCAGTTTTTTCCTCCCTCTATCCTTGCCTTTTCCTATATCCTCCATTACGGAATGGGTGCATCACGCCACTAGAATAAAGTTCCTCCAATATTTGGGAAGCTATGCACCTGATAAAGTCTGGCAATTTAGAGAAAAGCTGTGAACTTATATGTTAATCTAAAGAGTCTGTGATCGGGGCACCTAGGTGACTTAGTCAGCTGAGGGACCAACTCTTGATTTCAGCTCAGTTCATGATGTCAGGGTCATGAGATTGAGCCCGGTATTAGGCTCTGCACCCAGCTCAGAATCTGCTTCAGATTCTCTCTCTCCCTCTCCCTCTGTATCTCCCCCTACTCATGCACTCTCTCTCTCTCTCAAATAAATAAAATCTTAAAAAAAAAAAAAAAGTTTCTGATCATAAAAATTTTAGGTATCTGGGATAATATATGCCTCTAAAAAGAAAGTTCTCTGACATCAGAAAAACTACTGAAGTCCTTATTAAAACAGCAGATTGAGGTGGACAAAGGAATTTCTTAAAGCCCAAGAAAATAACTGAGAGTGAAACACACATAGATTATGTCTTAGCATCCTCTACAGGCTGTAGTCTGAGTGTTGTTTTTCAGTGTTTAAGGCATACAGAACTATCTGGAAAGCTCATTTTGGTGGGGAAATCTGACTCTTTGTCATTGCTATAAAGGATGCATTTTTGCTATATCATAAGGCAGCATAGTGCAGCATTAGCGGTGAGCAAAGCTGCTTTCATAGGGCAGCACAATTTAGAGGAATTTACCCTCAAAGGAAAATTCCCTAATGCAAAACAGATGAATGACAACACCCTTTATACAGACTGATTGTAATTGTTTATTCACTTGTGAGTTTTAAAGGCCTTTGAAAGTAAAGGAAAGCAAAGTTGCCTGCCACAAAATGCATCCCTTTGTCATATGAACTGTTTTGAGTTGAAAGAAATTAAGACCCCACTGATTCAAAAACTTTTACCTTGCCCTTATTTGCCTCTGAGAACTTAGAGGGCCTGGTCTAGGAAGACAGTTACCACCAGAAATATCTACAAAGGGTACAGGCTAAGGGTACCAAACTAAGGGGAACTCGCCAAGTTATGTTTGTCCAAATCCCTCTCTGTGTCCCATTGACTCTGCAGGTCAAATGTTTGTTTTCCAAACTTTGTTTTTACCATCTTTCTGTTAATTGTCTCCTTTCCTTTTGAAGCCCCAGATCCCTACAACTTAACTATCTCAGGATGGAATATAAGCCTCAATTGCCTGTCTTGAAGCTTTTCATGTCTTTGTGGGGGTCCCATAAGTACAAAATTAAATGTTAATCAATTTAATTAATAGACCAGTCAAAAGAATCCAGAAAGTTAAGGAAAAAAAAAATTACTTCCCTACAAAAGCAAACATTAAATGTGTAGCAATATGGAGCTTCTGGGTGGTATAGTTGGTTAAGAGCCTGACTCTTGGTTTCGGTTCAGGTCGTGATCACAGGGCGGTGATCGCAGGGTCATGAGATCGAGCCTCTTGTTGGGCTCTCTGTCCCTCTCCCTCTACCCCTACTTTCCTCTCTCACTCTTTAAAAAAAGAAGAATAGCAATATGATTTTAGATTATGGCATAAATTGTACAAATCACAGTTCAATCACATTTAAAGCTGGCTTCCATCTTGACAGTTCAGATGAAAGAAGGAATAATAGAGACATTATCTTCCCCAGGCACAGCTAAACTGGCCAAAGCACCTGCAGGAATCCAACCCCACTATCTCACAAATAGAGACAATCATCAGATGCACTTAGTGAAATTTCTAACATAAGGAATAGAGATGTTTTTCAGATTCTAAATCCCTCAAGATGGAGAAGACCTCTGGGGGACTTGATGAAGTGGCCCTGGAACATCTGCTTGTCTGGTCTCATGGGCCTCCAATCAACAGTGTCCACTTTCTCAGGAGACTCCTCCTCCAAACTGTGCCCTTAAAATTCCTCACTTGCCGACCATTAGGGAGTCCAGGACTTCTGAGCATTAGCTTCATGGGTGGCACCACACCATTAACAGTCTATTTTTCTTCACTGCAATAGCTTTGCATTAGTTTTTATTGGCTTGCTGTGCATTGAGGGGACAAACTCTCATTTGGTTCAGTTATAATTTGATTAAAGCAGGATAAATAAACTCTCCTAGTCTTGAAGTGAGTGAGGGAATTCTCAGGGGTTTTTGTGATCAGCTGCATCTCAAAGATTCCTCTTTTGAATAAAAGGCAGCCTGGTAAAATGAATGGACCTTCCATTTTGAAGACTTGGGTTAAGTAAGGGTTAGATACAAACGGCTATCAGACACATGAAAAAATGTTCATCATCACTAGCCATCAGGGAGATTCAAATTAAAACCACATTGAGATACCACCTTACACCAGTTAGAATGGCCAAAATTATCAAGACAGGAAACAACATGTGTTAGAGAGGATGTGGAGAAAGGGGAACTCTTTTACACTATTGGTGGGAATGCAAGTTGGTGCAGCCACTTTGGAGAATAGTGTGGAGATTCCTTAAGAAATTAAAAATAGAGCTTCCCTATGACCATGCAATTGCACACTACTGGGTATTTACCCCAAAGATACAGATGTAGTGAAAAGAAGGGCCATCTGTACCCCAATGTTTATAGCAGCAATGGCCACGGTTGCCAAACTATGGAAAGAACCAAGATGCCCTTCAACAGATGAATGGATAAGGAAGATGTGGTCCATATACACTATGGAGTATTATGCCTCTATCAGAAAGGATGAATACCCAGCTTTTGTAGTAACATGGACGAGACTGGAAGAGATTATGCTGAGTGAAATAAGTCAAGCAGAGAGAGTCAATTATAATATGGTTTCATTTATTTGTGGAGCATAACAAATAACATGGAGGACATGGGGAGATGGAGAGGAGAAGGGAGCTGAGGGAAATTGGAAGGGGAGGTGAACCATGAGAGACTATGGACCCTGAAAAACAAACTGAAGGTTTTGAAGGGGCGGGGGGTGGGAGGTTGGGAGAACCAGGTGGTGGGTATTGGGGAGGGCACGTATTGCATGGAGCACTAGGTGTGGTGCAAAAACAATGAATACTGTTACGCTGAAAAGAAAAAAAAATGGAAAAAAAAAAAAAGGGGTTAGAAACAGACTTGACTGCCTACCAAGCAAACAACTAAACATAATGACGCTCAAAGAGGTTAAGTTTACTACCTCCTGAATCAAACTGATCAGGATCAAATCCCAGCTCTGCACTTACTCTATTTCCATATCTGAAAAGAGATGTAGCAATTGTAGTTACCTCACAGAGTGACATAGGGATAAATTAATCAATTCACGTGAGATACACAATATATTTCCTCACATGTTGCTTACCAACAATCAGTTACTACTATTGTTGTTATATTAAAATAATAATTTATATAAGTTTTGATAAATTAGGTAATGTGTACAATTTTATCACATCTGGAGCATGGAATTTGACCTCTGTAATACTTCTTCCTTAAACTTTCACTTAAAACATCATCCTAATGTTTTTAGATTCAGGTTGTACAGTAGGGGGCATTATCCTTTCTTAAAATACTGTGGATCCTCAAGACGAATATCTCTCTAAATACCTCCTTTCCCCATAAAGTAACCAGTGGTCCTTTGCCAAGGGCATCTCTGTCAGAAGACTATTAGGGACACCACCTGAGTCTCATGGGAAGTCCATGAATAGAATATAGATGTGCAGATAAACAAAACGTCATCATTGAGGCTGTTGAGCTGAGAAAGCGCTATTCACAATGTTAATGACATGAAATTTCCCTCTAGCTTCTGTGTTTTTGCCTTTGCATCTAGTCAGAATTTCACCCCTGTCCTCTGGTGACAGCTGTGCACATGAACTGGTAGGACTGAACTTGCTCTATGATTTCCTGCCAAGCACTTATATTAACAGTTGTAGATTTATCAGATTCAATTTTGCTTGATACCTTGGTAGATTATTCTGTACCTTACTTTATGAAAATTACCCTCTTTCATGACTTGATGCCTTGAGTTCATAGTCACTAAGACTTGGTTTACTGTTTATTCTTGGTCTGGAAAAAAAATAAAATAGCTTCTCTTTGTTATTCTGGCTCTTTATTTTCCCTACTTTTGAGATGTTAGAACATTGTGATTATACATAGTATTCCAAACTCAAGATTTATTATACATTGCATTTTCTTTAAAATTAGATTATAGATCTAAGAGTATATAATGCTTAAGAAACAAGAGACTGGATGTGTGATTTGTATACATATAATTTCCCTATTTTCTCATCATGATTATCCATGACATTTATGGACCTACATTGATTTCTTATCAAAAGAAAGTTTAGGGGAGCCTGGGTGGCTCAGTGGGTTAAACCTCTGCCTTCGGCTCAGGTCATGATCTCAGGGTCCTGGGATCCAGCCCTGCGTCAGGCTCTCTGCTCAGCGGGGAGCCTGCTTCCCTTCTCTCTCTCTGCCTATGTGATCTCTGTCTGTCAAATAAATAAATAAAATCTTTAAAAAATAAAGTTGAAAAAACCTAACAATTTAAAAAGCAAGCACACACTTAAAACAATAAACTTAAAATAGAATCTTCTGATTGAAAAGCAATAAACCTGACTCCAATTCAGGGTGAGGGAGTATTTATATACATACAAAGACATTCTAAGCCTTCTTTAAAATTTTTCCTTATGCTATGTTTAAAAAACAAAACAAAAAAAAAAAACAGAAACAGAAACAAAAAAGCCTATCTCAAGAAGGTTATAACAAGTGACAATGTGGAAGTTTCCTAAGTTTGATTTCTCCTTATTGGGAAACCAAATCCAGTTGGCTAGTATGTTGTGTTTGGTTGATTGGCAAATTATTTAATTGGGAAAGTTTACATTTAAAAGTAGTTTAATTTATTTAAAAAATCAGAAAATTTAGGCTAATACTCTTGATTGGCAAAACTGGCTAAAGCTGAATGATGGCTGTTCCTTGTACTTATGGCACAAGTTCTCCAAATACCTCTGGTCCCCTTCTTCCCAGCCTTCTCCATATAGTCATGTTAGTGGGCTCATCTCCGTGCACACTTGTGCTTGGGACCACTGACACAGAGATGTCAAGGGATGATGTGCTAAAATCTGACACTCAGCAGCAGTGTGTAACCCAGTAGAGGTAGGTTAGGAATCCATCAACAGGTGTTTTAATGTAGTTTATTTCAATATAATAATAGTCATGCTGCAACTGAGAATAATTATCTACTTAGTACTTGAACAACTATAACATTATGCAGCCATTAAATATGATATTTTCGAAAATATTAGATGCAAATGTAAAAATGATTTGGTTAAGTGACAAAATCACAGATCATACAGTCTCAGGTAAATTAGTATTGAGTTACATTACAAAAAGCATTCAAACTAGATGTGCACTATCAAAGCACTACCCTAAATGGATGGATAATCGCTTAGAATTACACAGCTAAATTGGGCCAGCAAACTGATTCTAGGCCTAAAGATTCATATTTACATATTAATTGCTACTAATTATATTTTCATTAACATTTTTTAGAACAAATTAGAATAAAGGAGAAAAAGTAAAAAATATATATGTGTGTATATATACATGTGGTCTGAAGTTTAACATTAAAAAAATATATACAGTCTGAAGCTTAAAGTCTAGAGGGAATGGTTGCATACTCGAAAAGGACTAAGGATTAGTTAGCACTAGTATTAACTGGTACTACAGTACTAGTTAAGCAACACTTTAGGTAGTATTATTATCTTTCTGATAGTTTTTTGCATTTTTAAATATTTGGCTTTTTTTTTTAAGATTTTATTTATTTATTCGACAGAGAGAGACACAGCTAGAGAGGGAACACAGCAGAGGGAGTGGGAGAGGGAGAAGGAGCAGGCCCCCATGGAGCAGGGAGTCTGATAAGGGGTTCGATTCCGGGACCCTGAGATCATGACCTGAGCCAAAGGCAGACGCTTAAAGACTGAACCACCCAGGCACCCCAAATATGTATATTTTTATTAAAGTAAAAGTAACCCATACTCCATGTAGATGATTAGAAGAGACAGAGAGGTAGAAATAATGAATGGCTCACCTATGATCTTACTATCAACATTTTACTATTAAATTTTTCAATCTTTTTGTTTTTCATCTTTTTTACTGCTTAATCATAAGATATATGTGGACCAGGAACCTCCATTTTGTTCACTAATATATCCAAATACCTACACAGTGCTTACCAAAAACAAAAAAAGTAGGCACTTGATGGATATTGATTGAACAATTAGAGTTCTTTTAATTTTTTAAAATTTTTGTCTTCTCATTTAACTTCATATTGTGAGCATTTTTTTTTCTGTTTTTCAGTGTTCTAACAAAGTACTTTTTAAAATGGTTACATGATGTGACATAATTTCTACCGTTGAATATTTAAGTTGTCTCCAAATTATCATTAACACCAAAATGCTTCAGTAAGCATCTTTGCACATAAAACTGGTTAGTATACATATCGGGCATATCAGATGACTACCAGCAGTGAACTGAGTCTTCATACTGATCGTTATAATTTTTGAAAATTTTATAGGAAAAATAAATGGTATCTAATTGTTCAGATTTGTAGTTACTTGATTACTATTAATGTTGTATATTTATGTGTGCCAATAACACGATCTTTAACTGGAAATAATATTGTTTTAAAAATTAAACAGCAATCCAATGTATAAAATATTTGTTCTCATCTAATCTGTATGTAGCTATAGAAACATAGACACGTAGAGTCTTCTCCTATATAGTTATATTGTTCATTGTATATTAGGTAATCATGATTTTAAAAGGCATGCATTTTAATTATTTAATCATATATTTAATTATGCATTTAATTTAATTAATTTAATTAATAAAATGCATGATTTAAAAACACATGCACATACATGTGTGTTAATTATACATTCACAGACATATACATATATTTCTTATGTGGCAACACATGTATATTCATTGACTGATGCAGAATTATTTAAGGATAAAAATACCAACATTGGAATAGTCATTTGAAGTAGAGAATATTAAATTCTGATCTATCTTACACACCAAAATATATCCAGGTCTCATTTAGATATTAAAACTGTGCTCACTCTCTTTCTTTCTCATGCACACACACACACACACACACACACACACACAAACTCACATTTTGAACTGGCAGAATAATATTTGCCTTACTAATTCTAAATATGTAAGACTTGACAAACATCCAATTGCTTCACAAAAATGTAAATACTTTATGTGTTTCTGAGAACAAAATTGAAAAAAGAAGAACTAAGACATTTTTTGCAATATACTTTAAACTTTCAGTTTGGGAAGCATAATTTGTGATATTTGAGTGAATTTTATATATGTAATATTGATAAATATGAGGTAAACATAAATTGAATATATGTTTATTTAAGGTCCCTTTTTCCTTTTTTTTTTTTTTAGCTTGAAGAAAGATGTTTAATTATACCTCCCTGCAGGAGCGGGAAGATCAGTATTTAAGCTTCTGAAATAAAGTTAGAAACGTAGACTTAGATTGAGTGCTCAGACAAAAATATCACATCCTGTAAGTATCCTGACTGTTCAAAGAAGCCCTCTGACCTGCCACCCCAGGACACAAATCTGGTTGCTGCTGGCCATCTTTCAAATTGAGACTCATGTAACCAGTGGCAGATGTGTCTGTCTGCCTCTGCGAGGGGATCCATCTGCAGTTTGCACCTGTTGTTTGGCTGAGGCCAGAGTGGAGGTGTCAATATGAAATTCAAAGGGCAAGTCAACAGCAAAATTAAAGAAGTGGTTTTTCTTCTCATGATCTGTTTCTGTTTTTCTTTCTTTTCTTCCCCTTCAAGGGTCAAGATGCTGATGGGATAATCACCCATGATCAGTGTCAGCCAATTATCCTAAGTCAGTAATTATCATAATTTTTCACTACAACATCTTAAAAAAAAAATGGAAGAATGATAAAGACAAGATTGAAAACAAAAAAAAAAAAGAAAGAAAGAAAATGTTCTTCAAAGGCAGCCTCTGCTTGGATAATTTTGATTCATGCTGATATAGGAAACTCTTTGTTGTCAATATAAATACTGCTACTGTGTGATTATTACATAGTCACCATTTTATGTTATTTTATTACAAAATATATTTGGTTTATACACAATTTTAACGACCACTGAAGGATATTTTTCATGGGTCTTTCAAATCACAGCTTCTGGAGAGCAGTCCTTTTCAAACCATACTATGCATGTGAAACCTAGTGTTGGTATTATTTAAATGCAGGTCGTGATTCAGAAGGTTTGGGTTGGAGCCTGAGATGTGCCTTTTTAACAGGTTCTCAGATGGTGCTGATGCTGTGGGTCCATGCACTATACTCTGAACAAAGCTACAGATTTTATGTATGCAATTTCTTAACATGTGAAATGATTTTGAAAACTGTAACCAGAAATCTTTCAACAAATATAAACTAGTATTAAAATGTTTATAAGTAGGGGTTCCTGGGTGGCTCAGTTAGCTAAACATCACCCTCTTGATTTTGGCTCAGGTCCTGATCTCAGGGTTGTCAGATCAAGCCATGACCGGCTCCACGCTGTGTATGGAGCCTGCTTAAGATTTCCTCTCTTCCCCTCCCCCTACTTCTGTCTTTGGAAAAAAAAAAAAAAAAGTTTATAAGTAGATTTACATAGACAATAGATATAACTAGTTAAATTAGTAATAACTCAAATCTAACAAAAGGTATTTTTTAGTTATTAAATTGTCAAGTTAAAAGTTTAAGCATTCTCCTACCTGGATTAAAAAAAAAAAGTTGACTTGAGTTCTAATGATAATAACCTTCATGATTGCTATTCCTAGGTATGGTAGATAAGTAAGGGTCCTTTCCTTTGTCAACATTTTTTATTTGATTTTTAGACTTTATTTTAGAGCAGTCTTAGGCTCACAACAAAATTGAGAGAAAAGTATAGAGATTTCCATATACACCATGCCCTACACAAGCATAGCACCTCTCCCATCATCAAAGTCATTCACCAGAAAGGTATTTTTTTTAATAATAACAATCATAATAATAATAATTGTTATTATTATGATTCTTATTATAATAACCTATAGTGACACCTCATAACCACCCAAGTCCCATAGATGATATTATGGTCCACTCTCAATAATTACATTGTATGGGTTTGGACAAATTTACAATAGCATATATTCATTATTATAATATCATAGCATATTTTCAGTGCCCTAACAAAAACAAACACAAATAAAAACAATTCAACCCTCTCTAACTCCATTCAACTATTCATCTTTTTAGTGTGTCCACAGTTTCATCTTTTCTAGAACATCATATTGTTGAAGTTTTATAGTATGTGACCTTGTCACATCGACTTCTTTCATTTAGTAATTTGCACTGAAGTTTTCCTCCATGTCTTCTCAGGGGACTTGATAGCTCATTTTTATTTTAGTGCTGAATAATACTTCTTTGTTTGCAGGTATCATTTTATCCATACACCGATTGAAAGACTTCTCAGTTCCAAGTTTTGGCAACTATAAATAAAGCTACTATAAACATCTATGTGCAGGTTTTTATGTGAAGATAAGTTTTCAACTCCTTCAGATAAATTCCGAAGATCTAAAATCTTTAAATTATTTGGGTATCATTAATATCTTGGTCTGTTACAGCTCCATTGTCACTTGCCTTTTCTATGCCAAATATGGTTTATGAACTAGTAATACAGGCACCAAATGAGAACCTTTTGGAATCTCAAGTCTCACTCTGGACCTATTACATTTCAGCCTGTATTTGATGAAGGTCCTCAGGGGATCATTGTGTCCATGAAAGTTTGAGAAGCAGTGCCATTAACTTTAACACCTTTGATTATGTAATATAAACCCCCACTTTGACCTAGAGTTAGAAACACGCCTAAAATCAGAGACAAACAAAAAATTTCAAATCCCAGCCCTCCAGCTTCCGAGGTGATTCTCTTGAACAAGTAATGCTCCTCACTTTCCTAATCTGTGCAATGATGACAATAAGACCTTGCTGCTGTGTGAAGAAATGTGATAAACATGAAAAGAACTCAGAACAGTCTGATGTTCAATAAATGGTCAGTTATTGGTAAAAATTATTATTAGAGATATTGAAATCAAAGTAATTAAAGGTATGGTTCCTGAGGCTACAAAGTGTTTAGTTGTAAATTTTCTACAATCAAAGCTGACCTGATAACCAGTGGGAGTCATTCTAATGCCATGTCACTTTGCTATAACAAAGTAATTCTTAGCAGTTCAACTAAGTTTATATTTTCATGGATTTTTAGTTTTCTCCTAACATCATGTTCAGCATAGTAATTTTTTACATTATTTTCTCTAAAAAACCTTTTTAGGTAATGGGGGGAAAATAAGCCCCCTCTTAGAACATACCAAAGAAATATGAAAGACTGTTTAAAATATACTTCTTTGTAAAACATATTAAGTGGGTCATTATTTACACAAAATTTATAAAAATCGTTATGGCCTATTGTGCAGATTTTAAACTGACATTCGATAGGTAAATTATGTGTAGGCAGTTTTCAAAAACTGGATTTTTGGTTCAATAGACCATAGCATCTCTTCAATGTGCTCTTTTGTAATTCATTAAATTGTTTTCTAGCATGTGCATAACTATCATGAGCTAATAGGTATTCATATTTAAATTGTGAACTAAAGTTACCTTATACATATATAAGCCAATTTTCATATCAAAAAACTTGGAACTGAAAGAACTATAGAGCAAAACACATCTTTATGGTGTTGTGATTTCTAGATTATTTCTGTATTTGTTAAGCCTATCTGCTGTGTCAGTTATCAATTCATTGCCTTTCAGTTCCAAATACACCTTCAATATGGTAAACAACAACATTTGTTTAGCATTTCTCCTTTAAAGTGTACAATGTTAAGCTTTCTCAGTAGAGGGTGGCAGGAGAGATTTTGCAGGAGGCAGAGACTTCTCCAATTCGTAGCACCATCCAGGAGGGTCAGCGGTGTGGGTATGAGGACTTCTGGTGAGGAACAATGCAGCGGCCACAAGCCCAGGATGTGTCTTTTGATCTTTCAGCCTCATCCTGACAATAACATTTCTACAGACAGCCTGGACTCCTCTGACAAACCCAGCACAGCTTGCATGCTGCCACCTGCGTCCAGAAGGTCACGCACCAAGAGATCAGTCCTTCTTGAGAGAGCAAGCTGTGACAACCTTTCACCCCTGCTGGCACTTGGAGTTTCACTGCAGATCCAGCCATCATCTGTTTGTTGCCTGTTCTTTGTTTGTACTGTGGAAGGTGGCCTGGTGTTTGCATAGCAGCTCCGGACCAGTTTTGGCCAAACCAGTGGTCAGCTGCTCTCCAGGGGCCAAACTACATTTTCTCCAGAGGGTCTGAACCCCTTTCAAGTTTATCCTTCTTTAGATACATACTTTCTCTCAGTCTTAGATTATCACAGAGAATTTCTTTGTATCTTATAGTTATGTTTACCAGAATCAATGATTCTTTATATTAAACTATCCTGCTTTAACTTACTACATGGTTTCTCTTTCCTGATTGGGCTCAGAGTGCCACCCTGGCTTTCTACAACTATAAGTGAAACTTGTTCAAGAGATCATTTTTTTACAATAAGGGCTACTACTTATTGTGACCTATGTTGCAGGCTCTTCACAATTATGATCCCACTTCATCCTCATGGAAATTTTATGAAGTGGGTACTTCATTTTACAGATGAAGGAACAAAGCCTTGTAATTAAAGCAGTTTACTCAGGGTCAAGTAACTGACTCAAGACCTAAAACCAGTCAGTACTCAATACTATAATTGTGCTTATAACTACTATCTTAACTCATAAGCATCATAAAACTTAACTAAACTGTCCACAAGTAATTTACTTTTTTTGAATGACTGATAAACACACTATTTTATATAGGCTTATTATCCAGATAGAACTTAAAATATATATTTGAAAATCATAACTTTCCAGGTTATGCTGAAACCATGAATATAAATAGAATCACCCAAGGAGAATATATAGGAAAAAAAAGTGAACAGTATTGGAGAAGACTCAGGGAAACACTGCCGTTTAAGGAACAGAGGAATGAAACCTCAATAGGGAACTTAAAATATATGATTACCTCTTGCTACCAAAGAGTAGAAAAAAGCAAGAGAGTATCATACTGGAAGCGAATAGACTTCCAGAAATGAAATGCCACAGAAAAAACAAGAGGGAGAATGAAAAATATGTGTTTTGGCTTTAGCAACATAGAGGTTAATGGTTGGAAGAATGAAATTGGGGGGGCTACATTTCATGTTATACTGGAATGAATGAACAAAAAGTGAGGAGATATAAACTTTGAGCAAAAGAACTCTTTCAAAATACTTGACAATGGAAAAAAGAGGACTGCTGTAAAGATAAGTGGGACCAAGGTGCTATTTTGGATTATTTGTCATAAGATGAGAGAGACTTGGAAGTATGAAAGTGGAAACATTCTAAGAACTGCATGTTTAAGATACAAGAGAAGGAAAACAAATGATAAAACAAAATCCTCAAGAAGTAGGAAGTATAAACAGCATATGAAGTGGTAAAATTAAAATAACTCTTAAAGATTTTTATATCAACTTTGACATTCACTGATTTTGTCACTGCTCCTACCTGAATCATACACATATGGAAAAGGGGACTGGAGCGTGGACAGATAGTTTGTTTTCAACGCATAGAGTTAGCATCAGCAAACTTCCATAGTTTTCCTCAGTTTTAAAGTCCTTCTAATAGAATGTTCCATTTGTCTGGGAGCTATAAAGTCGTTTTTTTTTTTTAAATTTCTGATTCTTACTGTGCGTGATATTGTCTCATCCTCTAGTGAGAAGAAGCTGCTGAATTCATAGATATGTTTAGACTAGCACATCCCTACTGCAGAGAAAGAAGGATGTACATATTCCAGAACATAAGAGGATGTGAATGACTATATTCAAGCAGACTACAAGCCCTTTAAATGGAAAAACTATGTCAAATTATTCTGTTATCCATTAACTAACCTAATCTCTCACACAGGGCATGTACAAAACCATACTGGAAATATTGGGAGGTTTGGCTTTCATAACATGCTTTATAAGAAAAGCTGTGTCTCTCTGAACTGATGTCTCCAAATTTTAAACTAAGCAAAATGAAATATTAAGCCTTCTCTCACTGTGGAGAATTCCATGTATCCCTATATTTCTCATTGTCTTTTAATGGTCTTTATTTCCATACAATCAGCTCCTTCTCACCCTCTATAGTTTCCCAATTTGACCTTTCCACATATGACCTAGTCCACATTGGGAAGCTCTTCTTCAGAATTTTGACAAAATTAAAGTAGGCTCTGGCTTTAGGGAAAAAAAGGTAATATACGTTAGCTCTTTATTTTCTTCTAATTTTTGAGATTCAAGTGATGCCATAGTGCTTTATCGTTAGCTACATCAGCAGTTAGCTTTGCCAAGTGAGGTTGTTAGCTCTTTTAAATGCAAATTAAAAGGGAAAAGAAAAGAAAGGAGTAAAGCATTAGCAGGCAGCAAAGTGATATGGTACATGGCCAACAAGGTAATAGCCTTTACTGTGAGCCAGTGCTCCAAGAGATGGAGGGTTATCTTGTCAAAGGTATTAAACTTAAGACCCGGTTTTGCTTGCATTGATGTCTGTGGAAGGCAGGAATGGGGGTGCCTGGAGGAGATAAAGAACTTCTCACTAACGTGGTAATTGGTATCCTTCTAAAAACCACCGAGGGGGTCTTAATATCTGTGAGAGTATGACTGTCCAGGCTCTGAGGATACAGAGGAATAGGTGTGTAACACTCATTTCCTCTAACTGCGAACACTTAACACTTTTGGCAGCCAGAGAGAATCTGCAGTGCCCTCTTCATTCACAAAGGACACTATGACTATATATTATTGAACAGTGGATATTAGAAGAACATCTCATCATTTTTAGAGTTTTATTTCATGTTCATAAAAACATTTCCATTTTTCTCTTCCTGAAGAGTGCCTCTTGAACCGAAACTGCCAGTGACTTTCCACATCCCTCATCCTATTTCATTACAGAAACACTCATAAAGACACAATTTTCTCCTATCAATAAATATGTTTGATGTTCCATAGAAGTTCCATGTAATACATGCAGAACAATGGAGTCCGACTCTAGGATAAATTATTATCAAAACAACTTGAAGCGACGAGCCGGCCTCTGGATCCTCGCCGGTGGACGTGATGCGGGTGTGTGGTGGGAAAGCAGAATGAGCCATAAAGCCCATGAGTAATAATCATAAATCCCAAACAGGCATCACCCTCTCTTAAGACATTTTTAAACTTGAAAAACAAGACTATAAGGTGCAATCTGCTTTTAGAAGCATTCGATTTTTCTAATACATTTAAAGTTTGAAGTGGAGCCTGCCTGGACTGGGGGGTCTTTTTCATGCAGTGGACTCAGCCAGCGGTTCCATGTGGCCTGCCTGAGCTGCCTCTGGTGTTCTGGGCAGACTCTCAAAATTTTCCTAACTTGGATTTTTTTTTTTTTAATTTTACATCCTATTCCTGTTAACGTCTCCTAAAATCTCCTAGCCAGAAAGTGTCTCAAAATACAGAATCTACATGGAAAGTATTTGGGAACACAGAATAACTTAGTGCGCCTCATATATAGGCTAGGGGACAAAAAGGACGGAAGTTGTTCCAAACAGTCCATTCCGTCTGCTATATTCAACTCTGATTCTGTATGTCTAGCACTCATTAAATTCGAAGTTCAGGGGACTACTGCCAAGATGAATAGTTTGTTTTGCGCTTTTCATATTTTCTCACATGAAGACACATTCACCATGAAATCAAGTAGCAATTTAAGAACTAGGGACACTGAAAAAAAAAAGAAAAAGAAATAAGGACACTGTGTAGAAAATGTCATATTGAATATATAGTCTATATGATCCCTTGATTAATACATAGATCATTCACATTTCTTCCTTTTACTTCTCATTATTTTGTATCCCATATTGCATAAACAAAACAATACTACATCTCAAAGGGAAAAAAATGTACAAAAGTATTTGTCAACCAAAACTCCTAGTGATGTATCACAGAATTTTCAATGTGCTACTTTCCATGAACTTCATGCAAGTTCAATGCTTACATTATTGAAGTCCACCATTATGTAAAGTTTAGACATTGCATGAATTCCCCCCCCCCAAAAAAAGTTCAAACTGTCCATTCTGACTATTGGTAAAATATATTTACAGTTTTCAAATAATAACATGGTGAAATAACTTTTTTAAATTTTTATTTATTTATTTGACAGACAGAGATCACAAGCAGGCAGAGAGGCAGGCAGAGAGAGAGAGGGGAAGCAGGCTCCCTGATGAGCAGAGAGCCCGATGTGGGGCTCCATCCCAGGACCCTGAGATCATGACCTGAGCTGAAGGCAGAGGCTTAACCCACTGAGCTGCCCAGGTGCGCTCAGGTGAAGTAACTTTAAGGATTACCGTACCACCATATCATTTTACATGCTTGGTAGAGAGGTAAACTCTGTTTAGGCACCTCAGGACAAGGGTCTTTATTATTCCCAGAAGTTCAACTAAATATTTAATAGTTACTATAGTTTGAAAAACATTTTAAAGTTCAAGTAGCATGACATTACCTACAGCCTATAGTCCTGCAGATTTTAAGTCACAGAGACAGGCAACATATATTTCCTTTGATGGAAATTCAGATAGAAATATCTAATTTGCTACCCTGTGGGGTAAGAAAGGTGAGCTGAGGCATCCAGTCAACACACAGAATAAGGCTAGGGGTACCTAGCTATCTCTATAAGTGGGGGGGAGAGATTTATAAATATTATTATTTGCTTACCTATTGCCTTTCACAATTTACAAGCTTATTTTCACATAATTCATTTAACACACAAGAGACAAGATATTATTTTTCTATTTTTGTTATCACTCTTTTGTACATTTTCCACCTTAATAACATCTAAATACTACCATGAAATGGCATTTTTAGTTTCTCCAAACCCTCACTAGACTTCATGCTCTTTGGAAGCACAGGGTATGCATAAAGTGCCTTTTTCTAGTTATAGTGTCCATACATGTATTGTATATATACACACACACATATAATCCTATAATGTTCAACACATGACAGTCACTCATTAAGCACTGAAACAATGCATCACTGAGTGAATAAATTGTCTTATTTATATTTAGCACTTTTGATTATCCATTCAACTAATTTATTACTAAACACTTAGCACTGTGCCACACAGTAGGATATAAATGATACAGCAATCATTTAAAGGTTACTCCACAGTGTGGTCCAATGATCCACCTGCTTCCATCTGGATGCTTGCTAAAAACTCAAATTCCTGGGCCCAATCCCAGACATACTGAATTAGAATCTCACAGATACTGAAGTTAGAAAAACATGTTGCAATAAGTTGACAATCTTGTGAAAACGGGTCAATGGATTAAAAAAAAAAAAGATATTCAAGAAGCAGGGTTTTTTACAATCATTCTATAATATGTTCCTTATACAATCTCTCTTAGTTATAGATTGGATAAAACTAACATTTGGGACAAATGGAAAACCTAGAACAACATGTAAGTGAAAGTTTAAAACCAAGATAAATGATGAACTAGATTAGTGGGTCTGGGACTTCCTAAAAATCTTTCTAGAAACCCGTCCTCATGAGAAGCACTGATCACTAGAGAAAATCAGACAGGAATCAACCAACAACCTGGAGTCATAAGTCAAGGAGCAATTTTTGTCCTTATTTAACCATGATTGTGTGGAAAAAGAAAATACCCATTCCCAGTAGAGGAAAAAGCAAGTCCTAGTCAATGAAAGTATAGGTTGCCTATATGTATGCTTAAAAATGATACATTTATGATTTTCCTTCCCCATTTCTATTGATATTCTAATAACTCCTGTTTTTAACTATTGTACCTGTTTTGGAAAAGAGTTCAGTTTAAAAAGTCCTAATGCAGGGTGACAGGGCCCAGTTTGCTTGCTCTTTGACGGATATTTCGGTGGGACTGTCAGTGCTAAACTTGGGGGTCTTCCTGCCATCTCAGACCTCAGAACTCTGATCACGTTGCTTTAGGGTCCATTACTACAGATAAACTGGATAGGTTAGTTGGAGAAAGTAGGGATTTTAAAGCCGGGAGGGGTTGATATTTATCCTATCTCGGTTGCTAACCAGCAATGTGGTCTTGGTTTACTTATTCTTTGCTTTTCTCTAAAATTTAGTCATGCTAAAGAATCATTACAAGGAAGAAAAATAAATACTCTGACTATTTCTTGTTGATTCATAGGGTGAAAAAATAACCACTATCGTTAAGTGGCTATTAAATCCACAGTGGTGACATTTAGGCCTAGGAAAGTAATCAAAGAATTTAAAGTCACCCCGTTATTTGACTGGAGTGTATTCGAACTTGCCTTTACCCAATTCTTATCATTATTCCTTCCAGTCTGAAACATCTCCTAAGTTCATGGATGGGTTATGGTGGGGTTATGGATAAGGACACAGGTGGCTGCAGAGAATATGGAAGAGGACGAGGAAGAAGCAGCACAGGCTTAGTTAATGGATCCCAGGCAGAACCAGAGAAGCCAGCTGGCCAGTATCCAAGGCTCCTATGAAATGAGAATGCCCAGGACTATCTGCAGCCTGGAAGATGCCATTAGAGTGGCCAGAAGTGGACTATGGCACAGCAGCACGGGGAGTGGGGAGCTGTCAGAGAGCTTCTGCCAGTCTTTAACCCTAGCAGCTCTGGTTTCCTGGTTAGACTCTCCTACAGTGTCAATACCTCTGAATTAGTAAAGAGGTTTTCTGAGCAAATATTCCTTTGAAAGAAAAACTGTTTTTGAACCAAGAGAAATGTTGAAACATTAAGAGTTCAGAGTCTGGGGTGGCTGCCGTTCAACATGACCACAGGACAGCTCTTACTTGTGTATGCATGGTGCCAGCCACAGCAACTAAGGGAGATAAAGAACTCACAAGGCCATTTGGGGAAGTTTCTTCAAAGGCAATGACAGGATAAGTTCTATTTGAAGGGACAGCAGAGCAAAGAACAGTTAACTGTAGAGAGAACAGAGTCAATTATATCATGGTGCTGGCTTGAGTAGAAAGCCAGGACTGTGATGGACAGCAATGAAGAGATTTTTCTCTAATGCAGGCATCAATGTTCTCTTCTGTAAGGGGCTGGCAGTACATATTTTCAGCTTTGAGGAACGTAGGGTTTTGTCACAAGTGCTGGGTTTTCCAGTGTAGCACAAAAACAGCTATAGATGATAGGTAAATGAACGAGTAAGGCCGGGTTCCAATAGGATCTTGTTTGCCAAACCTACAGAATGCTAGATTAGGTCTAACGGCTATAGTTTGTCCACCTCTGCTCTGGAATAAAAAAAGTTTAAAGTGAGGAAACATTCACGTTGTTTCTAGTGTCCCTGCCCCACAGACAATGGGGATGCCTGAATTTTTCATGAAGCAAAACCTATTCCATATTACACCGAAATACCTTCATAGGTTAGTACAGTGTGGGTAGGATGCTGATAGTAATAGCTATTTTCATAAAGAAACTTGAAAAGCAGACTAAAACCTAAGGCTCTGTCTGATTTTATACCTTGCTCTTTCTCAATACCTAGCATAGTGCTTAACAAATGGAATAGGGTTTTATAAATTTCTAATAAAGGAAGTCATTCACATACATGCAAATTCATACTTCCAAACTACTGGGAAAGAATTGATCTTAAATGGCTTAAAAAATGAAACCCAGGGGGTGCCTGGGTGGCTCAGTTGGTTAAGCAACTGCCTTTGGCTCAGGTCAAGATCCTGGAGTCCCGGGATCGAGTCCCACATCAGGCTCCCAGATCCGTGGGAGTCTGCTTCTCCCTCTGACCTTCTCCCCTCTCATGCTTTCTCTCTCTCTCTCAAATAAATAAATAAAATCTTAAAAAAAAATGAAACCCATATTTGTACTTATAGCTGGACTCTGATTAAAAAGTAAACAAAAGCTGAATAGAGAGAGAGAGGAGGAGGAAAGGAGGAAGGAAGGAAAAAAGGTGGATTTTTAAAAGTTTTTACATAGAATAATGTGAGTTTAAAACTCATTAATGAGAACCAAGCTTTTATAATTCTTAAGTACTCTCCATATGATATTTAATTTAAAACTGAATCAAGCTCTGTGAGGTAGGGAACCCAATTATTATTGTAACAAATATCAAGGGGTAAAATGAAATGACTTGTTCAAAATTAATTATCTAGTAAGTGCCCATATGGACACAAATTCAGACATTCTGACTATAAATCAATTTGTCTCTCTATGAAATTATAACTATATTGATGTTAGTTAGAAGGAGATGGAGGAATCAATAGGAGAGATAGTTTGAATGACAAACTTGTCAACATCAAGTATTAATTTAATATGAATTTTAGGATAATTGGGGAATGAATAAGACAGACTTGGAACTTTCTAGAATTCAAGGAAAATTAAATTCTCTTTTAGAGAAGCAGTGCCAAAACTTGTCATAGACTTATAGTTACCTCTTCTGCCTGATCTGTTTGTATTCACTTTATTTGCTATTTATGTTAATGATTTATTATTTGGTACTTGATGAGAGAGCTAGAGATAAATGAAATCAATTTAAATCAATTTGACAGGGTTTTCCTCCAAAAAAGTAAGCACTGTTTTGCAACACTAGAATTTCACACCTTATTCAGCTCTTCTAAGTAAGGTAGGGCTAGAATGTGAGGTACCTATTAATAAAGTGAAAGACTAATTTATTTTCACAAATAAGACTTAAATTGTACTGTATCATTGTTAAGTAACTGAAGCCTTTCTGCTTCCTCCAACAGAAACTACTGGAGACAGCAGGAGAAGGAGAGGTTCCCAAACTGGTTGCAGAGGGAAAGAGTACATTGGAGAGAGGGAAATAATCACAGATTATCTTTTAAAACAGGTGATTAAAAAAAGAGCACATTAATTTATTAAAAAAAATAGAGAAGATAAACTTAGGTATAATAGGAACAATGAAACACTAGATGATTACATTACCCAAAAAGGTAGGAATATAGACTGTAAGTTGACAGAGAGTGAGGTAGGTAGAGGAGAGAGGAAAATACCTTTGAGGGAAAGCATGGGTTGCTTTCGTTCCCACGTTCAAAGTCTTATAAGGAGGGTGGTTTGAGGGAACCACTCAAAACAGTTTGGGGGGCTTTACAGGAGGATAACATTCCACGTCTGATCAGGGATCTTGTCTCTCATGCAGCAAACAACAGGGGAAATAGGAACCAGTGAGACCAAAAAGAGACATGGGCAGGAAGAAGGCAGTGAAGGCTGCTGCCTGACTTCAGCTTCTAGCTCCTGGGAAGTAAGGAAGTTTGCTCACGTGCGTGCTCCTGGATCTGACAGTTATTCTAGGAGAGGGCTAGGACTGGGGGCTGCAGTCTCTCTCAGAGACAGGAGCATCAGAGGAGATGTACCACCAGAAGGTCAGGCAGCCACAGTGGCCTGCTTTCTTCCAGGACTCACAAATTCTGAAGAGAACAGAATGAGGTGAGCTCCTCTTCTTGGGAACAGGATGGGGGTTGCCACTCATTTTCATTTAGGTCATAGACAACATGCTGGGCATTCATTTTATAGTGAAGAAGAAGTCATCCTTCCCAGTTACCTAAGAAGATATTTGCGCTTTTCCTGATCTTTCTCCTTCCGACATAGAAGAGAAGACAATAGATAAATGGTCTCTGAGACCCAGCCTCGGCCCCATTTTCCCCACACCTTCCTGTTTAAGTCACTGAAGACAGAAGGCCGGCTTGCAGTGAGGAATGGGACAAAAGGGAGCATGAGCAGAACTTGACGTTTTAAAATGCACTCAGAGTAGGTTCAAATACTCGAATAAGAAAATTTTATTAATCCAAAGTGGCTAACAATGTACGAAACCTAAACACAGGATGCCGTTAAAAGAGCTGCTGAAAATGAGGGAGTCCGTATATAAAACCTGGAAGGAAGATAGTGACTGGGAAACAAAACAAAACAAAACAAAACAAAACAACCCTTCAGTCATACCCCAAATAGTAGAGACTTTTAAAAAACTGATTTTACATTATTCACATGTTGCATTTATTATGCTTATTTATATATATATCTAATATTTCGAATAAAACTGTAAACTTTGTAAGGTCAGTAATTAAGCTTTTCACAATTTTCCCCCATAAAGCCTAAAATATACTTGTATATAAAAAGTGATCAAAATATGTATTGATTAAAAAGGTGAATTAAATCTGATCAGAAAATAGATTATTAAAGATAGTAAAATACAAGAGTAAAAATAGATGCAGAGTGTAGAAATCCTTTTCATTTTCTATGTCTTTAATGAAAGGGGCAGCTGACATAAAGAAGCATATATGATTCTGCCATCATCTGGAAGCAAGAAAAGTCTGTTACAGAAGATTACGAACAGAGCATTTGCAATTGCATGGGCAAGCGGTTAATTTCCAGTACCACCACTTCTTAGCTGTGTGGTTTTACACAAGTTGCCTCATTTATTTAAAAAAAAAAAAGAATAAAATATAGTTAGACTATAATCTTCAATTACTCTCCCAGGTGTAAAATTGTGCAAATCCAAGAAAAATAAGCAAGATGCACCTGAAGGAATGAGCACAGTTACAGACCTTCTAATGTATATAACAGTTCTACCTGACGTGTACCTAAAACACACAGAAAAGTGACAAGAGTTATTGTTTCAAATATTAAGTTTGAGTTAAAAGCAAGGTGCAACAGTTTTCCTTGGCTTCCTAAGTTCACTACACAACATTCCTTATTTTAAATAATAGGACTTTTCTTCTTTTTCTAAACACAGCCTGTAGGATTCAGCAGGTTTCAGACTTGTGTTACGGAATTAAATGCAGACCAAGTATATCCAGCCTCATCTCTAACCCAGCACAGACACAAGCAATGCCAGGTAACACAGGGAAAGGAGCAAGTTGTCATCTGTATATTCTTTCTTTCTTTTTTTTTTTAATATTTTATTATTTCGTTACATTACAATTAAAGTTTTTTTTTTTTTTTTAATTTGACAGACAGAGATCACAAGTAGGCAGAGAGGCAGGCAGAGAGAGAGAGAGGGAAGCAGGCTCCCCGCTGAGCAGAGAACCCCATGCGGGACTCGATCCCAGAACCCTGAGATCATGACCTGAGCCAAAGGCAGTGGCTTAACCCACTGAGCCACCCTGGTGCCCTCATCTGTGTATTCTGAGTGCATCTTCTGTCTGTTGTTGATGACACTAGACACAGCAAAGCATAAAAACAATCATCTAAAATTAGCAGGGAGCATCATCCCACAATAGAAAAACAATCACAGCCTCATTTACACCACAAAAACAAACAGCTAGATTCAGCCATTTGCTGGGCAGTTAAAACAAACTTTTAATTATTGGGAAACATAAGTAATTGGGAAAGACAAATCATTACACCTCAATAGCAATATAATACTGACACTAATCCTCTGCAAGAAGTTCATCAAAATAGTATAAAAACTGAAGTTGATAATGCAAATAGGGTTTAATAGCACTAGTTCCTCAGAACATGGCAAAATCAATCATTCCAATACAAAATGTATTAGGAACAAAATAAAATGGCAAAAAGAAGTTAATAAAATGTGGGCTTACCTCTTTTTTTTTTTTTTTTTTGCTTTGACATACCCCTTAATGGAGTTCCCCAACCTCTATGTAGGATATAAAGCTTAACCTCAAGGCTGTCACCAGGGGGCTCAAAAGAATGCCTGATAAACTATGCCAAAAATGAGATGGTTATATAGGCATATATACAACTAAAGATTAAGTGTGTAAAGATGTAAATGTGCCACTATGGGAAACTAGAAGTTTGTAGAAGGCTTTTCAGAGGATGTGATTTTGAGCCAGGCACTGATGGATGACAAGGATTGAAGGAGAAGAAGAAGCAAGAATCAGAGGGAATGCTTGGGAAACATGACCAGCTGAGAAGGAATGGGGGAAGGAATGGAAATTAGAAAGAAATGTTATAGTCAGTGGGTAAGAAAAATCAGCATCATATTTGCTGAGTAATTTGAGCTCTATTCTATAGATCATAAGGTACTACTAAAGATCTCATCAAAATGTAGTTGCATGGGAGGAAAATATCCCTTCTACCCTCCTAGCTTCTGTGGGTGACCTAAGAATTAAACTGACCTAAAATAGATTAACAGGAGAAAAGTGTACAGATTTTATTCCGTATTTTTAGGTACATATGGGAGTATTCAAAAAGAAAATGAAGACCCAAAGAGATTAAGCCAAAAATTTTATATTCCTTTTTAAACAAAGGATGATGAATAGTCATAATATGATAAGACAATGGGACTTGGGATAAGGGCAGCTAACCATGGGACAGTGATTAAGATACGTATGGGGGAACTAATGGAAGATAGGGTTATTTTATTAGGTTTATTTGTACAGGAGATAAGAATGTTCTCTTCCTGGTATAGGGAGAATATCTTTCTCATGGGTATTCTATGAACCTTTTCATCAAAAAGGGAAAGGTCACAGAAACCCTTTATCTACAATTTCTCAAATGCCTTCAACTCAAAATAATCAATACGCTAAAGCAACATATTTTGCCGCAACATGTTCTGAACACCTCGTAATTCAAATATTCCCAAATATGCACTGTTTCAAAATAACATACATATTAATTCATTGCTCTGCCCTTGCATATAGAATGTGGAAGTTTCAGATGTATTAAGGTATATATTACTTATTTATGGTTTTCAAATGTGAACAGTATTTGACATTTTTAAAGATATATTTATTTATTTTAGAGAGGTGGGGGGGAGAGGGAGAGAGAGAATCCTGAAGCAGACTCTCCACTGAGTGTGGAACCCAACTTGGGGCTTGATTTCAGGACCCTGAGATCATGACCTGAGTAGAAATCAAGAGTAGGCAGGTTAACTGACCGAACCACCCAGGTTCCCAGGTACTTGACTCTTTCTTAAAGAGAACTTTCTTTCCTGCTCCCTGAGAGCCAAATCTGGTTGGTGTGATCTCATAATCCCTTTACTAAAAAGTAATAATAATTAAAAACACATCCTGAAGTTTGTAGGCTATCTCATACATAGTGAGTGAAAAGTAAGGCTTTCAGAGCAGGAAGGAATCTCTTACACAGACACATTTTTAGATAAGACCATCTGCTTGAAATTTGGGAAGTTCATTTCCCCTAAGAATTTTCTCATAATAATTTGTGTTGTCTTCTCCAGTGAAAATTATTAGCATAAATAGACTTTATGTACACCCATTTGCCACCCAAACAACCATGAACACACACAGCACTGAGTCAAAATTGAAAGTCTAAATGGTTAATTTTTCTCCCTACCTGTCTGAAGAAAACATGTTATCCAAATATGAACCTTTATGAGAGAGAGAGTCTAATCACATCTAAATCTTTTATTTTATGTGATTTTTACTTATTTTAAGATTGCTAGGGATTATCAGCCAGTAATACGTTCACCTTAATAAAGCAGCTTCAATTACAGAGCAGAAATGTCTAGATCATAAAAGTAGGATGATGTTCCCCATGAAATTATCATGTGTCAAAACTGTGTTCACATGCGGATGGATGGATCAGAAACTTCAAGTAATTATACTGAAATATCTGTGGTTGCTACAGTACTTAAAAATACCTAATAAAAGATGTCTGATAGATAATAGCGAATCAATAGATGTTAGTTTCTTTTCTTCATTTTCTTGATAGTTAATATAATTTATTATTTAATTAAAATGACTTTCTTCTGCTTTTACATAATCAGAGGCTCCACTTTCTTGACATTGCCCATTTCCTTTTACTTGGTGTGTTTGTACACATGCACATACATGTGCTAGAATGGAAAGTTAGTTTCCCATGAACTCCACTACTGTAGAGATTGTTTCCTCTGTTTTGTTCATTGCTGTATCCTCAGCACCTAGAATCTTAATGGGTATGTAGTTGCTCAGTAAATACATGTTGAGCCAATGAAAAAGTAGTCCCAGGTACAAAAGTTTCTTATTATTCTTAGAACTCAAAACTGCTTACAAATGGGACCTCTTAGAGCATTACATTTAATGGTTTGAAGAGATGAGATAAGAAAATGAGAACAAAGCTGTCTAGAATTCAATATGGGTCCAGCATGGAAGAAAGATACTGCTATTAATTTTGAAATGTTCCCAAACTCATTAAGCACAATGATCCTTGTTTTGATGCCTTAACATACCTCTGACCTTCTTAACAAAGAATGATACAGGGAGGAGGCGGTCATTAAGTTCAATGATAGAAATATCTATGCGACTCCAGGGTTTAAAAAACAGATGTGAACAATGGTAATAAAAAATGCTGTGATCATACAGTACATCATATGAAGTCCCACGTGTGAGTGTGTGTTTCTGCAATGACTCTTTGATCAAATTGTTAAATACTGAAATTCACACAATTGTAGCTACCGTAGGAAGAAGGAAGTGCTTGATCACATCTCTGTCAGGTAAAATTCATGTTTCCATTATACAACCACCAAAATGTGAATACATAATAAAAATAATATCTTTCACAGCAGTAGTTTCTATCTAGTCAGAAGATATAATCTAAAAATCACTCAATTCCAAAAGCTCAAAAATCAAGATATCCAATTTCAGAAAGGATTTCTGTGATGCTGACGGCATATACACCTCATTTGAATGGGTGTAAGGTAAGGTGGATAACTTCCCACTGTGTTAATGGCCATGGTAAGTACCAGCATCCACAGAGTGGGGATTACATGCTACTTTTATGTTGAATACTTATGCTATTTTGAATGTTAGCCGCATTGTGGGATAACTAGTTAGAGAGTTAAGATTGTATAAAGCTGTAGGATGAAAAGAGGAGATTAAGAATAAAGTGAAGAAATGTTAAACACGGATGAATGGACGGATTAGACGCCATTTGATGTTTACTAGTATACTGAGTGAATGACATTTAGTATCTCAACAGGAGAACACATCCTTACTATTTTTTTAAAGGATGGATTAGACCAACTAAAAGGTGTCCATCTATTTTTGAGTTCAGAATGGCATCTATAGCCATGAAAACGGAAATACATCATTGTTTGTTGTTTTCCTTGAAGATATAATAAGATCACCAACAGAATATAAGTGAAAAAAAAATCCTTATTTGAGAGGGTTATGCTTTCAAATTATATTGAGGGCTTACTATTTGCTATTTATGAGCCTTTTACCAATTTGCTAATGATGAAATGCTATTTTTTATTTGTTTGTTTGTTTGTTTTTGTTACTAGGAAGCTTTTTTTTTTTTTTTTTTTTGTTAGGGGCGCCTTGGGGAGCCCATTCTTCCCCCACTGAATACTCCCATACTTACCAATAAGATCTTGTACTTTCCATGAAAACTGCTCCTGTCTGGGAGCTTAATAGTTTCACTTGGACCTAGAATCATTATTCACTTAAATTCCCAAATTCATTGAATTCTGGGGACTATGATGAGGGGCTTGGTGGGCTTGGTTACATTTTCACAGTGAAGGGCATACACTCTCTAGGCTTTGGAGCCACTGACAGATTTAAGGAACATTAATGCAGCCCCACTGTAACCTGTTATTCTTGCTGCCTCTCCTTTTCCAATATTCTACTCTATTTCTTGCTATACAGTCTTACTTCCCTTGGCTGCCTGTTATTTTGGCAAGCCTGGAAACCCAGACGTCACTGTTGGTAGCATATGTCTCCTTACACCCCCAAACACTCCACCCAATCCATACCTAATTCATCTCAAGTCTTGCCATTTGATCATTTGATCTCTTCTAATAGACAAGTCCGGTTCTCTACATTTTCACCACTAATACTCAAGTCAAAGAAAGTATCATCATCTCAAAATTCTCACTTTTCTCCCTTTATTCATTTTGGCTCTCATTTATATAGGAGTAGTAATATCTCTATGATTCCCCCTTGTTCTATGACTCCTCATTGTCCGGGGACGTTTTTCACATGCTCTTCCTTGGCTCCAAATACTTCCCTGTCTGCTCCTTACTAATTCAAATGTTATTCATTTTCTTGCTCTCTGCTTAAGTTTCCTCAGGAAAATCTTTCTGGATATCACACTTCCCTAGTAGAGGTTTTCAAACATTCATAATTTTTTGCTTCTGAAATTTATTAATGTTTGTGGCAAACATTTTGCTTCATCTCAATATCCACATCATCTGGATATGGTTTAGCCACTCCTAATAATCCCTTCTCTTTTCCCCAAAGACGGATGCAAGGATTTTTGTGTATCCTCAACCTAGCCAATGAGATGTAAGAAAAAAAAATTGATGGGGGACTTCTAGGACTCTTGTTTTCACTTACATAATGGAAATAAAAAGAAAGACAGTCTTCCTTCTTCTCTAGTTATTTTGTATTTGGATCTAGTCTCTGAAACTGCAGTAAACAGTTTACAATCGGTTTGAGGATAAAGTCAACACCAACGCTGGCAGAGTAAAGAGAAAAGAGTCTGGATATTTAGCGAGGTAACTGAGACATTTATTTATTTAACTTTGACTTCTTTCCCTCATGTATACTAACGGTTTCAGGTTCATAATTTTCTAATTATTAAACCACTTTGGTTTGGGGTCTGTAGGCAAAAATAGCTTAATTATGTAGTATTTGTCTCAGTCTTGGACTGTAAGCTCCTTTTGAACAGACCCCATCACTGTTTTTATTCTTCATTTTAATACTAGTATCTAGCTTAGAGCCTGGCATATAGTTTGAATTCATTAAATAGTTCTTGAATAAATGGATAGATAAATTCTAATAATTTTCTGAAATAACTCCTGAGATACTGTTGTTTTTCTTTCTCCTTCCAGCTACTGGCTACTTTTATTATCCATGTGGTGAGTTACTTCTATTTCTCAAAAGGCTCTGGTCATTTCCCTTATGATTCACTCTGGTCATTTCCTTTATGAATAGGATATACTTATCTCTGTCCCTCTGAAATATGACAGTTAATACGAGGTAAAAATCCTTTTGCTATTGTTTGGCCAGATAGAGAATAATAGATTTATAATTTCCCTCAGTCTATAAAGATCAGTGGTTTATAAATAAAATCATGCATGAGAATTTCTGTGAAGCTTTTAAAAAATACATATATCTGGGGGCACCTAAGTGACTCAGTTAAGTGTCTGCCTTCAGCTCAGGTCATGATCCCAGATATCCTGGGATAGAGCCCTGTGTCGGGCTCCCTTCTCAAAGGGGACCCTGCTTCTCCCTCTCTCCCTGCCTGCTGCTCCCTCTGCTTGTGCTGTCTGTCGAATAAATGAATAAAATCTTTAAAAAGTGTATATCTGTGCAGCATCTTCCCAAAGGCTGAGGTAATAGATCTGGTGTGGTTATACACAGGCATATTTCCTTTTTCAGTGTTCTGTGAAGTAATTCTGATATTCCTCCAGAGATTAAGTTCATTGATCTACATACTATACTTCTGTTAACTTAAATTTGTATTAAAACTTAAGTGATCCTGTTGCATTAACTAGTCATCCTAAATATATTGCAGTCTGAAGAAAGAACATTGTCATTGCTTCAAGAATTGGCAGATTGCAGAGAAGAGAGGCATAGCTTTTGTTGTGTGGAATATAAAGAATCAATAATAGATTAATGAGAGACACCTCTAAGAAGGTAATTTTTGTTTAACTCTGAGGACTCTATATTTTCATTATTGTTCTCACTACTCTTGTAACTAAACCTAGATTTATTCTTAATCTGTCTCAACTCTTAACTCTCAGCCCATATGGTAGAAGTGGGGATAATCAAACCTGATCCAAAGGCAGATATATGGTGTTTTCAAGATAAATGAGAATACCCCATTCCTTTCCCCAGAATGATAGGCTTGGTGACATGCATGTGATCTAAATATAGCCAGCGAAGTACAATAGAACTTTGCCATGAATGCTCAAATAGTGGCTGTCCTATTCCCATAGCTTTTGAAGTTGAGCCAATGCGAGATCCCAGGGCTTGTGTAGCTATTTCATGAATTTAGGGGAGAAAACCTGTCTGTAAGCAATGAAGCAGAATTGAGAGACCATGAGAAAGGAACAAAAGCCCAAAGACATTGTTTTTGATCTCTATATTCTGCCATGCCTGAAGCCTTTGCACTTTTCATTTAGTTGGGACAATAAATCACTATTTCACTTAAAACACTTCAGATCAGGTTTTCAGTTACTTGGAGCATAGTCATAACTGGTCATAACTAATACAATGAAGAACTTTTTAATTACTAAAGATCCATAAAGAAGGTAAATCCATAGGAAATTTCAGGTTTCTAACCATTAAAAGTTTCATATTCTGACATTAGGCAATTACTTGAAAGGGATGATTTAAAATGGACCAAACGTCAGAATGGTGATTGGTCTTGATAGCATTTATGGGGCTGGGAAGCCAAGGGGTGATCCTAGGCATGAACAAGTCAAAAAGGAAGAAGAAGAGAATGCTAAGGCCGTGTCCTTCGGCCCTGACCCATCTGTCTGATTCTGCAACTGCTAGGAGGATGTTGTAAATAATCCTCTTTAGGCAAGAACATTATTTGCCAGGCACTGCTGGGCACTAAGTGATTTGACTTGACTGATCTGGTCTGAGTCAACTTAAGACCAGATCTAACTGGCTTACTGCCAAAATTGCTCTATGTACCTAACAGGTTGTGATGTTTCACAGAGATCATGCTGGATCAGCAGAAATTATTAATGATTTTGGCAGCCAACAGGATCTGTGAGGAATTAATGAAAACTATAGCTTTAAATAGCTTGGTGGAAAAATGCAATGGGGCAGAAGGGAATTGCAACAGGCTCCCTGAATGGTTCTGTTGATGTTACTGAGCAAATATAGCTCCTTGAGTTGTTTTTGTTTCATCAAAATCATGATACTCTTGAGTTTTGGCAAGGAAATATCAGGTAATGAGAATGCAGTGAACATGTTTTTCATCAGCTGAAAATCTTTAATTGTAATTGCAGCATGTAATGGTGTAATTAGTTGTCTAAGTGACAGGATAGGCTCAAATCTTTCCTGGTGTTTTGCAAAAAAAGACCATTAAGTTTCCATAAACCTTTCTTCAAATGAGATGATGGGCAAGCAAAGATGGGAAAGGGTTTCATTTTTAACCCCATGAACTGAGCAACCTCGCAATTAGAAATGAGAAGAAGGTTTATCAAAGTAAATAGAATGACTACTCAGATAACCATGGGTTCCTTTTTTGAAAAATCAGACATCTCTCTCTCTCTATAGATAGATAGAAATAGATATCTATAGATAGATAGAAATACATGTATAACTATCTATCTATCTATCTATCTATCTATCTACATATATATTCAGCCATCTGTCTATCTCTCCGTCTACCTATCCTTCTATTGCTCAGAGATCAAGGGATGTACTTAGGGTCGCACAGCCACTATGCTGCAAGAGCACACTGTAATTTATTCCTAGGACAAAATCTTAGTCTTTGAGACTTTGAAGTCCATTATCTTGTCCTTAGAATGAGCTGCCTCCAACTCTCTTCAAACCATTAAAATGCCGGTTCTCAAATTTCTATATGTGTAAGAATTACACAGAAGCTTGCTAAAATGTGAATTCCCATCAGAGAGAGATTTTAGTTGGTAGGTTATGGATGCAACTAAGACATTTACAATGTAAACCAATTATTCAGGGAATTCTGAGGCAGGCATTCTTCAGGCCACACAGTCTAGAATGTCTATTACAGAACCCTGGTCTGACAGAAGTCTGGGGATTTTTTATCCAGGGAAACTATGCAATGACGATTCTAGTGGTATCTTGATGACAAAGGACAACACATAAAATTACAGATTATACTTAATCAAAACCAGTCACATAAAAAGCTCTAGGCTTTGCAGAGTTACATTATACAAAGAATATGGGGTCTCAATCACTAAACTCAAATTGCATTTGTAACTCCAGGACTGCTAGGGAAACAGCTTTTTCTACTGTACCTGTTCCAGTGGAGAGGATTCTAGAATGAGCAGTTTGAATACAAGAATGTATTTTTCTTCATGAAGGAAGCAAATAATGCTCTAGGCAACTGTGGTTGATGGATGTGATAGTGAATCTTTTCTTTGTGCCTTCGCCTTATAAAATTAATCCTATCTTCTCTTTTAAACATATTATAGAAAATAGAAGAATAAAACAAAATCAGTTTTTCTAAATTAAAAAGCTTGAAAAGCCTCGCTTCTTTGTCTATCATAATGATATCATTGGATCATTGCCAAATCAGAAGCTATATAAATGATTGTTCTTAGATAATAGTCCCTTTTAGTAAAATATAAAGCTGCTTTTCCCAAAACTCACATCATGAGTTTCCAAACACAATAAATCCTAGTTTTCTAAAATAGATGTTTCATTTTGGAACCAATTTTACCTTAATTTTAACCATTGTCTGCTAAAGAATTATATCAATGAAACTCATATGCATTTCAATATTCTACAGCTATTACTATTGTGTAAAATCTACCAGTTACTTAGAAATTTTGCTAAAGTCATTAAGTTTAACAGGAAGTTTTATGAATCGCAAGCTTATGTTTTTGAAAATGCTGGTGCCTCTAAGTTGTTCTTTTTTTTTTTCTTTTCTAAAAATATGTATGTATTTCATTTTATTCAAGAAATACAAAAGTATTGCTGATACTTTTATTCATAAAAAATGTTTATGTAGATATCTGTCTGGTACAGCAGAAAGTGTGCATTGTTGCAGCCTTATTCAGCTTTCATGACATTTTGGATTTACCTTGTGTAGAAAAAGGAGATCTCAAGTGGTGATGGATGTCTGCATTTGGGAAGACAGAGAAGGCAATCTGGGATCAGCAGAACATCAGGCTTGTCTGGGCTTCTCAGTTAGCTGATTTAATACAGTAAAAATCTAGTATGCTCACTGATGACTGATGATACTAGTCCAATCTATGTTCTGTGCTTAGGCTGTTCTACTCTCAGAATGAGCATTTTCAAATTATTTGGTGTGAATAAAGATTTACAAGCCCATTAAAATGACTATCTTTCATTTCAGCTGTGCCATAATAAAATAATGAATATAAGCTTTCTGTAGGGCTGGGTTTGAAACCAGACTCTTCCACTATGGGACCCTGGGCAAGTTACTTAATTTCCCTGAGCTTCAGTTTCCTCACTGGGAATAACAATACTTATTTCTAAGACTTGTTCTATAGATAAAATGACATAAAATTTGAGAACACCAGTATTAAACTTTTTTTTTTTTTAATTTGGGAAGACTAAAATAGACATTGATTTATTGTTGGTGATATTTGGCTGTTCTTTTGTTTTTTGTGTGTGTGTTTTTGTTGGGGGGGTTGCATTATAGAAATTTTCATGTTTTCCACAGTTTTTAAAAGATCCTATTTATTTATTTGAAAGAGAGAGAGTGTGGAGGGAGGAGCAGAAAGAAGGGGACAAGCTAACTCTGGTCTGAGCCCAGAGCCTGACACACAGCTCAATCTTAGGATGCTGAAATCATGACCTGAGCCAAAAATCAAAAGTTGGACGTTCAACAGACTAAGCCACCCAGATGCCCCTCCACATATCTTTTTTATTTGCTTAAATGAAGTATCAAATAATCAAAACATTTTTAATTAACTTTTCAGTATTCTAGCTTAAACATCTAAGCGTGATATAGTCTAGAGTTTGGGGTATATTCAAGGGGTGCTACAAATGCCATACATTTTAGAATCAGACCGACCTGGAGTTCCTTCTTTTCTTTCCTTCCCTTCTTTTTCTTATTCCATTCCCTCCTCTATTTCTTTGCAAATTATGTTCTCTGTGCCTAATATTTTAATATTAATCCTTAATATCTTAACATTCATATCTTGACTTTTCTCTTGAACAATGTAACAAAAATAGTTAAGTGGATTTTAATGGCTACTCTCCATCAAAATCACAAGGAAAGTTTCTACAGCATTTGCATCTATACTGTTCCCCCAACACACACTGGCAATGAGACATTAGTATTGCTACTGCTGCTTTCCTTGTTGTTTTGTGCTAGTTTAGAATACATTTCATGTTTATTTATATTTAGACACATATTTTTAATTATCTTTACTTACCAGGATGCTTTCCATCTTAGATCTTCCATCTGGAACTACATTCATTCTTGCCTAAGTTACATATTTAAAATTTCATTTTCTGAGGATCTGTTGATTTTAACTTTAATTTTTGTTTGTCTTTCAATGTCTTTCTTTTGTCTGCTCTTAAAAGAAATTCTTACTAGATACAGATAATTTAGGCAGTTAGGTTCCAACAGGATATCTGGAGATCAGCAATCAGGAAGTCATGAAGAAGCTCAGAGGCCTGTCCTGGCAGCACTCCACAAGAAGCTGGATCAAATCAGACAGGCCCAAGATGGTGGATGCTATGGCAAGAAACCCCCAACCAAATTAGTAGAAAATAGCATAAAACCCTGCTTTCCATCCCAAGTAATAACTATCCTGCCCTCTAGTTAACAACTGCCAATAAAATATGGAAAGACAATCCCCAGGGCAGGCAGATCTCTCTCTTTCTCTCATGCGCGCTTTCCCACTCTCATATTTAAAGTGAAAAGTGTACTTTTCACTTTAGTAAACTCTTCTGCTTGGTGTCCTGACTGCTGTGCTGCTGGTCTCTCTTTGAATTCATTCCCATAACAAGACCACAACCCTTAGGCAACTCTTTTCAGGCAAGGCTCAGTGAGGGTCAAGGCCCCAGGACCTGGGGTCTCCTCAGTTTGCCCAGTAGCAGTATGATTAGAGCACAGAATTCTAGGTTGCCAATTTGTGTGTGTGTGTGTGTGTGTGTGTGTGTGTGTGTACGTGCACATATTCACATGTATGTGTGTTGTTTAGCACATTTAAGATACAATTTTAAGGTTTTCCAATTTCCATTGTTGGGAAGCATTGACAAATAATTTAGCAGAATAACAAAAAGTAGTTTGAAAGATACCTGCGTGTTCTTCTGGCTACTATTAAGATCTTCTTTTTCTATTTTTCTGATTTACTTATGTGTCTGGATTTGGGTGCAATTTTCTATTTACTGAGACCCACTGTGTTTGGTTCTACTTCTTTATTTTGAAGCCTGGATTAAATATACAATTCCCTCAAGAACATTTATACTTTTGCCAATCTCCTATGTATATGAATCACCAACATGAAACCATTTATAAATTATTTCTCATATAGATATAATGTAAATATGAGCTAAAAATCAAATTTGGCTTGTTGTCATAAATTCTTATTGGAAACCTGCCTCATCCCTCCACCCAATGCCATTGTCAAAACATTCAAGTTTCCTCACAGAAACTCTCTGAGCAATGGATTCATTTCTTGTTCACCACCCTCACTGTGAAGGCTGACCTTTAATCCTGGCTTTATAGAGGAGATTTCCTACTAGTCTTCACAACTTGGTCATGCCCTAGATTTTAAATCCTATCTCTCACTCCCTGAGGAAGATTTAACTTATATTTACACTGCAAAGCTCAAATTAAAGGATCCTGAAACTCCAACATCAAAAAGTTTTTGTGCAGTCACTTCAGTTCTCAAGCTTCCTACATTCATTTCATATCCTCCACATATCCCTTCCTTTGTTTCAGCATGAAACATATTTTGTAATTTTTTTTAAAGATTTTATTTATTTATTTGACAGACAGAGATCACAAAAAGGCAGAGAGGCAGGCAGAGAGAGAGGTAGGGAAGCAGGCTTCATGCTGAGCAGAAAGCCGGATGCGGGGCTCCATCCCAGGACCCTGGGATCATGATTTGAGCCGAAGGCAGAGGTTTTAACCTACTGAGCCACCCAGGCGCCCCTTTGTAATGTTTTTTAAATTATTTGTTTAGTCATGGTGATCTCAACCTCTGTGTTTTTTTTTTTCCTTTCCCCCTGTCTTCCTTGCCCCCCTAGCAATGGAAATTTTATTTTTTTTCCTGATTGTCAATTTGTTGATTTTGACAAAAGAACTCTGAGTTTTTAAGACATATTTGAAAATGTATTATATTTGTATCTACAAATAACTTCCTTCACTTATTTGAGTCTATATACAAGTCTTTTACAAAAACTAATAGTCAAGTGAGACATGGAGGTGCAGATAGTTAGAGGCAGAAAAGCTTTCAGAGAGCACCCAGACCCAACAATCCATCGGCAGTACAGAGATTGGCCAATACTGCATCATACCAGCTGGGACTTGAATCCAATATTCCTTGAATGTAGTAATAAAGTCAATTTTATGTTTTTTTTTTCTTTGTAAATCAAATCCTAAATATAAGGTATGTTTGCTATATTGTATTTTGCCCTTATCTCTGATTTTAAACTTTTTTTTTTTAACAAAAATTCAAACTAATTAAACAAATAGCCCAAACCTTCAAATAAGCTGGAGGTGGGAAATAGAAACATGGAATCCCTCAGGGAGGTATTAGCTGAGATAGCTACCAAGTAAACAAAATTTAAGTCACAATAGTAAGGACTAGCAGTAGGGAAAGAACAGGTTCACATATTAAACAAATATCATAGGGAGTGTCTACATTTCTGACCCGCCAAGTGGAGGGGCCTTATTGATAAGGTTTGAATTTCCCAAATCCTCAGGATCAGCTGGAGGAATTGGGCAAGACTTTGAGAGGTAGTAAACAAACCAACACTGAAGTATTACTCAAGACCTGTAAATAATGACATTGCAAATATACAACATATAGGCATATACCATGAATTTTCTAGAAGACTACTCATTTCCTACATTCAGATCCATTTTATATGTTAACAGGATACTCTGGAAATTCTACTATTACATATATCTACTATATTGCCAAAACTGGCATGTGAGGAACATGGATATTCTTCCTCAAACTACATATTTCACTTTGAGGTTTAAAAACATATGCTCGATATCTGTAAAACAGCAAAATTGGGAAGAGCCTTTATGCCAGTGTAATTATAAACTTCTAACTTACCTGAAAATATATGGGAAGGAAAGTTAGGTGATTAATTATATCCTTTAAAAGTGGAAACATTTTTTTTTAAAGCAAAACCATAAAGAAAAAAGAAAAAGAAACGTTAGTTTATATTTATAAAAAGAAATAAAAACCAGAATGTATATTCACCCTAGTTTTAGTGATATGGAGTCTTATCTCAACCTGAGAGTACTGAAATATTTCTTACATTTTCATTGTATCTGAAATTCTCACAATTAGAGTCACTCATTTGTACTCATTAATGTGGTACCACCTTGGAATAAGATAATTTATTACTTTCCCATATTAACAGGTAATTATAAATGTATTTACCTGATTATCCTATCAGCATTACTGTTGAAGTATATATATAACATTCCATATTTAAGATGAAGGTGTTAGTTTTAAAAAATAATAAAATACTTAGCATTGTCTTCTATAACATATATCTCTTCATATTTAACTTTTTAAAAATATTTTCCTATCGTTAAGTAAAAATGTGTTAGAGTACATGTAACCAGGTTTTAGAAATATAGTAGCATGTCATGCTACCTATAGGAAAAGACCAAATGAGAAATAGGGGGAATTGAAAATCAAAGCATGCCTATTTACCTTTTTGGCTCAGCACCATGGTATATTCACAGTGGCTCTAAAAAACACCTGGTACTTTATTTGCCAAACCATTCGTATGTCACTATGTTTCCTGAATAGGTTCTGGAAGTTAGTGTTAAAACACTTGCTAGCTGGATTCTACTCCATTTATGATTATACAATATTGCACTATTTTTCTTTTAGAAAAAAATATTGCCTTAATCATAAATACTCACTATTTCTGTCAAAATGATTTTAAATACCATACAGTGAATGCAATATATTCAACCAAAAAAATCAAAGAAATGCAAATTGAAATGAGATGTAATTTTTTAGTATTTTTTTAATAGCAACAGAACAGCAGGAATGCTCATAAGCAGTCTTCTAAATGTTAATCTTCCCGAGGGATATATTCTGGGGTGTCTCCACTTCACAGATTCTCTATAGGAACCTGACCCCATACATTCCCAGAGAATTTCTGTATTAGTTTTCTATTTTTTATCCAGAACTTGCTTCTAAAACCTAAACTCATATCTGCAGTTGTGAGAGGTAACCAGAAAAGACAGTACTTCCGGTGTGTCTCTAGCCTATCTGGACATTCAATTGCCCTCAACTTGGAACTTTTGCTTTATGCACAAACACTTCCTTTCTCCTTATCCACCAAACTCCATGTCAAATGTTAAGTCTTATCATTTGCATTTCCTTCCTTACTATCAGCTTTGTGTAGGTCAGCCTCTTGATTTTAATCTTCAATTCTCTTTCTTCCATCTCATCTGTTTTCACATAACAACAAGAGTGATCAAAATACCATCTCAATCAAGTCCTTTCCCTACTAAAAGATCATTCCTCATCCTATGCAGGAACAATGCTATTAAAACTCTTTTCAGTAGCCTAGAAGGTCCCTTCCTATTTCCATCAATTTTGTTCTTTCTCCCTCTATTCCAGTTATACTGTCTTCTTTCTCTGGGTCCGGATATAAGACTTTTTTCCCATAGTTCTTCTGACTGAAAAATCTTTCCTCCTCTTACCATGACTAGATAGAGCCTTCTCACAGTGAACTCTCAGATTAAATTGTCACCACATCAGAGAGGCTCTTCCTTTCTACTGCTTGTTTCCTTGTGATCTGATAATATAACAATCATCATATGTTTATGTTGATTCCATGCTTTAGTCCCTCTTTCTCACTAGGAGATGGAAAGCATCATGTCTACCTTGTTTATCAGTGAATTCTCAGAATTGAACAGAAGTAGGATCTCATTAAATACTTGTTAAAGTAAATATATGAATTATAAAATAAACACAATTCAATGTAGCCCTCCTATAAAGCACATTAGTAACCTATTAAAAATATTTCAAAATACAAACATAAATCAAGTCCTAGGGAAGAGGTTGAGGGAGAAGCTAGTTCTACCTATAGATGAGTTTGTTGTTGATGCCTGGGTCACCAGCTAGACCCCAAGACATGACCTTTACTGCCCACCTGCTAGTACTCACCGACTTTTGTCCCATTTTTCCTTAAGTTCTTTCCAGCTTATCTTTTAACTCGGGCAGATGGAAACCAATACCACTGCCTGAGTGGTGGAAAGTGCCTTGATAAGACCTCCAGGCAGCTCAGACCACCCAGACCAGTCTAAACTTAATCCCTGACTCATGCCTCAGCAGAAGGACCATGGAGTGACTAATAACTACCTTTGCCTATTATAACACTAAAATCTCTGCCTAAGGAGGGGCATAAGCCTGATTTACATAACATGCTACATTTACATAACAGGCTTGTTTCCTTAAGGCTAATGCATCACCTTATGACTACCTCTACATACAAAGACAGGGATTCTCTTTTAAACTATTCATCCTCACCTTAAATAAAAGAAACCCATCCACCCTTGCTCAGGGACTCACAGCTTTGCAAGTTATTTCTGGTGATTCTTATTTGGAGCAAATAAATTTTACCTTGTTTGACAACTCTACCTGGTCTAGTTTCTTTTGCAACTCACCAAGGAGGGAATTCATGTAAGTTCGATTACACTTGTTTGCTTGTTTGTATTACAATATTAATACTAGGATTTTTTTTCTTCCAAAGCTTTGAATTTTATTACCTCTTTAAAGGAGAATGTATCTACTCCAATTGAACACCAGCCACATAACTTCCTGTGTTCTAATTCTCTGTTGCTGTCACTTTACACTTTTAGGTTACTTGTCTGGAAGACTTTTCTACTATTGAATAAAGTTAATCCATTTAATCAAGTTATTCTAAGAATCAAATCTAAAATTAATACCATCTTCCAGAAAAGATCTACACATAAAAATATTTATCAAAGCACTATTTATGTTAATAAAAATTTTTCAAAATCTAAATTTCCAAAAGGTATGCTTAAAAACTTTATTATTATATTGAAAATGATTAAAGGAATATAAAGAAGCTAGATAAAAGTCAATATAATCACAACTAGTTTTCCAAAATACTCAAAGAAAACCATTTGAGGAAAAGTTTGGAATAAAAAATGCCATAAAGAATGGTTTATTTTTGTGTGGTCATTCAATAAGTTATTTTTCCCATTTCTTTTCATTATATATACAAAATATAAATAACACAAATTTATATATATTATAAATAAATAATGGAAAAGTTGACTTAAATACATGTTAATGGATCTGTTTAATCTGGAGATTTTAATTATTTAATTACATTGCCTTATCTTTCAGATAGTGAAACAGAATTTTGTTAATATAATGTGAGTTTGGTCTTAAAGGATAAATGGTAATTTTTCAGGCACATATGAAGAAAGACTTTGCCAAAACTGGATATTGCACATGCAGAAACACATTAAAATTAAGTGTAAGAGGTGTATTCTCACATATTGCTAGAAGATGTAAAATATGTGGAAGCAGTGATTTCCTAACATGACAGAACTATCTCTAACCTGCTACCTCTACCTGGGACTGGAGTTAGAATAACTAGGTATGAGTCCTGGCTGTGCTTTATATCCACTGGATGGGTATGTAAATGCTGTTCAGAATCTCTAAAAATATTTTCAGCCTCATTTGTAAACTGTGGATAATAATGGGAGATTTGTATCACAGGAATCCAGTAAATATAATAATGTAACAATATTACAAATTTCTCTAGCATATTACATTTTCAAAAGACAATCATATACATACATATTTTGACAGAAATTTATTAAAATGAATTAATGGGAATTACATATAATTAACTAAACAAATAACATTTATGTTTATATTTACAATGGATTGTATACAATAGACAATATCTAATTTAAGATATAGATATAATATTAATAAGCAATTATAGTTTCTATATAAGGGAAATTTAATATGCATTTACACATAAATGTGTGATATATATTTATAAATATGTTTCACTTATAATTATTAAATATTTGTAAACATGAATAAATTTTGTGTGCGTATAAATTATATATGCAGGTGATTTAGTTGAAATTATACAAATAATTCTTCTTTACAAAAATACAAGAGTTAAGCATTACTACTTCCATTGTACAGAAACTCAGTAAGGCAACTGAGTCTAAAAGAAAGTTAAGTAATATTCCCATGGTCTTCTTGTAATAACTGGGATAGTTGAGTCTTACACTTTTCTATCACCAAACTGTTAACTCATATGTAAAAGATACATTGGTAATATATGAGAATAAGCTTTGAAAATTATTATAGCAATATAGATTTCACATTATTTACAACAGCAATGATACATTTTTTCCTAATGTTTAATTAAAACTCCTTAAAGATCATCTGCTTTATTACCAGTATTTTCTTGTCATGCTATATACTGACTTGGTTTGAAGCCCTTTTTTCTCTCCCCACACTTCCTGTATCTGATTTTTTTTTTTAACTTCCCTGATCTTCCACCAACATACTAGCCAATAATCTGAGACAAAATATATGAAACTGATCATTTTCGTGAATATATGTAGTGGCTGTTTCCTTTTAGATTTTAGAGACTTCTCTCAGACTGTGTAATAAAATCCTATGTCTCCTGTTTAAAGAAAGTAAGGGAAGTTTGCAGTTTATTGACATCGCAATCTGGGGAAGTTGACCAGTATAATCTCACTAGGCTCCCTCTAACTCCTTTATTGCCTAGCTGGAATGAGACAAAATTCTCAACTCCTTGAAGGTAAATTCAAGGTCTTTTACTTTCTGTCTTAGCTCAGGCCACTGTAACAAAATACCATAAACTGGATGGTTTATAAAAAACAGTAGTTTACTTCTCACTCTTCTGGAAGCTGGAGGTCCAGGATCAGAATGCCAGCATGGTGGGTTCTGGTCAGAGCCCGCTTCTCAGCTGCAGAGGACCAACATTGTTGTATTTTCACATGGTGGAGAGCAGAGCAAGCAAACTCTCTCATGACTGACAAAGGGGTCCTCACCTCATTCATGATAACCCCACCTCTATAATGTCATCTAACCCTAATTACCTCCAGAAGGCCCCCGTACTAATACCATTACATTGAGGGGGAGGGTTTCAACATAGGCAGTTCAACATAACACTTTCTATCTCTGTGACCAGAGGTGGGGGGAAATGCCACTTTTAAGGTGTCCAATACTTTTTTTTTTTTTTTCTGCTTATTTGTACTCCTACCTACAATTTCTCATTTATAAGGAAACAAATGTTCAATATGGACTTTATCCAAGTTCCTGCTTTCAGTTAAAATTTTCCCCATCCTCATTTTCTACTTAAGCACAAAATAATTGTTTTTTAATTAGTAAAAATGCAATTCCATTAGCAAATTTAGAATTATTTTTTCAAAGTGCAAAAGAAAATTCTCTCCTTTTAATTTACAGAAACATAAACAAAACAATCAACAGCCTTGAGATTCCATAATAAATGGGTTTGCTAGTAAGCTGCTTACCTGTTTTTATAGTTGGAAACTATACACAACAGCATGAGAAAATTTTTACTCAGACACCATGTCATAAATTAGTTGAAGGAATTAGCAATCCAAATAAAAGCTTTGACTTTCTCTTTCTCTCTCTAAAATAAATAAATAAATCTTTAAAAAAAAAATGCAGGGTGCCTGGGTAGGACACCAACTCTTGATTTTGGTTCAGGTCATGATCTCAGGGTCCTGAGTCTGAGCCCTGCTTCAGGCTCTGCACTCCGTGTGGTCTGCTGGAGACTTTCTCTCCTTCTCCCTCTGTCACAATAAATAAATAATTCTTTAAAAACATTGAAATGTTTTGCTTACAGAAACTAAGACCAGTGCTAGAACTTAGTGTTTTGGACATTACCTACATTTTACTCTTTGATACACTTACAGGATTTTTTTTTTCCCCTTAAGGGGTTTTGTTTTGAAGGACTATTAACTAAGGACACATGGTATTTGAAGTGATAAAGACAAATTAGGCTTCCTCTCTTGCTTCTTTATAAAAATCTTAAAATCTATTATTTTCATAGAAGACTTATTTAAATGGTGTTTTGGGTAATTTTTATTGTATATGAACTTTTTATTTTTGCTTTGATGTAGCTAAGATATTATAGACCTCACTTAGAACATGATGAAAGGAAGGTTAGGGTTACAAAATTGAAATCTTCCAAGGCCACAGTCTTAGATCAAAGACTTCAGCTGAAAATAATGGGCTGGTTCTGATAATTCATTCTTACAAAGGAATACACTTTTTTATCCAACCCCAGGCTACATTATAATGCTTCTTTGCAATATCATGTAAGTAGGCAGGTAATAGCACTGGAAGATTTTTAATAACCCTATTGTCCCCTAATCTTAATATTTGCAGTAAGAGTGAGAATTTATAAGAATACTAAAATGCGATGTATAATTTCATGACGGGGAGTAGCATGCTTAATATTTTTCAAAAAATGTTAATGCTTGAGATAAGTAATGATTTCAATATGAGCAATGTGTTAATTATATTTATACACATATGTCTAAGTATATATTTGCAAGTAAATTATACACACAGACACACAAAGCATAAGAAATTCTTAATAACACCATATTTAACTGATAATTACTTATCCATTATAAACACTATTAAGAATACAAAAACAAACAAAAAATAGCACCTGAGCATTCCAAATAAACTATGCAAAACTCTTTAGATAATGAAAACAAATATTCACAGCGAAGTTCTCCATTCCCAAGTTTGGTTATCTATCTTTTTAGTCCTCTGCAGGTTAAGGTAATCTGATTATGAGGCTGGCTAGAGGCAGGTGCAATGTAAAAAGCAAGATATTGTCAGTTGAGATCTGCACACACACAAATATGCAGCATGCATATACACATCAGGCTTGGTGCTAAGTACGGAATAAATGACTTAATCCTTTTAACAGATTCTAAAGGGATCCCTATAATAAAGCCTAAGATAAAACTGATCATAGCACTGACTTCAAGAAATCCTTAAATGCTTTCATAAAGTTTGCTTTAAAACAAGGATATGGGGAATCCTGGGTAGCACAGCCACTTAAGCATTTGCCTTTTGTTCAGATCATGATCCTGGGGTCCTGAGATCAAGTCCCCATAGCCTCCTTACTCAGCAGGGACCCTGTTTCAACCTCTGCCTGCATCTCCCTCTGCGGATCCCTTTGCTTGTGCTCTTTTTCTCTCTCTGACAAATAAGTAAAATCCTTTAAAATAAGTAAATAAATAAATAAAACTAGGATATGTACATATTTAAGAATAATGTTTTTGTTCAAATTATTTTTTTAAATACAGCTTATGTATAGATCCTAGTTATCTGTAAAGTTTGCTTAGTCTCTCTGAGGTAAGGATATTTATTAAAAACCCTGACAAATTTTTCTTGTCTTTAGAAAGGGGATCATAACACCTAATTTACAGCATTGTTATTGAAACTACATGGTCAAAAGACTCAGAAGACAAGCCACAAACAGAGAGAAAATATTTGCAAAAGACAGATCCGATAACAAACGTTATCTAAAATGTACAAAGAAGTCTTAAAACTCAACAACAAGAATATGAACAACCCTATTAAAAATAGAGAAAAGTCTGAACACACTATCGAAGAAGGTAGACAGGTAGAAAATAGGTATATGAAAAGATGTTCAACATCATGTATCATTAGGGATTTGCAAATTAAAACAATTAGCTACCTCTACAAACCTGTGAGATTGACGAAAATGCAAAACAATCACAATAACGATGCTGATGAAGATGTGGGACAACAGGAATCTATTCACTGCTGATGCGAATTCACAATGGTGCTGCCACTTTGAAAGATAATTTGGCGATTGTTTACGCAAATAAACATATTCTTACCGCATGATCCAGCATCTGCACTGCTTAGTATGTATTCAAATGAGTTGAAAACTGTATCCATATATAAACCTGAGCAGAACTTTTTTTTTTTTTTAAGATTTTATTTGTTTATCAGATAGAGATCACAAGTAGGCAGAGAGGCAGGCAGAGAGAGACGGGGAAGCAGGCTCCCCGCTGAGCAGAGAGCCGGATGCGGGGCTCGATCCCAGGACTCTGGGATCATGACCTGAGCTGAAGGCAGAGGCCACCCAGGTGCCCCTGAGCAGAACTTTTTAAAGCAGCTTTGTTAATAATTGCTGAAATTTGGAAGCAACCAAGATGTCCTTCAGTAGGTGAATGGATGAATAAACTGTACACCCAGACAATAGAATATTATTCATCACTAAAAATAAGTAAACTATCAAGCTATGAAAAGACCTGGAGGAATCTTAAATACAAATTACTAAGTGAACAAAGCCAATATGCTTACTATATTATTCCAACGACATGACATTCACGAATGTGTAATGTCTATGGGAACTGCACATTCCCCTCAATTTTCTAGTGAACCAAAATAATCTCTAAAAAAATAAAGTCTATAATATAAAAAATGAGAATAGTATGCCAAAAATTTAGCACTATGTTTGGCATGTAGTGTGCACTCAATAAATGACAACTGTGTTGGTGAATAATGCTGAATCCCAGAGACTTAGCAGAGAGCCTGAAACATAATAGATACTTCGGAAGTAATTTGACTGACCAAATGAAACATCTAAACTTCTAACTATTTCATAACAGTAGAAAAAAATATAATAAAATGAGATAAAGATTATCACCAACACAATAAAAAGTTGAGACAAGTTACCTAATGATTTCAAAGTTTTGCACTTCAGAAAATCAGTAACCAAAGTTACAGTTTGCTGAGAACTTAATACTTGTTTTTGTACTGGCTATTTTGTTTTCCTTTTAACATATTGCACAGAAGATATTTAGAGCCTACATTGACATAAGACCATAAGGCTTGTCACACTGCTACAAACCAATGGAACATCATCTTCCCTTTGATAGCAGTTGGTACAGTATGCTTTAAAGTAAGGCAAATCCACAAACCCTTCATAAAGCACTTAATTGGGCAGTGAACTATAATATGGTGGGACATTTCCCCATGACCTAAAGAAAGGATGGGGTCTGATTTCTGTTACATATTTAATCCAGGCAAGTGGAACCCATTTGACTTTCATGCTTAATTTCCTTTTGAATCTTGCCAAATTATTTGCTTCCAGAAGACTTCCAACATTATTTTTGCAAGATCACAATTCTCTTGTATGTTACAGATGCTGCTATCTTTTCATTTAAACAACAGTTACTTCAGCATTATTTAAAGGGAACAACCTATCCAACCAAGTTAAAATACATGAGGCAATGGAAGAAACTGGCATCAACTGTTCATTTTTTAAAAATATATTGCATTTTAAATTAACATAGACGGGTATTTGCCTTTCATTTGCTTGGCCCGTTAAATGCTAACAACATGCTTGTACTTCAAAAAAATGCCATGTAATTCATAACTGGACAAAGGGAAATAGCAGATAGACTGGAGAAGTACCTGAGCCTAAGATCATAAAGGTTGGGGAATGTATTTTAAGTGAAATTGGAAGCCACTGGTTCAGAATGGAGGAATAACATTGTCTGATCTAATAAGATCATCTAGTTTTCATGGAGGGAGTCAGGGTATAAGGAAAGGGAGTCAGGGAGTCAGGATATATGGAAAGGTGCAAGGAAGAAAACAGGTTAAAATATTATTTCAGTGTCTCAGCATGGAATGTCAGTGCCCTGGGTTGATGAGTAGTAGAAATGGTGAGAATGGTGGGATCTAGAAAATAAATTGACAGTATTTCTCTAGCTCAAGGCATGAGTTGTTCTTGAGATGTGGGATCTGGGCAAAAGAGAAGCTAAGGTAAAGATGTAACCCCAGTACATATGATGTTTTCCAAAACTGATAGTTAAACTGGTATGATCATATATATAAGCATTTTAAGAAATTGTAATTTCTTAGTTCATCTGGGAGATGACAACACTTTATCAGGATCTTTAAAAAGATTTCAGACATTTGAGCATAAAATAGAGTGATTTCTAGTGTTTCACTTGCTCCTGTTCCAACATACACACAGATTATGCATAGAAAACTAACAATTTTAGCAGAATTCAAATAACCACCAACTGCAAGCTTTTCTCTCCTTCCCATGATAATAGTCAGAGCCTGAGTTAGAAAATTTTACTTTTTTCAGGACGCCTGGGTGGCTCAGTGGGTTAAAGTCTCTGCCTTTGGCTCAGGTCATGATCCCAGGACCCTGGGATGGAGCCCCACATCGGGCTCTCTGCCCAGCAGGGAGCCTGCTTCTTCCTCCCTCTTTGCCTGCCTCTCTGCCTACTTGTAATCTCTGTCTGTCAAATAAATAAAATCTTAAAAAAAAAGAAAAAGAAAAAGAAAATTTTACTTTTGTCAATGCCAGAATCCATTATCTTGTGATCATTGTGTCATGTTTAAACAGTGACTTTCCATAACTAAGACTTAAAAACTAACTTTTTAAATAGCTTTGTAGGGAAATCATGTTTTACTTAAGTAACTATCCACTATCCAGTTTTGTTGCTAAAGCATCAACATATGACTTCCCCCAAAGAAATACAGTTCCTTACTTGAAAAAGAAAAAATCAAGCACTAGTATATTAAGCAATTTTCCTGTATGTGGGGGTCAAAATTAAACAGTAAACGTATGCTATGTATTTTCAGCGAGAGGCTGTTCAGATTTTTGTTTTGTTTTGTTTTGTTTTGTTTTTGAGAGACAGAGAGAGAATGAGCAATGAATGGGGTTGGGGGTGGGAGAGAGGGTGAAGGAGAGAGAGAATCCCAATCCAGATGTTTTATAATGAATCAAGATGAGTCAGTCCCTTTCTCACTTCTACATACACCATTTTCTAATTAAGACTCTGTGTTAACAGGGGCGCCTCGGTGGCTCAGTGGTGAAAGCCTCTGCCTTCGGCTCAGGTCATGATCTCAGGGTCCTGAAATTGAGCCCCGCATCAGGCTCTCTGCTCAGCGGGGAGCCTGCCTCCTCTTCCTGTCTCTCTCTGCCTGCCTCTCTGCCTACTTGTGATCTGTTGTCTGTCAAATAAAAAAAAAAGGAAAAGAAAAGACTCTGTGTTAACATAAATAATTAAAACTAAATATGTAAAACTATAAAACTGTATTTTATTTATCTATTCATTTATTTAAAGATTTTTATTTATTTGTCAGAGAGAAAGAGAAAGTGGGAGAGCATGCTCAGGGAGGAGGGGGAGAGGGAGAAACAGGCTTCCTGCGAGCAAGGAGACCTATGCGGGATCCCAGGAACCTAGGATCTGAGCTGAAGGCCAATGCTTAATAAACTGAGCCACCCAGGCACCCCCCCCAAAAGTAGTATATTAAAAACCAGTGCTTCAAATGAATTAAATGAACTCTATGTTTTAAAAGTGATACATTGTATTCAGTCTTACTGTACTCTTTTTCAAATGTTTTTCAAATGTTTTCCAAATATCTTTTTAATGCTTCATTGTAGAAGCAAGCTGTTCTTTTCTTTTCCTTTCCTTTTCTTTTCTTTTCTCTTTTCTTTCTTCTTTTTTCAGTGTTCCACGATTCATTGTTTATGCACCACGCCCAGTGCTCCATGCAATACATGCCCTCCTTAATACCCACCACCAGGCTCTCCCAACCCTCCAACCCCCTCCCCTCCAAAACCCTCAGTTTGTTTCTCAGAGTCCACAGTGTCTCATGGTTCCTCTCCCCCTCCGATCTTATTTTCTATGGACAAATAATGGCTACCCTCTAACAATTCTACTAAGCCATGGTATCATTAGATACATGGAATACTTACACGGCTTACTCTATCAACATAGAGTATGTATGTATGGGTTTATTTGTTTATATTTGTCTTTTCAGCCCTGCAAGCTTCATGATAACAAGAAAAACATGTCTAACCTGTTTAAAACTATTTATCTGGGTTCTTGCCCATAATACTAGCCATACACTAAAGTTTGAAGGAGACAAGTGATATGATCTGATTTATATTTTAATCATCTAAGGAAAAATGAAAAGAAGAAAGGGAAGAAAAGAAAAAGGGAAAGACAGAAAGAGGGAAGGATGGGTAAGGAGGGAAAGGAGAAAGACTCTCTGAGAATCAGGAGATCTGAATGTTTGTGTCACCCCAGGTATTAAAATGCTAATTTATTTTGAGGCCTGCATACACCAGTGCAATGGTGAATCTGACTGTCTGAACTCCCCAGTTCTTATAGATTTTAAGAGTTTTTAATACTACCTAGCAATACACAAACACATGCGCACAAAGCACAGAGAAAAACACACATACAATATATACTTAATATCTATATAATTCTTGATCTAATTTAAAGTATATCAATGCCTGATTTTATAGAAGTAGTCAAATACTGCCATTCTCCATAAGAAATTATAAAATAGTTTCTTTTATGTAAAAGTAAAGAACTGTAGCATTTTTAATACTTTATACAATCATAAAATATCTTCAAAGGCTGGGAAGGTAAGGTCTCTGTTCCAGTATTTACATATATTATTACTGAACCTCCTTATAGAGGATCAAAACAAACCTATTATCTAATTATTATGAAAGTGACATTCAACTCTATGTGTAGTAGAAAAAGAAAACTGTTCAAATATATACCTTAGGTAGTTAAACTGGGAAACTGCAGCTGCATTTCCCGAAGGAATGTGATCATGATTTTATTTGCACCACATTACTGCTACAACAGCAATAGGCTTCTCTTTAAGAGAAAACATTCTGTGCTATAAATAAGCAATAACGTATGGAGAAAACCTTCAACAAAGATATAAGAGCTGAGTTTTGCTATGGTATTCCTTATTATTTTACACCATATGAAGCAATAGTGTTTTCTTCTCTGTTAAAATATTTGCATAGTATCAGCATGAAAAAGTTGGAAAAATATTTTCAATCACTACTTCAATCGATTCTTTATGTAAGGAAAACATGCTCCATATGAGGTAAGATTCTAAAAAGACAAAGCAAAATGTCCAAGATGACTAGACCACACATATCAACTGAAGACTTCTTCTTTTTCAGAATTACATAAATTAATCCACAGATGGGACTGCTCCAAAACAATAAAACCACTTGAATCTTGTTATCTTTCACATGATGCTCATTGTAGTCTACCTTGTTCCATAGTTCACCCTATGCATGTTTTGTCTTTCGCTTGACGGTAGAGTTCTTGAAAACAAAGACTTTGAGTTGTGTTCATTTCTATTGAAGTTATTATCATTAGATCAATAAATCTCATCCATTTTAACCAAGGCAAGAATCAAATTTATTTTTACCCTTTATTTGTGAATTTTATCATTTTGTAAAAAGCTTACATCCCATAATTCCTATCTAATTTGGAGATATATAAACAGCAAAATTTGATACTAAAAAACAAAAGCTAACACATATTTATGAATGTAGGTATTATAACTAGCAAAAGTATCATAATCAAAAGCTCCGAATTGGGGCACCTGGGTGGCTCAGTGGGGTAAGCTTCTGCCTTTGGCTTAGGTCATGGTCTCAGGGGTCTGGGATCAAGCTGTACATCATGTTGAGAGCTCTGCTCAGCAGGGAGCCAGCTTCCTCCTCTCTCTCTGCCTGCTTAGATCTCTCTGCCTGCCTGTGATCTCTCTCTCTGTCAAATAAATAAATAAAATCTTTAAAAAAAAAAGCTCAGAATTGAAATTAAATATTGGAGTGAGTTGATATCATTAATCCGCTTCTCTCTTTCCACCTCTGCTATACTCAACAATATTATGGGAGGAAAATACTTATTTTGAAACAGGATTAGAAAATTATGCTGAATAATATATAAATGTGTGATATACCCATTACAATACTACAAATATTTATGAATGAACTTAGTAGGTATATTGTAGGTATATTAAGAAACTTGACTTCATAACAATTCTTAGTAAGAACATATAGTTCAACATAAGTTTTTAAAAAAAAGTGACATCATCTCAATAAGATATGTTTTAAAATAAAAATTCAGCCCAGACTGGTAGAAACAATTATCTGTTTAACCTCTTTGTCTTCTCATAGATAGTTCAAGCATAAGCTAAACAGAATTATACTTCTACCCCTAAGAAATCCCTGTACCAATCTTACTATATTAATAAATGTCACCATTCAATCAGTTTGCTCAGGTAAAAAACATGGGCATCATAACTGAACTATCTCTCTCTCCTTTCTTTCATGTCCAAATTATCATTAAGACCGGACTTTGCTTTTTAATTTATTCACTGGTAAAGAAACATAATAATGAATGTTTCACAGAACTGTTTTAAGTAAGAATACATATATATTATATTATATTACATATACATGCATATGTATTTTATGTTTATATGCATAACATATATATTACTTACAATTTTCTTCTAATGGCTTTGATTAATAGCTGTTGTAACACCTGATTGAATTCATACTTCAGATGTCAAAGGCAAAGTTTGATACACAAAATTAAATTAATTTTGTTACTAGTGTAGTAGTTGGTTTAGGTAATTTTAAAGATAAAGTTTTATAAATTTTCTCACAGATACTCGTTCTTCACAGATACTAAATCATGAATTTCAGTGAAATAGCTTTTATTTTCATTATTTCCAATTATATTAGTTAATAATTGATAAGTAGACTATGTATATACAGAACAACATTTACTCACACAGGTAATAAAGGACAAACTATGAATCTAAGGGAAAAACAAGTTGTGAATTGTTTGTAGAGTCCCCTACACAGCCTGTCTTTAAAATTAATTTTTTTTTTAATTGAAAAAGGTGTGAGTCCTAACAGCATATGCAGAAGTTACTGTTGGTAGTGATAACCATCTATGAACTTAATAATTGCTATTAAAGCAAAATTATTGATACTGACAAACAAGAATCTTTTTCTAAAGAATAGAGTGGGGAGAATCTACTTCTAATATTTCTTTAGCTTTTAAGAATCACTTCTCTTCTCATATATTAACCACATTTATGAACTATGCTAGAATTTAATGTTCCTAGGAAACCAGATTTGACATGTCTGCTTGGACATGCAATTAGATCAGCTCCTTTCCCATTTTAATCCTAATACAAGGGCTTCTAATTTAAGCATTCAAACCAAACTGAACCTATAAGGTCTGTCAATTTCATCCACAAAGCTCTTTTGTTAGACAGTTCCATCAAAAGTTAGACAATTTATTTTACTAGGAAAAGAACTGATCAGTAGAAAAATAAATTGTATCCTTAATGCATGGATAGATCACTGGATTACTGCTAATGTATTACTAGTCAAGCAGAATCTCCTTTTGAAGGAGCCTTGCAGTCCATGTCATAAACTGATTAAAAATCAGTGAACAAGTACTTTCTACCTTTGTTGTATATTAATGAGAAACCTTCTATCTCAGAAAGCTTTTCTAAACTAGTAACCTTTGGTTTCCTGAAACTAGAGCATATTAGAGTTGTGTAAGCACACACACAAAAAAGATTTCCCCCTCAGTCTGAAGCATAGAAAATTATGCTTTAAAATTGAATTTATTTCAATTACTTAAAACTTGTTATATATACTTGAATTCTTATACATAAGCAAGTAATCAGTGTCACTCTTTGTGTGTGCATATTTATTTATATTAAGCAGATTATATGAAAGAATGGGCATGTAGGAAAGAAAGAAAGAGTTGGGCTAGAAGGAGGAAACAGTGAAGGGAGGGAGGGAAAGAGAGAGAGAGAGAGAGAAAATTACTCAGAGTGGCAACTCTAGAAAATATTATTCTGTCTTAAAAAGCTGAATAGCCAACTTTCCAGTTATGGATAAAAACCCTAGAATGGGTTATTTAAAATCCATAAATAATTGATGGACATACAAATAAGATATAAATATAGAGTATTCATTAATATTTCTGTTCAGTCCATTGTTTGAACTATATACACATGTAGAATAGTTGCTAAACAAGATAATATCAGAGTAAAACAATTTTAGTTAATAGAAAAAGTAGTTTTTTTTTCCCTTTGATATAAAAAACTACATAAATTGTCACTGTGAGAGATGCCTGGGCAGCTCAGTCAATTGAGTACCTGACTTGGTTTTGGTGTAGCTCATGCTCTCAGACTCACGACCTCAGGATTGTGAGATCGAGCCCCATGTCCAACAGATTCCATACTCAGTGGGGAGTCTGCCTGAGGATTCTTTCTTTCCTGCTTTCTCTCTCAAATAAATAAATGAATCTTTAAAAAAATAAATTGTCACTGTGATAGAACATGGAAGAAGGAGGGGAACCTGGCTGGCCCAGTTGGTGGGGTATAGAGTTTTTGATATCGGGTGTAGGCTGAAGGGCCAGAGAAACTAACATTGATTGGATTCTTACCATGTTCTGGTATTCTGGTTTCCTGAGAGGAGATCCTAAATATATGGCTGAAGATACTGATATTCCATGAGGAAAGATATCTTACACAGAGTCCCTCAGATACTGGATGGGACAAGGATTCAAACTTAGGTCTTAGGGCTGTCAAGGCTCCTTCCCTTTCAGCCATAGCCCCACATCCCACATGAAACACATTCAAGATCGTACTCCTTGAGTTTATTGCTATCCTTCTTTTCCTAGGTTACATTAAAAATGTTAATATAAATGTCTTCAAATGACTGATTTTATGCAAATATTTCTTTCACAGCACTGAGATAAACTAGGCACTTTGCCTGCCAAAATTCTAGGGAGTATATTACAGAGAATTTGATTGGTAATTCGATTAAAGTGATATACCATATTTCAAATGTTTATTTTTTGCTTGTTTTAATAGCAAAAGAAAGGATATTAACACCCAAAACAGAAAAGATATAAAGTATGAAGAGATCAAAATCATCTTCTCAAGTTTTAAAGATTTCTGTTTATTTAATTAACTTATTTGAGAGAGAGAGAGAGAGAGAGAGAGAGAGCAGGGACTGGAAGGAGAAGGAGAAGCAGACTTCCTGCCCTTCAGGGAGGCCAGTACAGGGCTTGATCCTGGGACTCCAGGATCATGACCTAAGCCAAAGGCAGATGCTTAACCAAAGGCAGATGCTGATTTCAACAACCGAGCCACCCAAGTGTCCCAACTTCTCAAGTTTTAAGGAAGCAAATGCTGTGTATACAAAAAATGAGATGTTGTTGTCAGTTATTTGTATAATTTTTAGGAAGTGAAGTTCTTCAACACAGATCCACATATCAAATGTGTATACCCTTTGCCACAAAAATTCTACATCTAAGCATTTATACCAAAGAAATAAATATGTATAAGGATGCTGACTGAAGCTCTATTCATAATATCAAAAAGAGAGGAAGTAATAAAGTGTTCATTGGTAAGGGATTGGCTAATTAAAATACTGTACCTGTGTAAAATGATATACTGTACATTCAAAAGGATGATATTAATACATTTTGATGGACACACGAATATGTCTATGACACAATGTAGAGTGATGAAAATTGTACCAAAAACAATATATGCACTATGATTCCATTTCTGTAATTTGTCTGGTTTTTTCTATCTTTCATTGAGGGCACGTTCAACTTCTAGGATAGTGTCCCTTTTTGGTAGAAGTTTGTGCAGCTTTCACCTTTTCTTTTTAAAAGTTACAATTTTAGGGCCCCTGGGTGTTTCAGTCAGTTAAGCATCTACCTTCTACTCAGGTCATGATCCCAGGACCCTGGGATAGAGCTCTGCAATGGGCTTTCTGTTCAGCAGGGAGCCGGCCTTTTCCCTTCCCACTGCCTCTACTTGTATTCTCTCTGTCTCTGTCAAATAAATAAAATCTTAAAAAAAGAGTCACTAAATTTTTTAATTAAAAAAATTAAAAACTTAACAAATTTAAAGTTACACACAGCTCAATTTTATAAAAATAATAACAACATTTAAAAACTAACAAAATATTACTCCTACAACCAATGGGATGTGCATCTTAAGTCATTAACTTAGTATTTAATCAGTTTGCAAATTTTGTTAAGCTGGCCTCCACAAGTTTTATTTTTTTGTTTCTACTATTTTAGCTAAAACTTTTATTTTATTTCAACAATACCACTGCAATAGTTCCTCATCCATGTATCTAGTTTCTTTCCTCTTCAATGAATTCCAAACATCATCATCATTCTAAAAGGAAGAGTTGGTTGAGTTCATCTATCATATTAATCTATCAGGATGATTTAAGGAGGATGTTAAAACTAATATCAGATTCTCTTTCCACCCCTTTTATTCTTAATTCTTTCCCTCCCTTTCCATGGATACATTGTTGCATACAAATCATCAGCAAAAAAGGTATGGGTCATTTGAATGACTGATAAATATTTTATTAGTGTTATTAAAAATAAACAATACCTATCACTTTTTTTGAACATACTCAATGTTTACCCACAAGTGGAAACTCAATGGGACACAAAATCATAACCTGGCCTTTAATATTACTTTATCATCTCATTCCTTTACAGCTTGATTTCTTCACTTCCCTTTCTCCATGTGATTCATTGACAACTAACTACTCAAGGTGTTAAAACCCAACTCACTTTTTCTAATGTCCATAATTTTTTTTTCTTATGCCATTTTTTCTTCTTGCACCAGTGCCTTCTTTAACCATTTCTATATCTATCAAAGCTCCAAATATTTCTATAACCTGTTCAAATCCTACTATTTCTGTATACATTCTGAGATTGTCACAATCATTATTAACCTCTTTCATTTTCATTTTCCAATTAGGTACATTACTTTTCTTATAGTGCTTAACAGTATTTCAATAAACTATTGAATGGGTTTGTGGGTACTGTGACTAGACCCAGTAAAACTGTTTCTCCTTCACTTACTGCTGAATGCCATGAGATAAGTGTATATTAACGTGTTTTGTAAACTATACAGTGGCAAAATATGTAAGGAGTTATTATTTTAATTATATATAGTAGTAGTATTATGTACTGTTTGGAACTAGTTCTAACCCTGGGGCACCTGGGTGGCTCAGTCGGTTAAGCCTCTGCCTTTGGCTCAGTTCATGATCTCAGGGTCCTGGGATTGATCCCTATGTTGGGCTCTCTGCTCAGCATGGAGACTGCTTCCCCTGGTCTCTCTGCTTGCCTCTCTGCCTACTTGTGATCTCTCTCTCTGTGTCAAATAAATACATAAAATCTTAAAAAATAAAAGAAAATAAATAAACTAGTTCTATCCTTAAAAATGAATTCTTTTAATAGTCCAGAGGTTTTTAGAAGAGATACAAGTGCTAACAATGAAGACCAGATCACCTAGAAGCAATAGCTGGACGATGAGTGAGTTTGGAGTAGCTGGCAAATGCAGGCAGATGCCTAGAGAGCTAGTTGTCAAATATTAGCATGCCTCTGAGTCACTTGTGGTTCTTATCAAAATGTAGATTTCCAGCATGTCAACCAGAAATATTTATTCTGAGGTCTGTGGGGTGGAATGGGGGTGGATGTCTGCATTTTGTCAAGCATTCCTTCTGACTTTCCTGTAGGTAGTCTGGGGGCCCACTTTACAAAACATTCCCTTAGAAATGGCACATTTGCAAATATTTCTACCTAGGAATTTACGACCTGCATAGATTATTAGAATAACCTTAGTGAAACAAAATTCTTGTGAAAACTGGTAAATTAATGCCCATTTTCCAGTTCAAAACATAAGCTAGAATCCTAGATCCTCAAACTCAAATAGTAGTTTGCTTTGTCAAAGCCTTTGAATAATAAGCCCTCAGGTCTCACTCATGGAAAACGGAAGAAGCTCTAAACACAAGAACTGATTATAAGCAGGACTGATAAAGGAAATGAATTCCAGTGTCATTTTTTTTTCCTTACGCAACACTATTGAATAACCATCTGGACCCGACAATTTATTTCCTGAATGGTCTTCGGCAAGACTTCACATTTCCTCTCTAGAAATAAAAAAAGAAATTTCAAAGGATTTTGCTTATTAGTAGAATTTTTTGCTAATTGCCATCTTCAAAGTCTAAATTAGGTCTGATTTGGTTACCCTGAGAAATACAATATTAGAGTATATTGTATTAATCCTTAAATGCCTTCTTAATTACTACTGCCTTTTTAGTACATTGTTTATCTTTTTTCTTCTAAATGGATCCAATTAAGTTTTGATTGGCTTTTTCTTCCTCCTGAAATTATAAACTAACTCTTATCTTCTTTGCTCTTAATAGATTTGTTCATTCAGCATAAAGAGAAATTCAGTTGTACTAATCATTTAAACTGTAAACTTGCCACTGGCACTTGCTAACTCTCTAAAGGTATTTGTACCTATTTACTTTTATTATTATTATTATTATTATCATTATTATTATTATTAATTATTTTAAACTTTTAATCAGTTCAGCTAACTGATTTTATTCTCTTCTTAGACCGATATGATTTTATAAATTCAGGACATCAATGTCAACAATGGCTCCCATAAACTGTCTTTGCTTTCTCCTGCAACTCTTGACTCACAAGAATCAACTCTGGGGGGCCATATCTCTTCAGGGACCAATCCTAAATTTACATTTTGGTTGATATTTTGGTTCACATATATTTTTTTTTAAGTTAGCTTCTCACGTGCTGCTCTAGTGCAAAATGATAGCAAAATGACAAGTAAATAGCAGACTTGTTCTCTTTCCCTGATTTCTACAATAACCACGAGGGGTAATTTTAACTTCCAGTTCCTGAGGTGGACAAGGAACACAACACACAGAGTTTCTACAGGTACAGCTGATAGTACCAACTGATCCTGACTGGTATAGAACTAGTTCTTTTCTGGGGTACCTGGGTGGCTCAGTGGGTTAAGCATCTGCCTTCGACTCAGGTCATAATCTCAGGGTCCTGGAATCGAGTCCCACATCGGGCTTTCTGCTCAGCAAGGAGCTTGCTTCCTCTTCTCTCTCTGCCTGCCTCTCTGCCTACTTGTGATCTCTGTCAAATAAATAAATAAATAAATAAAATCTTAAAAAAAAAAAAAAGAGCTAGTTCTGGTCCAAGTATAAGTGGTTTATTTTCTACCAGTCAGAATTGACATTATAAAAAAAGAAGAGCTGAAAAATCAAAGTGCTGCATCAAATGGAGTTCTTAAAACCATATGTGAGTACTAGAACAGGAAGGAATACCACTTTTGGGTGCCATTTTAAACAAATTTTGAATATAGAATGCAATTCTACTGTGCATTTGGACTAACTGAAAACTGAAGAGTTTTTAAACTTGTTAAAATATATTTATTGAACTATATGAAAATAAATAGCATTTTAGTTAGGTATTTAAAAATCTGTAAACTATATTTTTGTTACATGTTTATGAGTTAAACCTTAAACTTTCATAAAATTTGACCAATTTCAATTTATTTCAGTATTTTTCCATATCATTTTTATAATTCAAAATCATCCCTCTGAAATGTTAAAACAGGGACGTCTGGGTGGCTCAGTTGGTTAAAGCCTCTGTCTTTGGCTCAGGTCATGATCTCAGGGTCCTGGAATCGAGTCCCGCATCGGGCTCTCTGCTCAGCAGGAAGCCTGCTTCCTCCTCTCTCTCTGCCTGCCTCTCTGCCTACTTGTGATCTCTGTCTGTCAAATAAATAAATAAAATCTTTAAAACAAATGTTAAAACAGAAATAACCTTTATAAGAATTCTGAACACCATGTATATGTATATTAAAATCATTATTGACAATTTAAATACTGAATATGTATATTGATGATTATAGCCCTGTGTCCATTAAGATATACTTCTAATCCAGTGATGTTATCAATTGTAATATTATTAATTCATTCATCATCACCCTTCATGAACATTCTATTGGTCCTTTCATTTTGTTCTAGCTTATTTTTCAACATTTAGAAGGGACAACAGATAGAAGGGACTAAAAACTTTAACCATCTGACAGTAAAGTAGAGTAATATTTGACAGAGACTTAGGAGTAATTTCTGTTAACTAAAAATAAATATAAGGCACTATAAAAAGTGTGTTTAAAGTGGAAGAAAAATAATAAGACCAGAGTAGCTGACAGAAAAGAGACACAGTTGCCACAAATATGCCTTCATGAAACCTCCAAACCAAAGGAGACTATGATTAGGGAGTTTTTATGAGAAGAATAAAAATTGCCACAGTACATTAAACCATCAGGACTTGTCAGGGATACATTTGAGAGGGTGAGCCAACCTTTACAGCCTGTCTACCTGCTGTGAAAAATGAATCGCATTGAACAGATCACTATGGGGTAAGACATTCAATTATTAAGAAGGATACAGGATAAAGCAAGAAGAATTTACTTTTTTCAATATGTAAATAAAAGAAAACAGATATCATTCTACATGATTCTGTAGTATAACTACAGTGTAATTTTCTGAGTTATAGTTGTAACAAATGCAAGTAAGTATAATTATTAGTAAATTCCATCATCTCTAATAAAGATTATCTTAATAAATTAAAAATATTGGTGGATAATTTACAAAGAGCAAAATATAAAAACAAAAAAGAATCACTAGGTGAATTGATATATTATCTATATTTAGATAATGTTTTACTTGTGTCTGTAGCTATTTTAGGTTTAGTAAAGATTAACTCATTCAAAACAATCCTATGAAGAATACACTAATATTATTCTTATTTTGTATGAGGAATGGTTTTATAGAGAAGTTAAGTAACTTGCTTGATATCACATAGCTAATATATAAGTGGCAGAGATGTATTCCTAACCAGGTTAATCCTGGAGCTGTATGATGAGAAGAACGATTATACATAGCTACCTCACAGAGAGAATGGGATTAGAAATCCATTTTGAATTCTATCTATCCCTTCAATTCAGTCTTTATAGAAATCCTGAGTGAAAGTCATTATTCATCCAATTTCACTGATGAGAAATTAGAAGCTACAAAAGATTTAGCAACGTGAGATTAAAGCTCTCATATGTATGGTCAAGGCATACAATCTGAGTCTGCATAACTCCAACGTCTGAAAATGGAGGAAGATTCTAAAAGTTCCAAGAACACATATATAGATGGTAACATATATGCATTTACTAACTAGAAACTACATTATACATATATGTTGTTGTTGCATTCCTGGACTTACATAATGTTAAAACAAAACAAAACAAAACAAGAACCTACCAAACATCCATAATCATGAAAAGATATAAGAGTTTTGAACAGTTGATTGTAAATACAAAAAGGAGGGTCATTTTGAGGGTGGGATCCACTATTAGTATGACTAGAAGTATGTGGAAGGAAATTTAAGGTGTATGTGAAGGAAGGTCAAAGACTCCCGGATTAAGCTCAATGTTCTTCAATGAACTAAGGGAATCTAGTTCTGTAGTGTCTTCTGGCTCCTCGAAGAAACATACTCAAATCATTTCTGAAGGGAAGAATCCTACTAGAAAAAAAGCAACAGCTCAGGTTGTTCACAAAGATCAATCCAATGTGAACTCCTAGAGAAAATGATACACTTTTTGACAGAGATACAAATATCCTAAGCACAGAGAAAGTTTGAAACTAAGGGATATAAAAATAAGCCACTTAAATGTATACCTTAAAATGTTGTTAACTATATTAATAGTAGACAAAATAAACTTAAATATTAAATGAATTTTCCATACAAAAAGTATCACTAAGATAAAAGATTCAATTTACTAAGAAGATAGGATTCCAAATATGTTTTATATGCATCAAATAAAAAGACTTTGATACCCAGAGAGGAAAAAAATGTTTCATATCACTGGTGGAAGGGGACTGTGAGGGGAGTGGATTGGCAAATTTACTATAATAGTGAAAAATATGAACACATATCTCTCAACTGTTGATTGGTCAAACAGGCAACAGAAATAGTTAAGCTATAGAAGTTTGAAAAATACAGTAAGTTTTATTTGGGGATATATGACCTATGTAGAATCCCATATACAAAACGAGAGAAGGAATTCTTCTCATGTCAAAATCACATCTACCATTCATAGAAATTGACCACATTCCAATCCATAAAACAAGTCTGAAAAAATTGAGATTTTTTTTTATTTTATTTAAGATTTTATTTATTCATGACATACAGAGAGAGAGAGAGAGAGAAGCAGAGGCAGAGGGAGAAGCAGGCAGAGAACCCAATGTGGGGCTCGATCCCAGGGCCCTGGGATCATGACCTGAGCCAAAAGCAGATGTTTAAATGACTGAGCCATCCAGGCGCCCCCAAAATTGAGATTTTTGACAAGCACACTATGACGAGACAATTAGTTAATATAGTGTAAATTAGTTTCAGGTATAAGATTTAATGATTCATCATTTACTTACAACACCCAGTGTTCATCACCAGGGAAGAGCATAAAAGAATACACAATGTAACGAGGTAGTCTCCAAAACTTACTGGAGAGACAAAGTAGCAAAAGGGAGAGGTGCCTTTCAGCAATTAAGTGATGAAGGGGGAAAAAGCCAGGGGTGGGGTGGGAGGATTGATTGATTAAAAAACTCAAAAGGTAACACAAACATGGCTCATCCTTTCTTTCTCTTCCCCCATCCCTTTACTCCTTCCTCTCTCCAGTGCACACACATAAACACAAATACTTTGCTATACACAAAAGAAGGCACCATTGATCTAGTAATCTTGGGATATACAGATAAATACATAAAAGACAAAAGATCAGCAAAGATGACAAATACATAATCAATAAATAAAAAACCAATCTGAGAAGAAACAAAGTTTCTATACCTCTAACTCCAGCTCTGAAACATAGCTATAGGGGCCCCTGGGTGGCTCAGTTGTTAAGCGTCTGCCTTTGGGTCAGGTCATGATCCCAGGGTCCTGGAACTGAGTCCCCTCCATCGGACTCCTTGCTCCGCCGGAAACCTGCTTCTTCTGCTCCCACTCCCCCTGCTTGTGTTCCCTCTCTCCTTGTGTCTCTCTTGGTCAAATAAAAATCTTTAAAAAACATAAAAATAAAATAAAACATAACTATGAAATCTCTATAAAAATAGAGACCACGAGTCACTGGATGGAAGTATACACCATCTTGAATTGATCTGGCTAAAAAATTGTAAGCAAATGGGTCAGTATCTTTGGTTAAGTAATAGTTTACAGAGAAATGTTTACCATCACCGGATGGCAACAGCAAATTCCAATGGCGAGATCTTTCACGGAGCAGGCACTCAAAAAACATAGGCCAGGCCAAACTAGGTGGGTATCGTGGATTCTTCAACCTTGTAAAGATTGATAGATTACCATAAAAAATAAACAAAGAAATGATAAAAAAGAATAAATGAATGAATGAATGAATGAGGCAAGAACAGTAACCAAAATCAGGAAGGCCTGACCTGTTAGCTCAATTGTACTTCAGTGACTCAAAGATGTTTTGATTAAAATCAAAATGAAGGTGTAAGAAATATTCATTTCTGCCAATCTTTCCTGAAATCCAGAGTGTGTCAGTAATTTTCAGAATAAATAATAGCACATGGGAGTGAAATAGTGCTTACTCAAATAGCAAAATTGATATAAGATGTGCAAAACTGTCACAAGATTATCTGAATACATCTCTGGGTTTTGAATATAAAATAATCTATGTTTATTCCTGTTGAGAACAATATTTTTAAAATAATATTTCTCTTTCAAATTTTCCCAAGATAAATAGGGATATCAGGGAAACAATGAATACTGCTAAGATTCACTTACATTTGACAGTTATATGACTCATAATAGCTTCTCAATCTTACAAAGATATTTTATTTCAAGCAATCCTGTCAAGGTAATTTTTCATCCCAACTATTTTTCTACTTAAAATGATAAAAAACCTTTATCTTCTGTAATCTGCAAAAGGATAAATAAATTTTCTGATTTGCAGGATTGGAATGTTTCAAAACTGGGGCTCCAAAGTACCAAATTTAAATATATTGCTTTGAAAATTAGAAGATAAACAGAAAGGCTATTTTGGTATCATTTGTCTATCAAGCCCCAAAATTATAGAATAGCAATTTATTTTCACAAATTGCTAGAATTATTGTCAGTACTTTTAGATTAAAAAGTTTATAACATAATTTTTTTATAATCATTTGGTGAGCCTCTATTAATGAGAAATAGTCTTATATTTAACCCCAAGAACACCCAATTCAATAATAATTAGAAAAATATTTTATCACAAGATATACACTTTTTTTCTTATAAGGCTATAGTTTCTAAATTTACTTACTAATTTTTACTTCATCTTTTATTCATAATCTTTGTAACAAATTTATCTTAAGTATTTTCTTACTATCAACTAAATATTTTTAATCTGAGAAGTTGAGAATCTCTGAAAAAAGCTGTCATTCACTGTAAGAATCACTATAAAGGTGGCTTTTAACCTATTAAAACTTCATCCATCACAACATGGTCAATTAAGTTGTTAAAATATAGTGTTAAAATAATCAGTAAACATCATTCAAAGCTAAAACATCTGGCTAAATGAAATCTGTCCTTTTTATTTTTGTCATTTTGTAAACCTGATTTCTATCTGATTGGAGTTTACCAAAGCAAATAAATCAAGAGCAATTAACTTATATCTATAAAAATCATGCTCTTAAATAAACTTAATTTAACTATGTAAAGGCAAAGGTAATGTGAGTTATTGGAAGAGGTTATTGGGAAGAGGTGACTGGTCATTACTTACTACTAAAATATTACTTGAAGGACTGGATGCCTAAGTATCTTGATTTATTTCCACCACATCCCCTTCTGGGATCAAGAGGAGAAAAGGCCACAACTTCTTAACTGTTTGGGTGTTAAATGACATAAGAGGAAAAAAAAAAAAAAAGCCTGGTTTAATAAAAAGCATTTTGCTGCTTGAGCTGGCCCCTGCCAGACCACTCAGACCATCCACCTCTTCCTATGGGTGCATGTCTTTTTCAGCTGACCTCTGTGAATATTAGTAGTGTGTTACTCTTTCTTGCTTCTTGCAGCCTTAATGTCCCACACAGTGTAGAAGGAAAGGGTATAGGATTTACCACGGATGGATAGATACGTTCTGCTTCCCTTGCTTGCCCTTCAGAATCCTTCAGTCCTCCAGCTTAAGCTCCAGCAGCTGCTGTTGTCAGCTCTCCTGGCTAGGTTTGCAGAGGTGGAAGGTTATGACGGTGAAGGTAACAGCAAAAGTCAGACCCCCTTGGTATGAGATCCCTAAGCTCTTCCCCTCAAATGCTGCAATTCCATCTCTCAGATGACTGATAATATTATGTGAAGGCTGAAGAAATTCAAGGGCTTTATGGATAATATCAGTATAATCAATGAACCAGAACCTAATAGATACTAAAAATAAAACAGGGTACTGTGGCCTCCAGCATGCTATAATAGAGAATCAGGAAAAGTTACCTGAAAGCACTGTGTTAGATGGTAGTGTCCCCCACATCACAGCTGCTTTAGATAATTACTTAACTTTGAGCCTTAGTTTTGTCATCTCTAAAATAGGATCACTAATACGTCTTTAGTAAGTTTTTTTGTGTGTGTTGGGGGGGGGAGAAAGCGAGGACTAGCACAAACTCTAGCACCTTACAACTGTGTGTACAATATCCTTGGGTAACTGAATACTTTACAGTTACCTATTACTGTATTCAGATGGAAACACACTAAGTTGATGTTTCCCAATTATCTCTTAAGATTGGTGGCTCTAAGGTGCTATTCTTTCAATACTTCATTACAGTGAAAGTGACAAAATTATACAAATTATACAAAACATTTATGTAGCCTGTGGTTACATGGATTGGATGGTCATGTTCCCCATGGTGCCTATCAAAGCCCCACGTCCAAACCTGTACCTCCCTTCCCCTTCGGCCGCTGTCTCTGTTTCGCTGTCATTTCAACAAAAGGAGTCACAACATAAAGGGGACTTTGCTCTGGGCTTAGGGAAGATGGTCCTAAATTTTTGACTTCACAAAGTTTAAAAAAAGTGAAAAACAATATAATGTGTAACATTATGTTACCATAATTATCAAAAATATATTTTAAAGAAAATTATATAAATATTTGCATTTTAAAATGTAAAATGTGTTTAGAAAGGAATATTTACCACTACCCAAAAAAAAATTAATAAGACTTTCTGTCAGAGAAGAATCACCTTTCAATTAACTAAATAAATCATTATAAAGATCTATGCTGTTCTCACTTAACCCTTTTATAGTGGACTAGTGAAAATTTTGCTACAAAGCAGCAACTGGGAACTACTGTTTTATTGTACTTTCCAAATTTATAATAGATATTTCAAAAATAAGCATATGTTGGAAACACAAATATTTTTAAAATTATAAATACTGATCAAAGCTTACCTTTTGATTTACTTCAATCTGGAATATATATTATACACACACACACACACACATATATATATATTTTTTAAGATTTTATTTATTTATTTGACAGACAGAGATCACACAAGTAGGCAGAGAGACAGGCAGAGAGGAGGAAGCAGGCTCCCTGCCAAGCAGAGAGCCTGATGAGGGACTTGATCCCAGGACCCTGGGATCATGACCTGAGCTGAAGGCAGAGGCTTTAACCCACTGAGCCACCCAGGTGCCCCTGGAATATATATTTTTTTAATTAATGTAATGAAAACACGTATTTTAAAGTGTCTTAAGCTGAAACACAATGTTCTTTCTATAGTGTGGCTTTAGGATGTAGAGGCTTATTTCCTTGATTAACAGATTGTTTACTTCATGAACTCTATATTCTTATACTGGACTGAACCATTATCACAGAGTTTAAGACATTAAAACATCTGAATGGATATTATTTTCTTTAGTTTTGTTTTTTTTTTTTTTTTCCCCTCATTCATTACCTGCGTTCTCATCTCCTAACAGCCTGGGTAAATACTGTCCCCATGCAATATTTGAGCAGTATCAAAACAAATGGTATATAAAGATGTGATCTCAACACATAATCCTACTGAAAATACTGTCTAAACCCAGCATGCTACCACGTGTGGGCCCCTACTGCCACCCCGTGTGACCTTTTTTCACTTTGATATCTCTTTTAATCAGAACATCTGAAAAGAAGCAAACACCATATGAGGCTGGGAGAGATTACTTCCCTTCTCCTTGTATCTTTTATCTCCTTGAGGAAAATTAATCTGTTCCATGTTATCCCTATGCAGCAAGCAAGTCATTTTAATAATAGAAAAGTGAATGTTGAGTTTAGCAGTTGTTTTAATTAAAAGGTGATCACCAAAGTGTTGGTTTCCTAGGTGGTTGTTGACTTACAGCAGAAAATAATTGGCACATAAAAACCAGCAAGGGAAACACCACTCAGGATGTAGAAGCTGTGGACAATAAGAAAGTAATAATGTGGTAAAATCATTTATGTTTATATAGGGGATGCTGTATTTATGTCTATTCCCAGTTATTAGCATTCCAGAGCTTAGCAAAGACATCACCTTGAACTTTCTTCCTTGTCATTACCCATTCTCTTTCTCTGACAATTGATAATCTTGACAACCTCGTTAAACTGCCAAATACAAAATTTGCAGAGGCTTTAACTTGCCAGCCTCTGGATAACAGCTAAGTGATGGTTTAACACAAACCTGGCACTGATATTAATGAAAAATTTGTTTTATAAGCCAGATTACTAGCATGTTATCCTCCTTGAAGTCTGCACTGGCTGGAGGCATAACTATAAGAGGTCAGGAATTAGGATTAGGTGATTGTTTAAGGCTCTTTTAACCTGGATTTCTCTACTCCCATAGCTGTGTTGGATCCTTTTCCCCATACTCCTAAGGGTACACTCTTTTTTTTCTAATGACTCTCTCAGATATTTCCCTAATGTTTCCCTAATGCTCATATTTTCCATCAACTGCCATCAGCTAATAATTCAGGATCTTTCTTTGGGAGACTTACAAGGTTTATTTCTAAAAAGCAAGAATATAAGATCATTCTTTTTTGTGGTTGCTATTGTATCTTTTGTTTTGTTTCTGATGGGAAAGATCAATAAAAGTGTGTGGGGGATGGGGGGAAAGGAAATCTTAACAGATGGCTGGGGCAAGAGAAGAAAGCAGGAGAGGGGGTTATCAGCTTGGAAGCTGAGCCTTGGAAATGCCTGGGGAAAGGATAGCCCACTGCCAAGCTCAGCAGTAAAGACATTTTTCTAGAGGCCACCTAGCCATCCTTCCAGCAAAAACTTCACTTTCCTGCACCCAACATCTTTTTAGGAATTTTCCTACAAGCTCATACCCCTGGGACTGTTTTGCATGAACATTGCCTATCAGTCCCATCACATCTTGCTTAATCTTATAAGAGCTCCAGGACCTCAAAACCCTGGGAAGATATTCGTCTAGCTCTCTAGTCAGGTGGTGGTGGGTATGGCCACTGGAAAAAACTTTAACTAATAACCAAGATATGGACAGTCATCAGTGATAGATTTACTAGTTTTTATACCCAAATCAACATAGATATATTAAGGATAGAATACCAAAATCACACGTTTTTAAGAAAATAAACCTGAGAGAAATACAATGTTCTGAGTAGCGAGCTCTTCCAGATAAGATTTTGGATTCCCGTTTGAGAATATTTACTCTTCTCTGCCATTTGGTAGAAAGATTTGAAGCACTAATTAGCTAGTCACTGAAATTATAAAAGTTATATTCAAAAAGTTAAATGAACTGTTGTTAATTAAGAAATTGAACATGCAGTATAGCTGCTTCCCAACTGAAGGGGGACAAGAAAAAATTACCAGGCATTTAGAAGTAAATTGATTTTTTTTTTTTGAAGCCTAAATAAGCAGACTACTGGAAACACAGAACTCTATCAAATAAATTGCATGGTTTCTGGCACAAGGGTGAGATTTGGGGATAGATACCAGACCCTGGTGAAATGGACTACTAAGGACAGACAACAATCGAGGAAAAACAACCAACCAAAGTAACAAGATATATGTTAATTTTCCTTCTTATCAGAGTAATTCAAAGAGCAACAATGCACATAAAAGACGACAGCCCTGGTTTACCTTTGGAAAAAATAGAGAGCTAATAACAGTGAAAAACATTTTCACTGATAGGAAAGTCTTTACAATGATATATAAATAATGATATATTGTTCTTCTATATGTTTTTCTTTCTGCGAGTTTAAGAGCAAGCATTCAGAAAAATAAAAACACAGTGAGCTCCACGGTTGTAAGATTTATTTGCTTGCTGCATTGTAGCATTAGATTTTAATAATCGTATGATAATATGAATTTATCATGAAAGCACATAAAATATAAGATAAACATGCACCTAGTGTTCTTTTAAGACGGTTATGTAAGATATAATTATGTAATGTATCATCTCATATGCATAAAAATCACAACAGAAATGATGGAAAATTCAAAGATGATTAGCCATTTTAAAACATTAATATTTATAACCCCAAGGGCAGCTTTCTTAAGAACCTAGATTACCTTAGGTTCTAAGATAAAGACTATTCTAACTTTAACAGCAGTTATATGATTCCAACAACCTGTGGTGGCAGAAGCAAGCATGGTGAACTTTAATGTTCTTAAATATTTTTAAAAATGCTCTGAAAATGACAAGAAGAGCTTTTTATTTGTAGCCTAAAGGGTATTTTTAAGACCTCTAGGAACTGTTTTCTCAATCCCACTGTCAAAAAAGTCAGATTCCCAATTCATAATTGAAGATACCACTAACCCCTTGTTCAACAAGAGGACAACTTGAACATTTAACATTAGATGTGGAGAGTTAACCATGAAAGACCACCTAACATCTTATATTATTCAAAGAATGGAATCTCTTTCAAATAGCAAGAATAATTCAAAACGCTGCCTCCAGGTAATCTAACATGACACTATAATATGTGAAATGTTATCACTTTCCAGTCCCCAGATACTACCACTGTTGCACACATTTTCACTGAGAAGGTATATGACTGAAGGCATTTCGAACATCAGATGCTAACTCCCTAGATGAGTTCAGTCCTGAAAACATCAAGATACTTTGTTCTCTGTGGCCCTGGCTAGATTCTCTTCTGCCATTCAATTTAACTCGAAGAAAAGTTTTCCTTCTGCCTTGGGATAGTTGCTTATCTTTCAGGTGGCAACTGAGTAAAAATGCTTGGGATGAGGCAGAGTAGGGATGTAGGAAATTATTTAGTATTCAGTAAATGTATAGCAAGACCTATTTCTCTAGCAATAGATAAATGTTCTAGAATTTTTTTTTCTGTGTGTCTTGAAGTTTTAGGCCAGCATTTGTGAATTTCTTAATTTTCCCCCTAGGTTGTGTTATTTGCTCTACATCAGGCATCTAAGGAGTGCTGTAGTCTTTAGAGCAGAACAAAAGGAGTGATTATGATCATAGAATTTAAAGCCACACTGTTTAGACTGCAATCTTTTCTCTGTCATTTATTAGCTATTGATCCTAGACACGTTATTTAAACTCTGTGTATCAGTTTCTTCCTCTCTAAAATAAGATCAGACTATATTTCATAGTGTTAAGAACCTTACTTGAGTTGCCAACTTAAGGCATATGTTCTTGGAATACAGTGAGCACTTAAGGACTGTTATCTATTATTGTTAAGCAAAAACCATTTACTTTAAATATTTACAAGTGGATCTTTTTCCTTTTTCCTCTTACAAATGGATTTTTTTAAATATTCTTTTTTTAATTTATTACTTATTTGACAGTCAGAGATCACAAGTAGGCAGAGAGGCAGGCAGAGAGAGAGGAAGGGAAGCAGACTCCCTGCTGAGCAGAGAGCCTGATGTGGGGCTCGATCCAAGGACCCTGGGATCCTGACCTGAGCCAAAGGCAGAGGCTTTAACCCACTGAGCCACCCAGGTGCCCCTACAAATGGATTTTTAAAGAAAACGTGAATGCTTAACTTTAGATATATAATTCCATCTACATTTGGTTTTCAAGTATGCTGATCATAGTTCTTACCAACTTACAAGAAAAAATATGAAAATAAAACTAGTTTCCAGTTCATAAGCACACAAAATCTTTAAATGTGTGGCTATTTTTATATGGTATACGTATAGTTTCTAGTACATGTAGTTTCTAGATCTCACTTTTTCAGAAGAATGCAAGTATAATCCACAAAAATACATAAATTATAAACATACACTTAAAACAAGGGTTTACTTCCCAAATGCAAGTTCAGTATAAGTTTACTGGATTTAAAACTGAGAATAAATGTATTTTATTTTAGGAAAACTATTACTACAACATTCCATGATTTATATATTTATATGTATTTAAGTGTATTGCTCCTCTGTTATTTTATCTATCTATTTATATAGATAGATCTATATCTATATCTATATCATCTCTATATAACTTAATTTCCTCCTGGTTATGTTTCAAAACATACAATAATAGACAAATCAAAATATGCAAGGCAACCTGTCAAAAAACATAATTTTCTCTTTCTTGAAAAGAGTAAAGTTTACATTTGTTTTAACTGATCAATCAAAAAATATTTCTCTTAATTACAACTAAAAATCCAACTCATTTTGAAAGCATTGAACTGTCTTAAAAAAATGCTGTTGACTAGTACTACACTATATATGAACTAACTTGAGTTTAAATAAAATCTTGAAAGAAAAAAATGCTGTTGGAAATCTGGAATTCTTAGAATATTTGGGGGAAAGCATTAAGGAATTTACAGCAGAAATATATATGAAATTATTAATTTTCAGGCAAACTTTACTTAATTTTCAAGCAAAATATTCTCCAAAGTTTTGCATTTAAAAAGTTAGATACTGGGGCATCTGGGTGGCTCAGTTCTTAAGCATCTCCCTTTGGCTCAGGTCATGGTACCAGGGTCCTGGGATTAGGCCCCACATGGAGCTCCTGGCTCAACTCCATCTCCCACTCCCCCTGCTTCTGTTCCCTCTCTGGCTGTGTCTCTCTTTGTCAAATAAGTAAAATCTTTAAAAAAAAAAAAAAAAAAAAAAAAAGAAAGAAAAATTTCTCCTAAAAAAAAGCTAAATACTCCTCTTGTATTGGATTTTTTTCTCTTCCTTTTGTTTTCATTGTTGATTTTTTTGTTTGTTTTTTAAACAATGTATTTACTATTTTGTCCTTCTTAAAATTTTTTTCTCTTGGATGTTGTAATACTGTATGCTACCAAATTTACTCCAACCTCAGTTTATCCTCTATCATGTCATCTTTTGAGTTGTGCATAAATGTATGTTATATTAATTTCTACATTTGAACTTATCTACTAACAATTTAATGGTTCAATTCACTTGCTATTTACTGATTAGTACATTTTTCAAGGGCCACTCTATTAGTCAGATCTATAGTGAAAGAATAGATAATCTATATACACTTATTAAATAATCTATAGATTATCTATATTAGATGTATTATCTCTATCTATATATAAGCTGTATATTATTTATGTTATATATATAGATATAGATATATAGATATATAGGTAGATACATTACCTATCTAGAATAGATAATATTATTATGGACATATTATTATGAACAGATATCTATCTAGAATAGATAATAATCTGTGTTGATAGAAATCCCAACAATGGTGATTACCTTTGGAGTGAGGCACAAATGTAAGGCAGTAAGAGAAAGAGCCTTCTGGGGTGCTATAAATTTTGTTATCTTGCAATCCATGTTGACTTTGTAAAGATTGACCAGTCTATACATTTAAGATTTGATTACTTTAACATAACCTATGTATAGTACATCAATGTTTAGGATAATACATATGCACATATGCTATATTTATAGAGGTTAAATAACCAGACATACACACAACCCTAAGCAAAGAATGATACTCTTTGAAGTCTTCATACTTAACAACTCAGAATACACATGTAACTTTGAGAGAAGTTAGTTTCTTTCTTTCTTTCTTTCTTTCTTTCTTTCTTTCTTTCTTTCTTTCTTTCTTCCTTTCTTTTGAGAGAAATGTTTCTAAATCAACAAATGTATACTGATTTTTTCCAATGTGTGATGGCCTTCTGTTTGGTGCTATAGGAAACAGAAATAAAACATGGTGCCTGTCTTCTAAGAACTTATTTTGATATTAGGTCATGAACTGAGTTCAAGCTGTTTTATTAACCTCTGAATCCTAACACCTAATAGGGCAGTGCTCAAAACAGGTGTTGATAAGTATGTAATAAATGAACCCAGTGGAAAGAAAGGGAGGGTGTGCCAAGTACATAAACACACACACAGATCTGCACAGCATATCATTAACAATATAGTCAGACTTACAATTTCTCAGGAAATAGAGATAAGCTATGTTTAAAAAAACTTGAGACCCTTGTCTACATAAATATCCCCAAAATACAGAACTTGCTAAAATGAGGAAATGCAATTTACTAAAATAAACCTTACACAGGTGGAAGAAATAAGCCCTTTAGATGACAGGATAAGTGGAACCCCTTTGTGAGAGCTCACATAGGAAAGAAATCGTTATCCTCTGAGACCTGTTTCACAGGGTTTCCTGAAGGATAAACAGCCTCAGGCTGTCTACAAAAAATGGTAGTGCCCAAATGTCAGACTCTGGCTTTGTGCTCTCTGGTCCTCAGTGAGTTTTAAAAATGTGGGCACTGTAGGGAAATTTTCATAAAGTTTAACATGCTTACCTGAAAGAACAGTACTTTTAATGATAATGAAGCCTATATGGTGACAGAAACAACAACAACAACAACAACAACAACAACAAAAAACAAAAAAAACCCCAAAAAACTGCATACCAGTTTTAAACTTTCCCAGTTCCAGACACATTTTATCCAATAAGGTCCTTTAAAACTAGGGCTCGGGGTCTGTATTTTAGACTGACGTTATGTCACTCTGATGCTATACCTTAAATATTGAGAGAGTGATGGGTGGACCATTAGCTAGAAGAATACTTGATAGGAAGATAGGTTAGCATATAGATATAAATAGATACATATAACATACTTTATAAAAATAAAATGGAAAAGTTGAAAATAGTAACTATTAAATGTAGATAAAATATAAACTAGTCAATTGTAACTCAACCTTGTGTGGTTAAATAAGTCTTATATTTAAAGTTTGTATGTGTTTCTATTCTCTTCTGTTTGAGTCTCTTAAATGTTAGTTGTATAGTGACAGACCGCATGGCTTTGGGTGTCTGTTTCCATAACCAGCCACAACATATCTAACGTTTCTCTCTGCCTTCCTTCTCTCATCTGTAAAATGAACAAAGTGCCACCACATAAGACCAGTGTAAGTTAAGTGAAATAGAGTATTTTCTTTAAAAACCTTGTGTTAAAATAGTCACTTTGATGACAGATGTCTGGAATGTGGAGTTAATGTCAATTAAATATATTTGCTTTTAAGAAGACTAATGAGTGAAGGATTGGAAAGAGAAATCTGAACAATCATGAGGCCAAAAGAGAAGGATAAAACACTTAAGGCAATCTTCAAATTATGAATCATTATTTATAACCTAAATTTATTCTATTTATTGATTATTTTGTTTTATAAATTTATGAAAAAAGTATTAATCAAACAAGTAATTAAAATTTGGTGCTTCACTACTAGGTGTGTCTGCCTTTTTATTTAAAAACTTATTTTTAGGATGATTTTCTCTTTGCTACTATGAAATTTTCTAATTTCTAATTTCTTTCTAATGACAAGCCCCTACTTGTCTTTATTAGCTGAGAAAAAGGCTACAAGATAATTCCTTCTGTTAAAATCCAGTTTGTATTTTGAGAAAGAACCTATAATTGGATATCTTGGCTGTGGTTATCATGTTAGCAGTAATGGTTTAGTTCTGGAATTTGCGTTCTAGTCAACTGCTTCTCTGGAATACAAACAAGTGTAACAAATGTTACGAATTGTTCCACATTTATGGATTCTGTGGAATCTTGTGTTTTCTAGCTCAATGACATATTGTTAAGAATTTGCTAATAATAAAGTTGTAAATAATTATCTTCATTTTGTTTCTGCATTAGTGATTACCATTAACTTATCTTTCAATAAAATACTTTCAAAATCTTGTTGATTCTCAGTCACCTGGGTGGCTCAATCAGTTGATTGCCTTTGGCTCATGTCAAGATTGCAGGGTCCTGGGATGGATCCCCACATTGGGTTCCGCGTTCAGCAGGGAGACTGTTTTTCCTCTCACCCCTGCTCCTGCTCTCTCTCACTATCTCTCTCTCTAATAAATAAACAAAATCTTTAAAAAACATTCAGTATTGTAACTGTCTACATATTTAGCTCTTTGTTAGATTGTGACTTATTTGATGGCAGAAACCATATCTTCTTCATCTGTGCATTCCAAAAGCTTTAAGACACTGATTAAAATCTACTGGAAGCTTTAATAGATAAAAATAAGAGATAAGTTCTAAAACTTAATATCAGAAAATAACATATTTTAATAATGATGGCAGTTGTACCATATATACAAAAAGTAATTGTTATATTTATGCATATAATAAGAAATTACTGTTCATAGTTTTAAATCAGTATGTATATTGAATTGAATTACTAAAATTTTCTGATCTCTTACTTGCTGTTTTATTGTCTCTTTAATGGTACCCATCACTTTTAACCTTATATTATTGTTGTTTATGTAAACATCTCATTTTCTCTATAAACATAATTTTTAAAAAGATTTTATTTATGTGTTTGCTTGTTTATTTATGTATTTATTTATCTGAAAGAAAAGGAGAAAGAGAGCATAAGCAGGGGCAGAGGGAGAAGGAAAGAAGCAGGCTTCTTGCTGAGGAGGGAGCCTGATGTGGGACTCGATCCCAGGGTCCTGGGATCATGACATGAGCTGAAATCAAGAGGCAGACGCTTAACTGACTGAGCCACCCAGGTGCCCTTACAAACATAATTTTTTTGAGGGCAAGAGTTAGGTTATAGGTATCCTTCTAAAGTCCTATAGAGTGCCTTGTACATCTAAACTCTAGAAATAATATGTAATAAATTACCATTTTGCAGAAAAACACATAATTATACTATAATGATATTCCTATACATTACTATTATTCATTATGTATGCACTAAAAATACTTATTTTCTTACTTAAAAGTATGTTAGAATCTCTTGGAAAATTTTAAAAATGATTTTAAGTAAAATTTAGAGAAATATCAAAAATTTCTTTCATTATAAAATTATTCCACTTATATGTAGGAGTTCAATGTATTCCCCAAAGCCAGTATTACAAAAAAATCACAATATATGCATAATAAATGAGTGTTGATCAATACCAATCACAAGAAATAAATATATAGATCAGTATCTTTTTCAACATAAGTGTTGTATTTATCCTAGGTTACAACATGGCATTATAAATAGGGAATTTTACATTTTGAATGTCACTTTTCTTCTCTTCAAATTCAAAAGTTTCTTTAAAAATAATAAACATCAGTATACCAACACCTCCTTGAAATAATGAATAATTCTGAAGGATGTCTACATGTCAGATATAAGTTCCTTCTGCAGGGTTATCTCACAAGGAGTAGAAAAACATTGCAACCCCAGATTAAATGAGCAGCTGGTATAGTGACTCTGATTTGATCATGTTGATTTTCTAGACAGACTAATTGTTCTGATATACAGTTATCACCTGTACTTCATGGCTTCTTGCTTCTACCGCTAATTAATGGATAATTTTCCCCTGCTGAAACTTTAATTGCCCCTCTAATTTCAATAAATATAATAAACAAGACTGTTAGCAAATAAAAGCCCTGCTGTTGTGACCTTTCCATGGCACTTAGCTGGTCAAAAGAAAACTCATTTTCTTCTAAGTAAGCATTTTCCAAAATGGGATTATTTTTGGTTGCTGGTATATTAGGAAAAGCACTTTAACAGAAGATTTCTTTAAAAGTTATAGTTTATTTTAACAATTTATTTATTTAACTATTTTAACTATTTATTTTAACTATTAAACCACCATAGGCATATAATCCTCTATGTAATGAGGATGTCTCAATAGAGACCCCAAGTTTATAATTCAGTCATTCTATTCCTGAGAAGGAAAAACAACTATAGATAACATGAATCAACAAGATACTATTTTGTTTTAAAATTTTAAAGGTTTTATTCATTATTGGAAAGAGAGAGAGTGCTCATGTGGGTGGGGAGAGGAGCAAAGGGACCTCAGAAGGAGGACTTGATTCACCTTGGAAAAGTCAGAAAAGCTTTCTAAACATTTTGTACTGAGATTTGAAAAAAAAAAAAATTAGTAGTATTTCCAAGGTTGAACAGGTTGGAGGGCTAAGCAATATGCAAGAATTCATATACAGATATTGAAAGACTTGTAATACCCATTCTGAGAGGAGCAGGAGTTTGATATATTCAAAGCATATATAAGGCAATGAAGAAATTAAGAGGTGAGCCCTGAAAAACAGAATTTTTAAAAAGAACACTTTATAATAAGATGGTAGTTGTACCTTACATACAATAAGAAACCATTTCAAAATCTAAAATAATCTAATGTGAAATAGAATTACATTATAGAAAAATTACCCTAACAATTCATGGAGTGGATGGGAAGTAAGAAGCTGGAGATAGAGACCAATTAGGTTGGAAATGTAGGTGAACAACCTAGATACCATGGGGAAAACTGAGTTGTCATAAAGTGCAGATTATCAGGTTTTAAATGCTGCAGAAGTCAAATTTATTACACTAGAGACCCTGTAGTATTTGGTATTTGCAAAGACTTTGAGGATGAATTTGCATTTAGAAAGTCACTGGTCTTCTGAATGGTAAAAATGGGGATAGAGAATAGGAGACAGAGGAGAAAACTTGGAGAGGAAGAGTAGACAAGATTTAGGACTAAATTAGTTATGAGAGATGGTATGTTAACATTAAAATTACCCAGATTCCTTTTCAAATGAAAAGGATAATTTTGCTTTTAAAAGAATTTCAGAGTTCACAAGAAAGAGTTTTAGAAGAGAAGAAAATAGGTTTTGTTTTATACACACAGTGATCAAAAGTTTGTTGAAAACTTAAGTCTTTTCCTAACAGGTTGAAAAAGGGGGGTGGAGGCTGAGTATATTTTTGGTAGTCATTGAATGAAGAGAGCTGAACCATGATTAAGAATGAATTGGTGGGGACCATGGGTGGCTCAGCCAGTTAAGCAGCTGCCTTTGTCTCAGGTTAATCTTGAGATCCTAGGATAGGGCCCCACATCAGGCTCCCTGCTCTGTGGGGAGTCTGTTCCTCCCTCTCCCTTTACCCCCTCCCAACTGTGTGCATGCACATGCTCCCTCTCTCTCTCAAACATATAAATAAAATCTTTAAAAAAATGAATTGGTAGCCAAAAGGTCAAACTTTCATTTATTTAAAAAAAAATGTTATGGGGCTGTGATGTACAGCATGGTTATTATAGTTATTGATACAGTTTTATAAATTTAAAAGTTGCTAAGAAGGTAGAACTTAAAAGTTCTCATCACAAGAAAAAAACATAACTGTGTATGGTGATAAATATTAAATAGACTTGTGGTGATCCTTTCACATTATAAATATTTAATCATTATATTGTAACACCTGAAACTAATATAATGTTATAAATCAATTATGTCTCAGTAAACAAAAAACAAAAAAAGATGAATTCACTTTGGGAGACAGTATATAAATGAGAGGGTAATCTAAAAAGAGCACTTTTGTCATGTCTATATTTAGTGAGTTGGTAACAAAAGAGGAGTGTATAAAGAGAAGATGGAGAAAGCTCACCAAAATACAGTATCACTGACCCAAAGAAGCACGGAATTTCACAGTGGGATGTTTCTGGATCAGATGTTCCAAAAATGCCAAAAAGATTAAGAAAACTCTCACCTTTTTATTAAAAAAGATTTTATTTTGGAGAGTGAGAGCATGAGTGGGAGTGGGCAGAGGGAGAGGGAGAGAGAATCCCAAAACAGACTCATGCTGATCACGGAACACAATATCCGGCCCCATTTCCTGACTCTGAGATAATGACCTGAGCCAAAACCAAAAGTCGGTGCTTAATCAACTGGGTCACCCAGGCACCCTCAGGAAACATCAAATCTTTGATGGGTGGAGGTTTTTATTAGCCAACATCTGAGAAAATAATTTCAGTACATAGGCTGAAATGGGGCTCTAGCGAACAGATTCCAGGTGAAGACTTAATGGAGAGAAGAAAGTAGAGTTAGTAAATTCAAGCCATTTTTTGGAGAAAACTAGTAAAAAAATGGAAGAGAACAAGATATTTCAGAGAAATATGTTCTTGAAGCAGAATGCTCATCATATAGAGGGGAAGTAGAAAAAACAGCTTACTTGGAAGTGGTAGTAACTGATTAACTATAGGAGTGGAGGTATGAAGAAGGAAAGAATCTAAGTGACATTAATTAGAACACTTAGTTGCTAGCTTCTTGTAATATTTACAAGAAGAAAGTGAGAGGAGCAAGGAGACAAGAATGGCAGGAACTCAGTCTCCAACTCAATTTGGGTATATACTGTAAAGTCAACCTAATACTATTCTCTTTTTAAAAAGAATGTATTCAAATTGTTATGAATCCTACAACTTTTTGTCTCAACATCATTTTATCACTTAAAACCTCGGGATTCTAAGTGTGGTTCATTTATCAAAAGGATTAGCATCATCCAACAGCTTGTTAGAAATGCAGAAACTTAGGTTCCACCCCAGATGTACTGACATATCATCTGCATTTAAAACATACCTTCAGGCAATTAATATGCATGTTAAATTATGAGAAACATTAACTTAAAATATCAAGCAAATATTATTATTTGCATATATGTGGCTATTGATTATATAAAGTATAGTCTGTCTGTTTGAAAAAAAATACATTGGTTAATAATGATCTTTTTTGCCTAGAACCGACACATATTTTTTTAGAAATCAGGAAGATTAAAAACACAGTAAAATAGTCTTAAGAGATAAAGTAAGTTGCAACAAAAATATCATATCACATTTCAAAGCAAAATTACAAACAACTATAGAATGCAGGACTTTGTATTGAAAAATAATTACTTGACTAATTTTAGTTTTTATTAAATGGTTCTGCAAGGTTTCTAAAACCAGATAAATTTTTTATTTGTTGGTTTTTAAAATTTTATTTATTTATTTTAGAGAGAGTGCAAGAGAGAGTGCATGAGCAGAATGGGCAGAGGGAGAATCTCAAGCAGACTCCATGCTGAGTGTGGGTCCTGAGGTGAGGCTCAGTCTCATGACCCTGAGATTACAACCTGAGAAGAAACCCAGAGTCAGACAATTAACCGATGGCACCATGAGGTGCCCCAAACCAGACAACTTTTTAAAATATAAGTTTCAATTACCTGGACATTATACTGCAAGCCTGCCTTTGCTGGATCTCTTCCAAATCAAGTGTGGGACATCTTTATACATTCTAACAGATTAGGAGCTCTGACTCAGATCATCAAATAGCATTTTGGTTTATTGCAGTTTGCAAAAAAAGAAAAAGAAAAAGAGAAAAATCCTACTCCTTTGTCTTTGTTTAATCATAGTCAGATTAAAAAAAGACATTTGAATCCACCTTATATATTCTGTTATGTGTTCTGAATCTATAGCTAAAGAAAATCAAAAGAGAAAAAGAAAACAATGGGAGAGAATCCAGTTTGCGATGCCCCATGGATGATGTAAGAAAGGTAGCCACAAATTTATTGATAATTTTCCAGTTGAAAGGTTCAGTATTATTCCTCTCATATTGAATGTGGACTAGAATCAGTGACACATTTGTACAAAATAAAGAAGTCCAAATGATATTCTAGAACTTCCAAAGCTAGTACATAAGAATTCTTGCAGCTTCTGCTTGGACTTCTTGGATTGCTTTCTTCGGAAGCCTTGATCCACCATGCAAGAAACCTGACTCTCTGATGGAAATTCTACATGAAGGTTTTCTTGTTGACAGACCCTGCTAAGTCCAGCTGACCAATCATACCCATGAAAGCATCAGACACAAGTGAAACCATCTTGTACACCCCAGGTCAGTCATTGTCTACCTAATATCACAGAGTGGCATCTGTTGATGTCACATGAAACAGAAGAATCTCCCAACTAAGCCCTGTCTAGATTCTTGACCCCCAAATTCATAAGATAAAGTAAAATTGTTGTTTTCAGACACTAAGTTTCAAGGTACTTTGTTAAATAGCAATAGATAAATGAATTGGGATCCTTCAAGCTACATTTTTAATATATGCCATCTCTTTCACTCTTTCTTTTTTTTCTTTATTTAATGGAATAAATGTGAGCAATTTTTAATGCTACACAGGGCACTTCTTGTGGAGCTAGAAATTTATCTTATATACTTGGTTGCATTTTAGGTCAAGTACTATTCAGTAAACATTCACAGAATTGCATATGACAGGTAATATTTCATAATGGTTTCTCCATTCTCATGCTGATGGTTTTGTGCTGAATTACTATAAATGAATTAGGATTTGAGAAGAATTTTGAAATGTAGACCTATATTTTCCATTATGATTAGTTTAATTAGATGTAGAATTAAGCTAAGAAAGTATCACAGTCTTAAATCCAGTATTTTGAAATATGATTGTACCAAGATAAAAAATTAAATTTTTATATTGAAACACTCTCAAGCGGTATTAATAAAACAAAGTGTTTTTATATTTTATTTTACATTTACCAAGAATGAGATAACTCCTACTATCTAAAATAGAAACTGCTTTCTCAAACACTTGAGGTCTTTGCTCTCCATGGTCTTAGAAGCTCATAATAAAATATTAATGATAGTGCATGAGGATTAAACTAACAATAATCTTAGTTAAAAAAGTATTTTATACTAAAACATTTTAAGAGAAATATACCTAGTTATAATATTAAAAGTTAACTACTTTAACTAGTTTTGTAGTACATACATTTATGTATGTACTACATAAAATACATTAAAGGACACGTACTTTTAATGCATTAAAAGATCAAAGAAATTTTATTTTTTATTTTTGTAGAATGATTTTTCAATTAAATAATTTTTATCAGCTTGTCCATTCTTGAAAAAATCTGACTCTAAGATATAGAACCTCATATTGACTTGATAATTTTAAAATATATGGGTTTTCTGCTAGTGATGTCAGATAAAACAGAGAGGGAACCTCACTTTGTGGAGAGTGCACTAGGCTTCAAAGTGCAGTAGACCATGGTTTGCCCAGCTCTCAGGCCAACTACTTAATCTCTTTGAACAGTGATTTCCTCAATTACAAAATGAGTATAATAATATCTCCTTGTGAAGTCCATGTGAAGATTAATTCCAATAACCTACGTAAAACACATAGCACAATTAGCAGCACATGAAGATTGCATAAATGACAGCTAGTTATTATTATGAAACTACCACTTGGTTACAGTTAACTCTGATTACCATGCAGTGTGTTTTGAATTACTCACTAATCTGGGGAAATGTGCAAACCCAGCATGAAAAACAACAAACTGTTCCTTTTGCTATCTCTTTTTTATTAATATTCATGTATTATGTTTTGGATAAAAACTTTCCAAATGATTTTGATTATTCCAAAATATTTCACTGACAATTGATCAAGCCTCCTGTATACACTGACTTATTTCTTATAATGTTTAACTTCCAATGGATTATCAAATACCAAAATAGGTGAAAGTTGTATTAAATCATTACCTACAATAGCCTTTCACATCACCCTACATTTGCTAACTCTTAAAAAATCAGTGTGTATCCAAATATTCTGTCAGAGAAAAATCTAACATAAAAAAAGCCTTTGGGGGAGCTTGTGTGGCTCAGTTGGTTAAGTATTGGCCTCTTTATTTTGGCTCAGGTCATGATCTCAGGGTTGTGAAATTGAGTCCCGCATTGGGCTCTGCACTGGGCATGGAGTCTGCTTAAGATTCCCTCTTTCTCCCTCTCTCTTGTCCTCTTCCTCAAACTCTCTTAAAAAAAAAAAATTAAAACTAAAAGAACAAAAGACTTTCTTCAGCTGGGAGTGAGGGGAAGAGACATGTATTAAATGGAGAGAAGACGTGTTTTATACAGAATGAAACAAACAAACAAAGAGAAACCACAGACAAATTTAAAAATGTTATCATACATCCCTTCAAAAGACTGTTTAGACAAACTGAAATGATCATAAAAGAACTGTATAAATCAATGATTTTTTAAATTTTTAAGATGCAAATTATACAGTATTTTCAAAGCAATATTAAATGGCATTATGTACATAAAGTATATTCTGGAAATTATAATGTTATTATTAATCAAAACTATTGTATTTTATTTATTCCTTCCTGGATCTTTAGGGATCACACACTTGTGAAGAGAAATCTCATTACTCATTATTCAACCTACATCAGATGCAAATCATTATGTTATGGATAAGACATATCTACTCTATTTTCAATTCATTTCTAATAGAAACCAACTTAGGAAAAAATTGTTGAGAATGCTTGTTTTGATAGAAAATGGCATTTGATGTGCAATAGAATTGATATAGCTAGGTCATTTCTAAATAATGCTGCCCATACTAATTAAAATAGCAATATTATTGTTCAAATTATCCATTAAGCTGTTTCTAAAATAACTAAACAACCAACATTTTTCTGAAATCATCCTGGAAAAAAAAGAGTTTCACATATGAATTATCAAAAAAGTAAGTTTTTTCCTTTAAAATATAATTTTCATAAAATATGTTAAATGCTTATTTTTTCTCTTTCATAGGCACATGGTACAAATTCATCTTATTTTTGATGATGTGCTAGCAGTTTCACTATTGTACTGGGGTGCAATCTGCTATGGAAAGAACTATTGAAATCTAGAGTTTATGTCCACGCAATCAAGGCTCCCCATAGCTATGCTTTAAAATTCCTTATGCTTATGAGATTCTCTCTCATTTTCACTCTCATTGCCAGTTTTTACCTCTCTGGGACACATACTTACCTGCAGAATTCTTTTGCTCACTCTTTAATGCATTTTAACTAGTGATATGAGAGAAAACAATATGACTAAGCATATAAAAATGTGTTCGACAGTAAGAACAAGGAAACCAAATGACACCCAGAGAGGTTTCTCTATAAGAACTGGGAACACTACTGAGAGGAACTATAGTGTTTGTTTTAGCTATAATTTCTGCCTACTTTAAGGTTATTTATTGGGTTTGTGATAGTCAAAATAATATATTGGATTTCTGGAGAAACCTGCACCCATATAGAACCCAGAAAGTTCTATAATTATTGGATTTCTCTTTTTATTAATTTTATTAATTTTAGGATATCTCTGGCTGATCCATTCAGATATGTATTTACTCTTTATATCTACCTGGGCAGTCTCCTCCCAGTCACAATTCTCTTCTCTTCTACTTTGGCTGGGAGAGGTCATCTAGGTTGAGAGAAGGGAAAAAGCTGCCTTCAAATAACCATTACTTGTATAAATTCACTTAACAATTTGATGGAAATCTGCATAATACCTAGATTTGTAAAAAAACTAATTCAGGATATTACTGAGAAAACAACATGATGTACTTTCTGATTCCTATTTAGTAGAAATCTTATTGTAAATTAATGAAAAATATAACTCTTAAAATTATGATTTCATTAAAATGAATTATTTCCTTCATTTTGCCAATCCTAGATCTTCTTTGGACTCCCCACATTGCATAACATCAATTACACCAGGAGACTCTTGAGGGCAATAATTATATTTTTTAACATCTGTAGTCTTACTAATTTCATGAGTGAATAAATGTCAAAAAATTTAAACCTTATGAAATTTTTTTATTCTGATTAAGTTTGCATAAAAGTTGTACAGCAATGGATAAAGAAGACATGGTCCATATATACAATGGAGTATTATGCCTCCATCAGAAAGGATGAATACCCAACTTTTGTATCAACATAGACAAGCAGGAAGAGTCAATATCATATGGTTTCACTCACTTGTGGAGCATAAGGAATAACATGGAGGACATTGGGAGATGGAAAGAAGTGAGTTGGGGGAAACTGGAGGGGGAAACAAACCATGAGAGACTGTGGACTGTTAGAAACAAACAGAGTTTTGGAGGGGAGGAGAGTAAGGGATGGGTAAGCCTGGTGGTGGGTATTAAGGAGGGTACGTATTGCATGGAACACTAGGTGCAATGCATAAACAATGAATCCTGGAACACTGAAAAAATAAAATTTAAAAAAAAAAAAGCCTTATTGGTTATAGCACATGACCATAATTGGCCAACATTGCTGTGAATGTAAAAGGAAAAAAAAAGTTGTACGGCAAGAACACATGGTTTCACAGAGGTTCAAATACTAAAACAGAACAGTATTAAGAAAAGATGTTTATTCAGAAATACATCATATTTTCCTACAACTTTCTGGATATTTGTGTTTCTACTTATATTTTAGGTGGTATTATTTATATTGAAACATTTTTCCTCATTATTTACAAAATATCAAAAGGCCATTGTTAGGAGGTCATCAATTGAGTATGACTTTCTCCAACTTTCTCAATAATTGCTGTCACACATCTGCAATGGCAAGATATTATTTCTTCACTTTTTTGTTGGAGTAAAGGCATATGTGTAACCAAATTTTACAAGGAGGCCTCCCCTCAGCTAGTAACTGTAGACCTGAACAACAAAAAAACTAAAAATAAACTGATAGATTACTATAAAACAAGAAATGTATAATAAGCTATCTTGATTTATGGTATCCACTTCCATTTCACATAAGCAATCTATCTTAATACATACTACAAAACCTTGCATCTGCTTTATTAAGTAGTACATTTCACGTTCGCCTGTTCTAAAAGGGAAAGGCAGTATCTGGGTAATGTAGCAGATCATCTCTGTTTAGCAGAAGTCAAACTTTAAACGAACTTTAAAGGGTCAAAAAGAAAAGTACTGTTTGCTTTGTATTACTGCCCTAAGAAGTAATCACAATTTATATAGCAGCAGTCATGTAATCAGACTTTGGAGATTTAGAAAAATGTGGTCTACATAGGTTGATTTCTCCATGTTAATGTATGTATTAATATGCTTTCTTCAGAAACTTAATTACTAAATCCAATTAATAGACTTATTTTTCTGCATTTTACATAGGCTTATGTGAATATTTATGAAATTGCTAATCTAGAGGCACTATAATTCAGTAGAAAACAATTATTTTGATTACATTCAACAAACATAAGCTTTTTCAGGCTGGATTCTGTTACCTCTTTGTCAAAGAGTCTAGAACAGTTCTCTAGTGTCATTACTATGAATACCACTTTCCTATGTAGCATATCTATCAGAATGAGCTGAATTTATCTGTATAGCTAATATACTTTAGCGTTTATAGTTTAATGTCTTATCTGATCTTTGATGCAAAGGTGTAAAGTAAGTAGGAGAGCATATTACTCCATTTTTTTTCCTTATGAAAGCTAAAGCTCAAAGAAGGTTAAGTACTTTAGCTCATTTAAATAGTTAATTAGTAACAGAAGGAGGGCAAGAACATAGAATTCTAAAATTTAAGTCATTAGCTGTTTCCAGACCCCAGTGGATAATAATAATGGGAAGTATAATTAAGAAAGTTACTAAAGATTTAGGCCTATAATAATCTATTTTGATTCTTAGTAAATAAATAAAGACAGAAGCTTCAGCAGCTTTATTCCAAGTACTTGATTTCCAATTATGTGTTGGGAAGCTACTCAGGGTGAATTATCATTCTGACTTCATTAAAATATTTTGTATTGTCAATTCTAATAAGACTTTTTTATTGTTTTGATAGTTAATTTTAAAAATCTTATAAGAGAACTGAAAAGTTTTATTTACCAAGAAGAAATTTCAACTGAATCTTGTTTTATTTTGAAATCCTTCTTTTAGATTAAGCAACACTATACCATTTTTAGTCTGAGAATGTTCAGAAAGTTGTCCATAAGTTATTATCATAGTTTGATACCAAGCAGAACACATATTGATAGGTAGATATAGATATAGATATAGATTAGTTGATATATAGACATTGGTTGATATCTATAAAGAGATAGTAATATCATACTGAGAATAAAGGATTTCTATCAGTGTTATAGCTATTTTATTCTAGTAGTTCTCAACAAAGGGTATTTTCAGATCCATGTGACAGTGACAATGTCTAGAGAGACTTTTTCTTGCCATTACTGGTGGGTTAGTCCTGCATGTAGTAGTTAGAAGCCAGGGATGCTGCTAAATTTCCCATAATCCACTTGACAGCCTTAAATGTCAGTAGTGTGGAGGTTGAGGAACCTTGATCTATTCAAACAGTTTTCTTAATGTGGGTTACAAGTGAAATGAACTCACATAACCTAAATAATTAGACAGGTCTGCTTCAGAGCCATGTCATGGTTTCCAAGCTAAACGGCTGTAACCAACTATATACAAAGTTGTTCAATGGGAAAATAAACCAGTAACATTTCCCTTGGCACAAATACTGTCATTTTGATGCATGAATGTACATGATTTTTCTTTTAGGATTCAATCCAACATTAGTGATTTGAGGTCTTGCTCCAGCTTAGCAAAACAAAAGCCAAACAAGCTTTTCATTGATTTTAACCTGCAGAACTTAATTTTGAGTTTCTGTGTCATTTGAAACCAAATACAAAATAATAATAATAATAAAATAACCATAAGAAATATTTTCCCTCACTTACTTCTCATTTCTTTTATTAGTGAGCATGAAAATATTAGCCATCTGGACTGAAAAAGGAAGTAACAGCATTTCCTATTTCTAAAAGAAATAAGCAATAACTATGAGCCTGAAGAAATAAAATTCATCAGATTTTCTCCCCTATTCCTTGAGACTAGGGAAACAGTGACAGGCTGACAAGTCTGAGATATGAACATAAACTTTGGTTGTGATTTAATAATAATAAAAAAAAATTTTACTTTTTACTTCAGTTCATTAATATTTTTAATTTGCACACTGCCAAAAGCACAATGCTCTTTTTCAGTCAAAAACAATTTAAACCCTCAGGGAAAGAGAAATACTACCCCATGAGAAAATGTTCCTTCCTCAGCTTGTCAAAAAGTCATCCCAAACCACGGGAATGGTTGACAGCAAATCTCTGCTAGATAACACACCTATTCTGTGATGCATCACCATTTTTTTAAACATATATGTATCCATCAGACACTGCAGTAGATTATTATATGAATTAGGCTGACTTTTTTTTTTTTAGTTTAGTTTATCCAGGTGGTCCCAGAATAAAGCAAATGTTCTGCTCCATCTGAGCACTTGAAACCCTGTAACATAACAAAAGAAGATTAAAAATGCATTAAAATAGTCTATTACTTAATTTAACTCTAAAAGTCTACACAACATTGTTTTATAGTGTTTATTGTTTTTCATACAATTTTGTGTGATTGCTGTAGTGACACAAAGAACTGAAAAGATGAAGTCTGAGATGGACCAGGAATACACAATACGTTAATGAAATATCCATTTGCTAAATTAACTACTAATCTTCTTGTCCAACTTGACTTGCTCAGGTCCCTGAAAAATAATCCTAATGGTCATCACTCACTAAGCCATACACAAACTTTTAAATAAAGTAGTTGTAAATGGGCAAGATTTTTCTACTTGATAAATGATCCATTACACTGATGTTCACATTTGGTACTTAAGAAGTGCAGCTTATTTCTGGCAGACAATATTAGACATAAATCGTCTATTATATTCTTTTTATTTATTTTTGTTATTTTTTTGTCTAAGAACAAAGCTTTAAAGATATAAATTCTTCCTGTGTGTTACTGAAATGGGACAGAATCAAACACCAAGAAAATTTAGGGTGGGGAAAGGAGATCATAGTTCTGATTTGTCAGGAATAATGAGATAAGATGGATCAAAAATGTCACTAGTCCTTTTAGATCTCTAGACCTCATGCTACCCATTATGAAAGACCAAGAAATGTGAGTCAAACTGCTGTCCTTGGTTACTTACAGAGTGGAGGAGTATCATAAGCAATCAGGCAAAAATTATTAACAGCAGATTATGCCAGTGCAAAGCGCAGCATCCAAACCATATATTAATGGTTATTTAAGTGCAGGAGAGATAAATTTTTGACATTTTAAGGCATAACAGAAGAACTAAAATTGAGCTGGCCCATGGTCACCTTAGAAAAATAAGTGCAGAGTTTCCTAAAACACTATTTCTAGAGAGGTGAGGATATTATATAAACTATTCTATTCATGCTGGGTTTTTTTCTTTGTTTTTAAATTATTTTTTAGTGGCAGGTTTCCCATAGACAACGAATACATTCCTCTTACATTCTATATAGTCTTCAGGAATTCTGCTTCGCAAACCATTGATAAGACACTCTATCCCATAAAGTGGTATTGTGGTACTTTCTGCTTCCCTGGGAGCTACTGTGAAAGCTCGTGTTGGACCTGGATTCTTTACTGACAGAGCCAGCAGCTGTGAATTTAAGGCCAGCAGGACAAGTAACATAACTATGAGAGGAAAAGCCGCCTGTGGCAGAGGCAACAGAGGTGCCACAGTGGGCTTGTTAAAGCTATCACCTTGCCGAAGTACATTCATGCTATTTTCATCACAGGGACAGAGAGAAATACAGGAAAAGAATATTAGAAGAACACATCTTCAGTAGGATGTTGCAAGATTTCACTAAAATTATGGTCGCTTGTCTCCATTTTTATAAATTGGAGCTTTTGCGAAACTTAGTTTCATAGACTTCCTCATTAATCAGGGGATTTCTTCTCTGAACTTGTGTCTTTACATTTTAAGAGCTGGGACACTCAAAAAGTATTTCCTAGAAGGTAGATTATGCTCCCTACTTCTAGCCACTAGTCAAGTTGAACTTTTACTTGTCTAAGTTTCACATTCAAAATAGAATATCGGGGTGCTTGGCTGGCTCAGTGGGTTAAAGCCTTTGCCTTCGGCTCGGGTCATGATCCCAGGGTCCTGGGATCAAGCCCCACATTGGGCTCTCTGCTCAGCAGGGAGCCTGTTTCCTTCTCTCTCTCTGCCTGCCTCTCTGCCTACCTGTGATCTCTGTCTGTCAAATAAATAAATAAAATCTTTAAAAAAGAAATAGAATGTCTTGTGTCTGAAGTAGTGTTTGCAGATACATCATGTCATAATATGACAAATGTATCTTTTAAATAGGTGCTTTATTTGAACAAAAAAATACTGAATACAAGTTGATAAATATAAAAATAAGGATTACAGATTTACCTCACTGGAGCTTCCTTTCAAATGTTAGGATGAAGTTACCTTTTTTACCCTAATTGGTAAGACTGCTACTCTTACTAGAGGAGTACAGTATATTTTGTCTCATAACAAGTTTTTCAGAGAAGATTATTGAGTTAATATATCTTTGCATAGTAATATGAAAAACTGCTCTGTTAAATCATTACAATACTAAATGTTATTGCAAAATCAGACTAAATGTTGCAAGGATTGACTTGGGTTCTGTCCAGAGCCATACAATTCTGGGCAAATGTAAGATAACTTTAAGAGCTCTTATTATAGGCATGAAACATATTTTGGCATATGAATATTTTAAAAATGGAAATTCTAATGACAATAAGAATACTATTTCATTAGTTTAAATCAGTGAGTGAAATATTGATTGCTCAGTAATGGAATTGAGACCATTAGCTAATTCTTTGCCAAAAAATTAAAGCTATATTTTTTGGCATGCTTTGCAGCAAAACTAATTCATATTAATGTAAAATAAAACTGAAATAAATAAACACTCTAAAAATATCAAAAGAGAATATAATGAGTTAGTATAGAATTTTGAAATGGGGTAAAGTCTTTTAAACATGATATGAAAACTAAAAACCAAAAAGGAAACAGCTGGTAAATTCAACTAAATGAAAATTATGCGTGGCAAGACACATTATAAATGCATTGAAAAATAAGACATAAATTTTCACATATTTTAAATGTATTTTAACATACAAGAGCTTTTATAACTCAGTAAAAATTTTATAAAATTTTATAAAATTTAGAATTTTATAAAAATTCTATTGAAAATGGGCAAGAAATGTGAAAAATTCACAAACATGCACAGATTATACCTTTCAAAGTCTAAAATTGTACATGACCTCTTTCCAGCAACCCCACTTTTTGAGATCCATTCCTATAAAAATGTTTTTGTAGGAGCAACTAAACATATAAAGCAAATATTAACAAATCTAAATGGAAAAATAGACAGCAATATAATAATAATGGGGGACTTTAATATCTTGTTTTCTATCAATATCTTTAAGATATTTAATATCTTGTTTTCTATCAATGGATAGATCATTCAGATAATCAGTAATGAAGCATGAGCCTTAAATGATTCATCAGACCAGAAGTACACACATATACATACACATATACATACATATATATATATAGATATATATATGTATATATATTCAACAGGATATACATTGTTCTCAAGAACTTCTCCAAAATATGCCATATGTTAGGACACACAAGAAGCCTTATTAAATTTAAGATGAAAATTGTATCAAGTGTTTTTTCTACCATAATGGTATGAAACTAGAAATCAATTAATAGAGGAAAACCAGAAAATTCACAAATATGTGGAGGTCAAACAACAGGCTACTAAACAAGGGGTTAAAGAAGAAATCAATATAGAAATCCAAAAATATCTTGAGAAAAATAAAAATAAGATTGCAACATAACAAATCTATGGGACACAGCAAAAGCAGTTCTAAGTTCATAGCAGTAAGTGCCTACCTCAAGAAACAAGATAACTCAAATAAAAAATGCAACTTTGCATCTCAAGGAAATGCATAAAGAAAAACAAACAGAGCCCAAAGTTAGTAGAAGGAAGGAATAACAAAGAATGGAAAATAAATGAAATAATCACTAAAAAATCAATGGAAAATATCAATGAAATTAAGAGTTGGTTCTATGAAAAGGTAAACAAAATTGGCAAACATTTAGTTAGACTTTCCAAGAAAGAGAGGGGATTTAAATAAATAAAATCAGAAATGAAAGAGGAGATGTTATAACTGATATCTCAAAAATGCAAAGGTTTAAAAGAGACTATTACGAGCAATTGAACATCAATAAGCTGGGCAACCTGGAAGCAATGGATAAATTCCCCAAAACCTTCAACCTACTAAGACGGAGTCATGAAGAAATGGAAAATATGACTAGACCAATTACTAGTAAGGGGATTGAATCAGTAATCAAAAACTCCCAACAAACAGAAGTCTAAGACCAGAACACTTCACTGGTGAATTTTACCAAATATTCAAAAGAGATTTAAGAATAAAACAACGTAAACCCTTCCAAAATTAGAAGAAAAAGGAATGCATCCAATCTCATTTTATGAGATCAGCATGAACCTGATACCAAAACCAGACAAAGATGCCACAAGAAAAGAAAATTATGGGCCAGTATCTCTCATGAACATAAATGCAAAATCCTCTACAAAATATTAACAAACTGAGTTTAACAATACACCAAAAGGATCATATAGTCTGATCAATGGGTATGCAAGGATGGTTCAACATTTGTAAATCAATAAAAATGATATACCACATACAAAATGAAGGATAAAAATCATATAATTACCTCAATAGATGCAGAAAAAGCATTTTACAAAATTCAACACCCACTTATGATAAAATCTCTCAACAAAGTAGGTATAGAGGGAATGTACCTCTACATATTAAAAACACATATTACAAGGCTGCTGTTATCCTCATACCCATGGGTGAAAAGCTAAAAGCTTTTCCTCTAAGATCAGGAAAAGACAAGATGCCCACTCTTGACACTGTTAATTCAACATTGAAGTCCTAGCCAGAAAAATTAGACAAGAAAAAGAAATAAAAGGCATCCAGGGCTGAAAAGAAATAAAATTGTGACTATTTGCAGATGATGTCTATGTATAGAAAACCCTGAAGACCATCAAAAAACTGTTCAAACTGATCAATGAATTTAGTGAGGTTGCAGGATACAATATCAATATGCAAAATCAGTTGTACTTGTATACACTAATAATGAACTCTCAGAAAAGACATTAAGAAAACAATATCATTTACAATGTCATTTAAGAGAATAAAATACTTGGGAATAAATTTAACAGAGGTGAATGACTTGTTAACTAAAAACTATACGACATTGATGAAAGAAATTGAAGACAACACAATTACCTGGAAAAATATTTTGTGTTCATTGACTAGAAGAGTTAACACTGTTAGAATGTCCATACCACCCAGAGCAATCTACAGATTCAATGCAATCCTTATCAAAATTCTAATGACATTTTCCATAGAAATAGAACAAACAATCCTAAAATTTGTATGGTGCCACAAAAAACCCAAAATAGTAAAGCAATCTTAAGTCAAAGGGCAAAGCTGGAGGCATCACACTACCTGATTTCAAACTGTAATATAGATCTTTAGTAATGAAAACAGTTTGATATTCACATAAAAACAGACACATAGGTCAATGGAACAGTGTAAATAATCCAGAAATAAATTCTAGCATATATATGGTCACTTAATTTACGACAAAGGAGCCAAGTATATACTATGGGGGAACAGTGTCTCTTAAAAACACCATTAAATGGTTTGGGGAAATCAGACAGCCACATGTAAAAAAATAAAACTGTACTGCTACATTACTTCATGTATTCAAAATGGATTGAAGACTCAAATGTGCAACCTGAAACCCTAAAATCCCTGGAAGAAAACACAGGTGGTAAACTCCTTGACATAGTGTGGTGACGAATTTTGGATATGACACCAAAAGCAAAAGTATATACATAACATTTTATGAAACTAAAAAGCTTTTGTATGGTGAAGACAACCACATATATCTGATAATGGCTAATATCTAAATTATATGAAGAATTTATACAACTTAATGGCAAAACAAACAACTCAATTTAAAAATTAGCCAAGAACCTGAATCAACAGTTTTCTAAAGATGACATACAGATGGCCAAAACGTAAATGAGAAAGTTCTCAACGTGACTAATCATCAGGGAAATGCAAATCAAAACCACAATGAGATACCACTCTCTACCTGTCAAAATGGCTATTGTTAAAAAAGATAAGAGATATTAGGTATTGGCAAAGCTGTGGAGAAAGGGAACATTTGTGCACTGATGGTGAGAATATAAATTGGCACAGCCATTATGGAATTTCCTCAAAAATTTAAAAACAAGAACTACCATGTGAAATACTATATAATCAAGCAATTCCATTTCTGGTTATTTATCTAAAAAATGAAAACTTATGTTGAAGAAATACCTGTGACCTTCCTTAGTTGATAATAGCATTTTTTTTTTTTACAAATGCCAATATATATGAACAACCCAAGTGGCCATCAATGAATGGAGGAAAATATGGTGTATATATATAAAATGGAATACTATTCACCCAAAAAAAGAGGCAACCCTGTGATTTGCAACAAAATGGATAGATCTTGCGGGTATTATGCTAAGTAAAATAAGTCAGACAGAGAAAAAAGATCAATGATCTCATTCATATATGTAATCTTCAAAAAAAAAAAAAAACCTGAGTTCATAGATACAGAGAATACACTGATGGTTGCTAGAGGTGGGACAGGGGTAATGGGTGAAGGAAGTCAAAAGATACAAACTTCCAGTTATAAAATAAACCACAGGAATACTATATATAGCATGATGACTATAGTTAATACTATATTGCATATTGTAAAATCACTGAGAATAAATCATAAAAGTTCTCATCAAAGGAAAAAATTTCTAACTATGTATGGTGAAAGATGTTAATTAGACTTACTATGGTGATCACTTTATAATGTATAAAAATGCAATATTGTTATACACCTTAAACTAATATAATGTTACACCAATTATACCTCAATTAAAAATTTTTCAAGGGCATGTAGATTATGTAAAATTATTTTCAGTAAATATTATTAATAATAGAAAAACTTGGAAGTATACTATGATAGACTGTAATATTGTTTACTAAGTGCTTTATGTGGTATCGGGGAGGAAGCATGTAGTTAAAGATGAATTTTAGAAATCTGAGGAGATTAATGACCTGAAGAATGAGTGAAGCTAATAGTTGTAAGAAGTCTTCCAAGTCTTCCAGGTGAGGGTGATGGGGGTGGACAGTGAGATCTAAAAGTACACACTTTCAGGCAACAATGTGACTGTTGAGTTTAACAGATGTCATCTAGCAGGGTAGATGCTCAATATATGTTAATTTCCTTCCTTTAGCATCATATAAAAATGGTGATGTGTTGGGGCACCTTGATCACTCAGTTGGGTTAGTCTTTCAACTCTTGATTTCAGTGGAGGACACGGTCTCAAGATCTTGAGATCAAGCCCCTCGTCTTCACCCACACTCTGTGGGGAGTCTGCCTCAGATTCTTTCTCTCTCCCTCATTCCCTTCCCCTGCTTTCTCTCTCTCTATCAAATAAATAAATAAATCCTTTTTAAAAAATGGTGATGTAGTGGTAAATGGGGGATGAATTAAACATAAAGCAGGATTAGGAGTATTTAGTATGTCGTAATTTTTATTGTTGGTATATATACAATACGGCTGTGACGCATATGTATGTGTGTGTGTGTGTGTGTGTGCTACTTCTAAGAAAAAGAAGAAGAAAGTATAGGCAATGCTAATTCACTTTCTACTATACTTATTTACAGATCAATAGAGAAGAAAGAAATAAGAATGCCTTGAGTTTATTCTGAATCTTCATCCTAATACCTGTTTGACTTTGGGCTAATTATTTGTCTCTGGACTTTAGCTTCTTTAGAGTTAAAGTGGGATGTTTGATTACCTTCTTCTATGGGTGTGCACACATTTTACTGCACTATAATTTTTGGGTTGTTTTCCATACTACACTATGGGTTGTGTGAAGGAAGGCAGTATATTTTTCAACTGTAAATCCCTTGAATTTGACACTGTTTGATGCAAAGTAAAAACTCTTTATATGTTTGTTGAATTGACTTATGCTGATTATTTGACTTCTAAATCCTTGCACAGATGACATATTATTAATGTTGTCTCTATAATTTCATAGCATTAATGATAAAAATTCATATTAATGCTTTGGTTGGAGCTGTAAAGTAAAACATGAGAAATATATTCTAGACAAAGAAAAGAATGAATGGACAGTTTTGGTTCATTTGTAGAATCAAAAGACAAACACCTGTTTCTGATAAAGCTAAAAAGATAGAATATACCATAATTAAACCCATGTAAATCCCCAACTTCAAAAAGAATCTCGACACAAATTCTGGCTATATAGATGGAGAAAAGTATGCATCACAATACTAAGAGAATGTGTTCATTTATAAAAATGAGCTCTTTCACCTCAGTATGAAAAGAAACATATTTTTAAAACTGTACTCCAAACAGATGTGAAACAGAATTGAAAGGCTGAAGACTGTTCTGGACAGTAATTTTCACAAATTTGTAATTCTATATAAAATTAAGTACTTTAATAGTCAAATGAGTAAATAATAAACTTTTTAATGAGATTATTTTTCAAAGTAAGAATATATAAAACTCACTCATTTTGTTTAGATTACTTTTGTGGCCATTTCAACCAAGATCTTATCAGTTTAGTTTTGAAAATAACAAAAATGGAAGGAGTACTATGCTAAGTCTTTCTTAGCAGGAGATTAAAAAAACAGATGACTTCAGGAGAACCATACAAAATTAGAGCTAGAATCCAGCCAATCCAGTGTTTTGAATATAATAGCAATGATATAGCTGCCTAAGTAGGAAACATGATTTATTTGACTTATTAGAGTTTTATTTTAGAAAAAGAAATCCTACACTATGGTTTATGGACCACTTGTACATCTATTTAACAGAACATTGTTGTGTCATATAATACCAAGAAAACATTATTCCAGAATTAATCTTCTATCATGATCTTTCCCAGAAATCTCCTTGGTTTTATCCATTTAATCTTAAGCCAAAAACATCCTCACTCAGAGGTCCATGTGAAAACACTGCCATTTTCACACATATGTACCAAACCTGTGCATTCCACATGTAGGAACCATGACATGTGTCCAGGTTATAATGGATATCTCAGAAGCAAGGATAGAGGCTGAAGTGGGATTCTCATTCTGGAGTAGGTAGCCATTGGCAGGACAATGTAAAATCCACCATATTTATGTTAGTTTGTATAGCCCCATTCCCTTAAAGTCCACCCAGCTTCTCCCTTCCTATTGCTCAATACCTATAGCAAAATGCTGATAGTCTTTAAGCATTTTAAAAAATTAATTATAATTGTCTATATGGCCTGTTGTAAAATTTTACTTAATAAAATGCATATTTAAAAAGATCAAATGCAACTCAAATCAATTTTGCTGGTTTTGGCAAAAAAGCAAATACACATGTCAAAAACACAAATGCATATGTATGACATCATATGTGACTGAAAATTAGTGGTCATTTGGGGAAACTGTTTTATTTTCTTTTTTAAAAGATTTTATTTATTTTTTTGAGAGAGAAAGAGAGAGACAACATGAGCAGAGGGAAGAGGCAGAGGAAGAAGCAGTCTCCCCACTGAGCAGGGAACCCAACTTAGGGCTTGATCCCAGAACCCTGGGATCATGACCTGAACCAAAGGAAGAAGCTTAATTGACAAAGCCACCCAGACACCAGGGGATACTGCTCCAATTTATTATTAATGGGGCTATATTATTTGGTAGAAATAATATTTAAATGAATAAATAATATATACATATTTGGGGAGTAATTTGTCTAATTTGAAACAGTGAAATATAGACAAAGTAGTACATTCTATGTCAATGTAACAATAGAACAGGAAAAAGGTATTTATCTGACAGTGAAACAATACTTACATGATAAGCAAAAGCATATACTGTCAGTAACAAAACTCTATGCTTACATTTTTTGGGGAAATTAAACATATTTTATAATATTGCCTTTCTTCAATCTCATTTTTATTATTTTTTCATGTTTTCCTGTTTCTCCTCTATTTCTGAAATTATGAAAGACATTTCCTATCATATATCTCCCACTAACAATAAAACCAATTCAACAACAGCTAGAAAATAGCAATGACACATGCAAAGACCGTTTCATATGCCTCAATATGTTTATGGGAACCTCTTCAAAGTATCTTTTTCTAATACTACAGTTTGTATCACAGGAGTGGTTTACTGGCTGGTACAAAGTAGAAATGATTGTCTTAGCATCTCTCTCACAAACAAAGGGAGGGAGATGAGAAGTTGACAGGGCATTGGCTACAAATCATTGACCATCCCTGGTAAGACATATCCCTGGTATGACATATGGTATGACATATTTATTATGTCATATATGAACAAAAGTCCAATGTTCTGAGTACTCCAAATAGAGTAAGTAACATGGGAGCACAGAGAATAATAAACATGAAATTTTAAAATATATATCTATATCTATTTTTTAAAAGCATTAGGGTAGTATTTTTGTTTTGGTGAACGCCTGGAGAAGTACTGCCTGACTTAGGACAGTGGGCAAAAAATCAAGCAGGGGGACATATGCTTGTGTACACTTGTGCTTCATTAACCACAAAATATTCTTTCACTCTATTAGTACTAAGATAGAGAAGATAATGCCAGTACATTTATTAGAATCCTTGTTTAAATTGTTTTCATAAAAGCATTTATTAATAGTCTATGTCAGATGAGAGTGGCTGGAAAGTAGATAAGCTAACTTTCAACTGATAATTGACTCTAGAATAGTCCAACTAAGGGTTGTTTTCACAAGTCTATGAGTCTTATGCCACTCTGAGGAGCTAACTACTAATATGAAATAAATTTGCTCAGTGCTGAAGAAATATTTTTAAAAACTAATAGTCTCCCAAAAATGGAATGTACTGCCTTACAAAGGTCTCCTGAACTCCATCCTGAGGTGAAATTAAGTGAGAGGAACAAGCAGACACAAGGTTAATAGAAATTGTTGAAAGGATGTAACACCAAAGTCAGACTGAATTCCAGTGTAGTAACTCTGATTCTTAAGAATTGAATAAATATTATAGAGGTAAATTTTGATGTCCTACAACTATTTTAGAGGCTATTAATGATTGGCATGGAATACTTCAAGAGGCATAATTTGTTGTGCTCCCTTCCATAGTAGTACATTTAAATTCTTTCTGTTCCAGATAATTGTATACAGTTATTTTTGATCTCCAGTCCTGTGTGTGAAGAAAAAGGGTTATGTTTAATTAATTAGCTGTTGTAGAAATGTTGCTGGAGGCCATGTTGGTGGCATTTAAATGAGTACATCTCTTGAAAAGTAAAAATGAGAAAGCATATGGAGACTTCAACTACAAAAGGTAAAAAAAAAAAAAAAAAAAGAGTAAGACATAAGAGAGGGTATTGTTTTAGGTCATTCCAAAAATTAAAGAGCTGAATATACATTACTCTGAGTGCCACACCTCAGTAAAATCCTCTAAGACATGGAGAATCTTTTTAAGTTAAAAAAAGGAAAACATTTTTATATGATCTATCCCTAATGCCACATAAGATTAAAGAACCAAAAGTATCATTACAAGAAATTTGATCATTCTTTAACTGAACACGTACCATTTCAAAATCAGTTAATCTAATTTTGTCTTGTATTTTCCCCTACTTCATGTTTGGTTCATCTAAAGATATTTGTTAAGGAAATAATAGCTAATTTTTATCAAATATTTTGAAATTATATATTTATAATTATATAATTATATATATTTGATAAATATATTTCAAGACAATTATTTGGAGACCTGTTTTTACCTTTTGCCAAGCAAAGATTACTTGGTGATAGGAGAGAACTACTTTAAAGTAAAAAATTATGTCAAAATATACCTTTAGAAACAGACTCCATATTTTAGAACTACACTACAAATTCCCAAACACTACAAATCCCATTTTCCCAGAACAACTTGATTAGTTTTGGCAGACTTGTTGCTATAATGAAACCAAATAAAAAATGAAACAAAAACAAAAAACCCAAAACACATCAAAATGTCCTCAGTAGTTTAAGACAAAATAACACTTCCTAATCTTCTCAGCTGGCTGTGGAATTGAAGGATTTGCCACAGCAGCTGTCTTTCATCAGTGAGTCAAGGATTCAGGATGATTTACTCTTATAGCCCCACTATTTCAAGTTGATAGCTCTTGTGCAGAGGCAGAGAGCATAGAAAAGCACATTCCCATTTTTCCCTAGCTAGAAGTAACCCCATGACCCCACCAAACTGGAAGGTGGAATATAATCTCCTTCAGGCTCAACAGTGAAAGGAAACCCAGATACTGATGTGCACTAGCAACATTTCTCACACTATCCTCCTGGTTCCAATAATCTGCTATCCCAGCAAGGTAAAGGGAGACAATGCAAGGTCTAAAATAAAGCTCGGAATTTTAAACAATGCCAGGTTTCAAAAAAAAAAAAAAAAAAAAAAGTAAAAGCAGCACAATTACATAGAACACATAAAACGATGATCCCTGAAGTCAGGGTCATGTTGTATTGTTTTTCTATCACCCAACCTTTATCAGACTGTTTGCGTAAGTAAGTTAATCAACAAACTGTGAAGAGATGCATGGAGAAATGAATTTCTGTGACTATGAATCCTTCCTTTGGTCTCTGGCCATGGGATTTATGTTCACTTCATGAAAATTCACATCAGGATAGCATACTGACAGTAAACAGTTTCAGTAACAGTATATTGCTTTAAAATTAACAGATTATCTTGATATACTAATTCAAACCTATGAGTAGACATATGTGTGTGGTTTTTCCCTTCAATGTTTACATACAACCTAAGAAACTCACAAAACACACAATATGTTAATACCAGACATTTAATTTTCAAGGGGTGGGGGTAATTTACAACATCAAGATACTGTGGCATGTGCCCAAAAAATATTTTTAAACCCTCTATATTGAGGCTAGCACTCAATTCCTGGAAGATGCAGTACTCCAGTTGAATAATTTATATTACTTCAAAGAAATTCCATGACTAATGCTAAGCACATGAGTGCAATTTGCAGGTTGCCTGTAATACTGTTAAAAAAAAAATTCAGGATGAACAAATTTACATAAAATTTGCATTAAAACCTGAGAACATGAATGAGACAATAAAGTATACATTAATCACCATTGTCCAAACATGGAAGATTATGTGGGTTTCCATAGATTCTGCTTTTGTTATTAATGACACAGGTATATACATGAATATTTCTATCATATATCTGTACATCATATATATGATAGATACAGCTAGACATATATGACATAAAAGATATATAAGAGATATACATATGACATAAAAGATACACATGCACACAGACACACACACACAATTTGGGCACACTCTAACAATTTTTCTGCCTTGGAATTAAAATAAGCAAGCTTTCATCTTCTCAAATAACTGTGCAAGTACAAAGAATAAATCTCTTTTTAACCACTTATGTATCAACTTTCAGGGTTATTACTCCAATACATGTAGAATTAGGTTTTATTAAAAGCTTACTGGGATAAGTTTTCTTTGGGAAGGCATCTCATTGGAGTCTTTGGAGTGCTAGGCATAAACTGAAATCTCAGTATCTTAATTTACTAAGTGATTACATGTGAAATAATTAACCTCTCTAATCCTTAGTATTCTAGTTCTAAAATGGTGGCCAAAACGTATGACTCAAAGTATGATTAGAAGGTTGACATGAGACTACACAGAAAAAGCAACTAGCCTAACACCTGATATATAATGACTGCTTAAAAATATGAATTCCCTTCAACCATACATAATTGTGCATATGTTATTATTCTGACCTCTTAAAAGGTCCAAACTCCAGGTGCAGAAAATAAAATTTATGAATTGGAACAGATTGCTGCAATTGCACACACAGATACAAAATTCAGTGAATTGTAAGAATTAAACACATTATCTTGTATAAGTGAAAAAAATGCTACAATATGATTTCCTGTAAATAGTTTCATCTTCAATGTAGGAAATGTTAGCTCTGCTCTATTAAAGTGAATTTTTATTGCTGGCATTTAGTTCCAGAGTAAAAGTTACTTTTTTAGCTTGAGAGTTATCATAATTGAATAGAGTATATTTTTAACTATTTACTTTGTAACACCTTGTGTATTATCATTTATTTTTCAGTACTATTCTGATTTAAATTTTATACTTATTTTCTTTTCTTTGAATGTTACTCTAAAGAGAATTTTCTAGAATGAATCATATAATGCAAAATTTGTTTCAGGTAATACTATTAATTGTCTTCCATGTTCATATCACTTTCCTTTGAAAGTCATAATTGGATAGAAGCAAACAATTATAGAAATTAATTTTGGATTTGGTCTTTATAAGTGTAGGTGAGACAAAACAAGTTAGTCAACTGAAAATATTTCTTCAAAAACTATGAAACAGAGAAATCTGTTATGTAAGCCATAATAAACAATACAAAATGACATTGTTACCTCATTTAAAAGCTTGCAAAATTGCTGAGTAGAAAATACATAACAAAAGAACCTTAGAGCATGTGACATTATAAGGTAAAGTGCTGAAATTTGTGATCCTGAAAATACAGAGTTTGGGGAGGGAAGATCAAACTACAATATTTTTAAAAATGAAGACTCCAGGAGAAAATGGGAGTTAAACTACACACTGAGGGATGAATAGAAAGCGGGTATATGGGTAGATCGGAAGATCACTCTGTTCACAGAAGCAGAAATAGTGACAATGGGGGATGAGAAAGGAAAGAGCTGAGCAATGTGACCAGCTTTGAGTTTCCTGGTTTGTACTCAAGGAAGATTCCTTTGAATAAGTGTGGTGGGACTCCATTATATCTTACACAGCAGATTAGGAGAAAAAAAAAAAACAAAAACAAGAAACACAGTGAGATATATAAGTCTGAGAGTGTTCTTTTAGAATGAATCATCTCTCTATTTTGTGAGACACGGATTACAAATGAGATGAATTACAAGATGGAAGAAAATCCAAAAGATAATGAACTGTGATAATCAGAATTGGGAAGAACACACTGACAATTTAAATGAGGAAAGAAAGTGGAATTAAGATAAAGGATAACTACAAGAAGAAGTTCCACTAATATAAATAAGAAAAGGCTTAGGGTTAGAAAAATACAGGAACTCTGAAATATATAATGCTGGACATGGGGACATGAAATTTCTGCTGTCTGTAAGATCCTTCCCCAAAAATGCTTAAGCGAAGCTTCCCATTCCCACAAAGTACTGAAGGGTTGGGAGGCTAATCCTCATTCTCATCCTGAGCATAACCAGTACCTGAAAATGTGATCAGGAGTTGTACAAACTGCTAAGGAAAAATAAAACCTTCGAGTTTCTGTTGCTCCTATTTATGGCTAAATATGTGACCCAGAGTTGTTTGGGAGCAAGTTCAATATAGCTTTAACTGAAGGTAATGCAATATCCTACTCATACCTAGGAAAAGTCTGCATGATAAAGAGCAATTGGTCTTCTTTGTAGGCTGGGTAAAATGCTGGCAGGCCATTAAAACATTAATCTAGTCTACACTTAAATGGCCTGACTCAAATAGAAGGAACACCAAAGTGGATTCTGCTGGAAGGGATGTGGACCTGGACAATACATTTGAGTGTTGGTGCTGAGGAAAGAAGTAAGAATGCCATCCCCTTTGGGAATGCATACCCAGTGGTTTCAGGAGCAGTAGGACCTGATACAAGTTTAAATTTCCCTTTTTTGTGCTATAATTCTGTTAGCTTAAACTAAGTCTTCAGTAATAGTTTTTAAATATGACAGTTTACTCTGTTACTGTTTGGCAGAAGGTGTAGACTGGGATAGTTTGAAGTTGCATAGAAAAGTCATGAGAAGATGGCCAGAAGGTACTAGTTGAGAAACCATGGAAAACATTTGGGAGCAAGAGGTAATGCACAACAAAAAGATGTGCTGAACTCTAACCACCCTCCCATTCTAACCAAGCAATAACCAGTTATTAATATAGAATGGTGTTTAAGACAGTACTCTTGCAATCTGTCAAGATGGAATTTCATACTACACTCAGCTGGGTATTATAGAAAAGTGATTCTAGAAATTTAAAAATAATGTGGGACTCCCAGTCTGCACAAGAATAAAAATCCAAGATAGATTATTTTTTAGAAAATTAAATAAGAGAACATGAGATAAAATGTTTTATAATCTTGCAGAGATTCAGAACATAATAGGATCCCAACATATTAATTTGAATGTCAAACTTTCAATAATATTTGGAGAAAAATAAAAAGACTCTGTAGATTCTAAGATTTATTCATTTTAGGGTTAAGCTTAGGGTTAGGTTGCAATAGAAAAAATTATACCTTAACATCTCAGCTTTTTAATGAAACAATTTATCTTTCCCATGTCTATGTACCAGGCAAATGCCATAAGAAATTTAAAAGTTTCCATGTGAAAAGAGCAGTGTCTTCAGTATGTTTCTAGTTTTATATTATGTAAACCTTAATACCAACATTGTAGCAACAAAAAAAAATTATAATCCAGTCATCATATTCAGACCCCATGGTTTTTATCCAAGATGCAACTGTTGCATTTAATATTAAAAGAAAAATTTTCTAATTAATGCTTTCTACCTTTTACCTGAATAATCCTCTTATCTCAGATTCTTTCCATGGTGAGTTTTATTTCCTTAAGGAACAAATGCTACCACTCCTTGGAATAATTTCCTGACCCATGAAGTTGAATCTGGAAGTAGTATCTGGATTTATCCAATCATTCTAAATGCACTAAGATGCAACTGACCTTCAGTTGGCCTTCTGAGATTCAACTACAGATGATGGAAATGAGGGAGAATTAAGAAAATGGATTAAGACTAAGCAAAAACAAAAACAAAAATCCTCCAAAGATTTGTGGCAAATAAAACGAAAATATTGATAAAGCTACATTAAAAAAAAGTGTCTTACCAGATTCTTGAAGTCACCAGATGATCCCAGGAATTCAAGCCTATAAAAATAATAAGGGGGGATATTTTAGGTTTCTTTAAAAAAAAACACATGCAATAAAATTTTATAATTCTACAAAATCATCACAAGTATTACAGACTGATGAGAATACTTCAGGAAATCAGTTTCATAGGTGAAAAAATGTTTTCACTTAATGTGTTTATTTGAAATCTTATTATGCCATTAAAACAAAGAAAAGGAATGCAGTCTTGCTCCAAAAATCAGATTTCCAATTATCCAGGTGACCATAGCAGTTCTTCAGTTTTATTCTTTAAGTTCTCAATGGAAGAGGGCAATATCATTATTAAACATACTTCAAATTCTCTATTTATTACTTGCATTCAATTTTCCTGTGAGTGAGGCAAACCAAAGCTTCATTTTTAAAAGCTTTTCCAATTTTTCTGCCTTTGCTAGCTATCAGACAGCAATTAGTTTGGGCTTTGATTCATTTTTGAAAAGTAAATCCATGGAAGATATTACAATGATAAAAATAAAAGAGTTTTAATTTTCAAATTATATTGAAACGCAGCTTCTATTTTTTAAAGGTTTTTGAAGATCAAATGAAAGACAATATCTGAACAGCAGAAATCCCCAAGAGAAGACCCAGCACCTGCCATGGGATGCGGAGGTTTTATAAATGTTGTCTTGTGTAAAGGCAATGGCAAACATTGTGAGGCCTTTTGTAAATATGCCTGCCGTTCTCTGTGTTTGAGCAGAAATATTGAACTTCTAACCATTTTATTATAAAATAAAGTTTTTTTTTTAAACATTTGATGATCACCTTTTCTTTCTGACCTGGGAATCAAGTTTGAAATTACATTTTGTACAAGTGTTGAAACACATATCTTCCTTTGAAAAAGAATGGAAAATATAATAAATGAAGAAAAAGAATTGACACTATGTCTAGGGTTTTGTGTGCATACGGGTAAGTGACTTCCCCCTTATTCTCAGAGCATTTATATTAGGTTCTCCGGTCAGAATTATATCTATAATGCTGGATCACTAACTGGTAACAAATGACCCAGAATGAATTTATTAAAAATTCCTTCTCTAGGACCTAGAATCGGTTGAGAGGACTAACACTTCACTTAGGTGGAGCAAGTAATCCATTCTGTTGTCTCATGACAGAGTTCTTTGAATTACTTAGCATGTCTTCACCAATGTAAAGTGGATACTGTATTCTAGAAGCCTCTGTTCTAGGATCTTATTCCCAAGCCTAAAAGCCAATTTTCATATTTTAAGTCATTTATTTGTTGTCAGTTGAAAACCACACAAGAAATTTGCAGAAGTACTAATGTATAAAGCTCAGTAGATTATCAGAAAGTAAACACTTTTGTAATCAGCACACAAAGAACAAGAACATGGCTGACACCAGAAGTCCCCAGCCTTTGGTCACAGTGTGAACATGTTTACACACATATATATACGCAGACATACACACAGCATATATGCCTAATATATAATCACATACTTATACATACAGCATACACACAAATACATACACATTGTGTACACAGACGCATGTATGTACACAGTATACACACACACACACACACACACACACACACAGAGTTTGAACCCACTTGCTTATCTCCTGTGGGTTATGTTAAAGCACAGGTTCAAGTGAACATACAAACCATCTGAGACAACACAGATGCATATGTGGGGATTTGTGGAAGTGCAGCATGGACACCACATGTTCAGCCTGTGTTTGCAGGATATAAAGATTCTGCATTGCCAGAGAGGGCTGGCTCTTTGAACAGATCATGTCATGTCCTTGAATGCATTGTGTATTGCCATCTCAATAAATTATGTATTATATATTGCTACTTAATGTTTCCAGAGTTTTTGATCATTCTATAGTTTCATTTTGCCTTAGCTTTGAATTTTATATAATTGGAATCAAATACTACATTTTCTTCTATGTCTAGTTTCTTTCCCTTAGCACCACACTTGTGAAATTCACTTGTCTTGGACCTTGTAGCTGTCAGTAATTTGTATTACTCTGTAATATTCCGTTGTACAAATATTACACCATCTATATGCTCAATCCTCTTTTGGCAGATAAAAAGATTGTTTCTCTTTTTTTAGTAATTACAAATAATTCTATGAGCATCCTTTAAAGCATGTGTATATGTTGGATATTTCATAGGAGTAAATTACTATGTCATAAAATGTGCATATGTTCTACTTTAGAAGATCTTGCCAAATAATGTATGAGAGTTGCTATTGTTTCACACATTCACCCAAAAATGGGTATTCTGTTTGATTTTAGTCATTAGTTTACTGTGCAGAAGAATATAATTTTACATTTTTGTGATTATTGAGTTTTAGTGTATTTTCATGTATTAGTCATGTATGTACATATGTGTTTGTTTATATATACTAAGCAAATATTTTCAATTTTCTTTCCATTTTCTGTGGGTTGTCTTCTCCATATTAATTTGTAGAAGTGTTTTATGTCTTCTAGTTATGAGCCCTTTGCTTGTTACATGTGGTGAAAATACACTTCCCACTCACAGCTCAAACTTTTACTCACTAGTTGTGACTTTTGTTGAACATTAATTCTTAATTTTACTACAAATTTAACAATCTATTTTTATTTTGTGTCCTGTTTATTCTCTACATTCTCCTAAAAGTTTTGTTATGTTATCATTCTTTCGTGTCTCATATATGATAAAAAACAAATTTGAAATTAATGGTTTTTTTTGTGAGTTGGAGAACAATTTCATCATTTTACAAATTGATTCAACAAAATTTATTGAAAATATCTTAACTTTTCTTACTGCTCTACAATGCTAGTTTTGCATAAGTTAAGTGCCCATAGATGGTTGGCTTTGTTCTAAATGTCAATGTATTGCATTTGACTATTTGTCTACATCACACCATCTCACATAATGTAACTTTGTAGTATACCTTGGCATCTGGTAGGGAAGTGTCTTCTACCATTCCTCAAGAGTTTATTAACCTTTTTAAATATAATTAACATTACATAAAATTCACCATTTTAAATTGTACAATTTAGTGGTTTGTGGTACGTTCACAGTGTTATAAAAGCATCACCACTAAATCTAGAACATTTCCAGCATCTCAAAAGGAAACCCTATCAATAACCAATCCCAGTTCTCCCTTATCCTCCTTCCCAGGCAGTTTCTAATCTATCTCCAGGGATATGACTATTTTGAATATTTCATAGAAATGGAATTATGCAGCCATTTTTGTGTATATTATTTCAATTAGCATAATGTTTTCAAAGACCAGCTGTGTTGAGGCACATGCAGCATTCCTTATCTTTTTATTGCTTAGTAATATTCCATGGAAGGACTATGGCATATTTTATTATTCATTCATTAACAGAGGGATAGTTTGGCTGTTTTTCACTTTCTGGCTATTATGAGCAATGCTATTATAAACATTTATGTACAAGTTATTGTGTAAAAATATGTTTCCAGTCCTCTTGGGACTCCTATTTAGGAGTAGAATTTTTGGGCCATATGATAATTTTATGATTAAGTGTTTGAGAAACTGTCAAATTGTTTTCCACAGTGAGTACACCATCTTACATTCTTACCAGCAATGTATGAGGATTATGATTTCTCCATATACTTTTCAACACTTATTATTTTCCACTAAAAAACAAATTATGGACATTATAGACAGTGAGGGTGGTGCTATCTCACTGTAGTTGTAATTTGCCTTTCCCTAATGACTAATGATGTTGACGTTGAGTACTTTTTTTATGTTGTTACTATTTGAGAACTTTGGAGAAATGGCTATTCAAATCCTTTGTCCACTTTTCAATTGGATTGCTTGTCTTTTTATTGTTATATTCTCACTACTCTTTAAATTCTGGTCATTAATTCTTTTTTTAAAAGAAATTTTTATTTATTTATTTAATTATTTAAGTGAGAAAGAGTGAATGAGAGAGAGAGCACACAAGCAGGGGCTGAGGGAGAGGGAGAAGCAGATCCCCCTGCAGAGCAGAGAGCCTGCTGTAGGACTCCTTCCCAAGGCCCTGAGATAATGACCTGAGCTGAAGACAGAAGCTTTACCAACTGAGCAACCCACGTGCCCCATGGACATTAATTATTTTTATTTTTATGAGTAAAATCATATGGTATTTGTCTTTCTCTGACTGATTTATTTTGTTTAGCGTAATACTCTCTAGCTCCAACTACATCATTGCAAATGGCAAGATTCCATTCTTTTCATGGCTGAGTAACATTCCATTGTGTGTGTGTGTGTGTGTGTGTGTGTGTGTGTATCACATCTTCTTTTTTTTAAATTTTTATTTATTTTTTCAGTGTTTCAGAATTCATTGTTTATGTACCACACCCAGTGCTCCATGCAATACATGCCCTCCATAGTACCCACCACCAGGTTTGCCCAACCCCCCACCATTCTTTCCTCCAAAACCCTTCAGTTTGTTTCCCAGAGTCGACAGTCTCTCGTGATTCATCACCCCCTCCAAATTCCCCCAACTCATTTCTCCTCTCCATCTTCCCATGTTCTCTGTGTTATTCCTTATCCTCCACAAGTAAGTGAAACCATATGATACTTGACTCTCTCTGCTTGACTTATTTCACTCAGCATAATCTCCTCCAGTCTCATCCATGATGATACAAAAGTTAGGTATTCATCCTTTCTTATGGAAGCATAATACTCCGTTGTATATATGGACCATATCTTCCTTACCCATTAGTCTGTTGAAGGGCATCTTGGTTCTTTTCATTTTGGTGACTGTGGCCATCGCTGTTATGAACATTGGGGTACAGATGGTCCTTCTTTTCACTACATCTGTATCTTTGTATCACATCTTCTTTATCCATTCTTCTGTCAGTGGACACTTGGGCTGTTTCCATAGTTTGGCTATTGTAGATAATGCTGCTATAAACATCAGGATGCATGTATCCCTCTAAATCAGTATTTTTGTGTTTTTTGGGTACATACCTAGTAGTGAAATCTCTGGATCATAGGGTAGTTTTATTTTTAACTTTTTAAGGAACCTCCATACTGTTTTCAGGAGTTACTCCACCAGTTTGCACTCCCACCGACCAAGTGTCTTTACTTTTATTTCTTTGTTTTTTTTTTTACTTTTGCTAAATTTTAGTTGTTAATATTTCCTATAACATTAAAGTAATTGAAAAGTATTTAAAATGAAGAGAAACATTAAACACTTTAAGTTTCAATATTTTAAACGTGTCAAAAATCAAAATTTATTACAATTTCACTTTACTGGATTTATCTATTTGATTTTTTATTTTATTAGATGTAGTACTTTTGTTGTTTATCACTTGTACATAGAAAGGCAATTGATTTTAATTGACCTGATATTGAGTAACCGTGGTAGCATCGTACATTAAAATTGACAATTTATCTGTATCTTATTTCTAATTCACTAGCTGTACTTTCACATCAAATACAAATAATGTGTTTCATATGTTATTTTTAAATCCTTGAACTTTAAAAATGTGTTTATATGTATGCATGCATGTTTGCATGTAGGCACACAGACATGTATACATGCACATCTGTCTATATTTTGCATTTTTGTACTTCCTAGGACTACCAGGACTAGAAGAGATGATACTGGTCATCCATTTCTTGATCTCAAGGGGAAAAATTTACTACTAAGTCCAGTATTTGTCATGGGTGTTAGGTAGATACACTTTATCATATTAAGAAAGATTCTTTCTATACTAAGAGTTTTAATTATACAGGTTTTTTATTATTCTTTACATTTCTTTAATAAGTATAAGATTATTTAGATTGTCTTCTTCTTTCTCTTGTCAGTTTTAAATTGTGTTTTACTAAAAATATACTGCATTCAAAATTTCAATTTTTAAAAGTAATTTCGAAGAGCTTCTTAGGATCTTTTTAATATCTTCAGTACTGATAGAGATTTGACATTTTACTCCAACTCAGAGTTATTTTTGACCCCTCTCATTTTTTTAACTTGGTCAGTCACGTCAATATCTCCCACTTTTATCAGTTTATTCAAAGAACTAATTTTGGTTTATTGATCCTCTCTATTGTATGTTTGGTACAATGTACATAGTAATATTTTTCATTATATTACCTCTTGATTTTCATTATTTCTCCTCTTCATCTGTATTTGGGTTAAATGTATTATGTTCTCCCAACTCCTGGAGACAGATGTTTATAACTGATTTTCTGCCTTATTCTTTTCTTATACATGTACTTAAAATACACTTTCATCTAACATTGGCTTTACTTTTGTTACATAGCATTTTAACTTTCATTCATTTGTGAATGTCTTCAAGTTGAATTTTTTCCTCAAGAAATATTCCAAAAACATGCATTTTAATTTTCCTAATATATCGAGATTTTCTAGTTCAAATTAATTTGTACACAATGCACTTAAGCTATATAATATAAATCCTGCAAAGTATTGAAACTTGCTTTATAATTCAGCAACTGGTCAACTTTTACAAGTGTTCTGTGTGAGTCTGAAAGCGATATATATTCTGTAATTGTGTGCATGGCTTTGTAGACATAAATTATATTAAATGTGTTAATCATGCTGGAAGATGAATGCTATAATCTCCCACTATAATTTTGAGAGTTTTTTTTTCTTTCCTTTTAGATCCATAATTATTTTTATTTGTATTCGTTGCGTTAACTTAAGAAATACATACAAATTTAAAAATTTTATATCCTTCTGCCCAATAGAAACTTATTAAGTTGTTCCATTTTATCTCTAGTATTACTTTTGTTTCTAAATTGATTTTTGTTGGAAATTAATAGAAATCTAACAGCATTTACATTGACTTCTCTCAAAATAAAAGCAACTAACATTAGTTAAAAAAAAAAAAAAAAAGTGGATGTTAGTGAAAGTTGCCAACTCTTCCAGAGAGAGTCAAAGAAGTTTTTAACTGGAGTGAATACATATTCTGAATATGAAACATTGTGTCTAATAACAACATGGGTGGCAATAAGCAATAAATTCTGTGTAGCTGGGCCCTGAGATATGTGATGGAAAGATATATGACCAATATTAGAAGATACAATTTTGAACCAAAATTGAGGGGTTTGGCAACAGCAAGACTTTGGTAGTTAACTAAAACTTTGAAGATAAGGCAGTGAAGATTTTGTAGTAGGGTGATGATGCCCTTAACTAAAATGAAGCAATCTGAAGACGTAGTAAAGGAATATTAATAGTAAAATTTTAATGTATTGAGTTTTGAATCCTGTAGCTTCTCTAAGTGGCAGTTTTAGTAACCAACTAGATATATAGATTTGAAGTTCAAAAGAAAGTAATAAACTGGAGATGCACATTTGGAATTTATCAATGTTTTAGTGATAGATGAAACATGGGAGAAAAGGAGGACACAAAAGTATGACCAATAATGGATACTTAGAAGAACCCCAACTGTTCTGCAAGAGGCACAAAAAATGCAATAAGAAAAATTGGCTGAGAAACTTAAGAGATGAAGGAGCAAGGTGCTGAGAACAAAGGAACAAAGGGTCAGAAATGTGAAATGTTCTTCAGAGTGTTCCAAGATGATGAAACAGAAATTCAGCCTTCATTATTGTTTTAGTAAGAGTCATTTAAGAATGTTGAGATTAGAAGCTTAACACTTTAGGTGGTGAATGGTAACCTAAACATATACAGTTAATTGAATACATATTTTTCGTCTTTGAATTTTGGTAAAAAAAAAAAAAGGAAAGAAAAGGGTAGAAACAAAGTGTGTATGTAGTGATAGAGTTAGAGACATGTAACTTTTATTTATGCATGAGTTTTCTTAAACAGTTTAGATCAAAGAACCTCACCCATAACATTAGTCAGTCATAAGAACATATGGCAGACATACAAGAACACTGTACCTGTTCCTCCTTTTCTTCTCACATAAATATGTACCATGAAGCTTTTCCATTTGGACCCTTAATTTTCCACTTGGATATGTCCCTTAAGAGTGTCAAGTCTTTTCACCCCTTCTACTCACTTCTCTGGATCAAAGTAGGTACTTCAAATAATGTTTATTGGAGCCTGTGGGATTATATTCAACTACATTTGCTGGAATTTCAAGTTCCTTTTTTTATGTTACACATACTCATTATACTGGTATACAGAGACACAAAATCAATTCTATTGTTATTCTTTCTTTAGTTTCTTCCTGATAATTACTGAGCATAATTGTACCTCTCTCTATGTTATCCAATTATTCCAAATTTATGTCCATGTTTATCCTTTTATTTAAATAATTTATCTTTTCCTTTCAGTTAAGCCTTTCAGGACACCGTTCCCACTGATGTTTCTTTCTCCATCTTCTGCATTGTCTCATGTTCTGAGAACCTCAGAGGGTGTTTGTTAAATGAATAAATGAATATGAATTTAAAAAGTGAATGCATGAATGAATAAAACCACTTTATGTAAGTGGAAAGTCACCTGCCAAATGCATATTTCTGATCCTTCGGAGGAAAGCAGTTATGTTACAGGCCAGAGTTTGTTTTCTGACCCCGCTGTTCTTGAGTTTTATTAATTTAGATAATTTGTCTAAACTTCAGTTAACTTATCAATAAACAGGAGGTCTTTAGACACATTTTTTTTACAGGATTGTTAAAAGAATTAAATAAGTTATTCCTAAAAAGATACTTAAGACAGTGCTTGTGCCTTACTGAGGGCTCATAAGTTTAGAGAAACCATAATCTAAGATAGGGTATGACCTTCCTAAGAGCACATTTCTTTGGTGCCATAAACAATAATCTATTCCTTGACACCATCCATGTAGTCAGCTGCTCACAGTCCACATCCTCTTCCTTTTCCAGAGTTATGACCCTGAACTGAAAGAAGAGAGTCAAACATCACACATGCTATTCTACCCCTCAAGTCTTACTGCTTATTACCCAAAACTTCACTCATATAGAATAAATATATTTTGGGATTCCTCTGACTTGGTAAATTGCCCTCATAAAAATTAAGAGTAGGTTTGATTAGTTCTTTTTAGGTTTCAGTTACACCTTGACTTTTTTTCTGAGAAGATAAAACATAGGATAATTGATTATAGAAGTCTATATAGTGCAACTAACTACTCTCCTCTTCACATTAATAGTCACATTAACGATCAACATCCCCCAGACATCTAATGTCTGTATGTTCCATGTAATTAATCTGCTTCGGCCATATGTCAATTAGGTCCTGCTATTTTAAACTCTTACGTACATTTCTTTGACTTAATAGATTTTTTTTAAGCTTAAGAATTCTCTTGCACAAATACTGACTTCTACCATTCTCAATTTGAATTTTAACTCAGTTGGGGTTAGATATTTAATTCAACCTTCCAGATTACTGTGTTCCTCAAGTGAGTGATAACTTATGATGAATTGTAAAGATGATTTATGCAATTATCTACATGACTCGTGATTGGAAGAACATTTTTACATTTTGTTTGTATTTTTTTTTTTTTTTAGGGAAACCAGATTTGTTCTTAGAAGTGCAAAGCAGAGTAGCATGATTGATTGCAAAAGATTCAAGTAAAAATAAGCATATTCGATAGATCTTTAATGTAGATGTTGAGGAATATATGTATATATAGAATATATATATAGGGGGAGGATTCAAGATGGCGGAGAAGTAGCAGGCTGAGACTACTTCAGGTAGCAGGAGATCAGCCAGATAGCTTATCTAAAGATTGCAAACACCTACAAATACAATGGGAGATCAAAGAGAAGAAGAACAGCAATTCTAGAAATGGAAAATCAACCACTTTCAAAGGTAGGCCTGGCAGAGAAGTGAATCCAAAGTGTCGGGAAAATAGACTGTGGGGGGAGGGGCTGGCTCCCGGCAAGCGGCGGAGCAACGGAGCACAAAATCAGGACTTTTAAAAGTCTGTTCCGCTGAGGGACATCGCTCCAGAGGCTAAACCAGGGTGAAGCCCACGTGGGGTCAGCATGGCCTCAGGTCCCGCAGTGTCACAGAAGGATCGTGGGTGTCTGAGTGTCGCAGAGCTTGCAGGTATTAGAGCAGGAAAGCCGGCTACAGAGACAGAGCCGAAGAGTGAGCTCACAGCTCGGGGTTACCTTGAACCGGTCACAGGTTCGGTGAGCTCGGAGCACGGCCGGAGGTCAGGCAGACGGGAGTAAATGGGCACTGTTCTCTGAAGGCGCACTGAGGAGTGGGGGCCCAAGCTCTGGGCTCCTCTGGCTGGAGACCGGGAGGCTGCCATTTTCATTCCCATCCTCCGGAACTCTACGGACAGTGTTCAGGGAACAAAAGCTCCCGAAAGCAAACCTGAGGGGATTACTCAGCCCAGCCCCTGGTAAGGGCGATGCAATTCCTCCTGGGGCAAAGACTCTTGAGAATCACTACAACAGGCCCCTCCCCCAGAAGATCAGCAAGAAATCCAGCCAGGACCAAGTTCACCTACCAAGGAGTCCAGTTTCAATACCAAGGAGAGCAGCGGAATTCCAGAGGAGGAGAAAGCAAAGCACAGAACTCATGACTTTCTCCCCATAATTCTTTAGTCTTGCAACTAATTCAAATTTTTTTTTCTTTTTCAATTTTTTTTCTCTCTTCTTCTGCTAATTTTTTTTTAACTATTACCATTTTCTTTTTTAACGTTTTTAACTAGTTTATCTAATATATATATATATATATATATATATATATATATTCTTCTTTATATTTTTTCTTTATTCATTTTATTTTTTTGTTTCTTTTTTTTTTTTTTCTTTCTGATCCTCTTTTATCCCCTTTCTCCCCACATCATGATTTGGGTTCTCTTCTATTTGGTTACAGCATATTTTCCTGGTGTCTTTGCCACCCTTTTAGTATTTTACTTGCTTTTTCATATACTCTTATCTGGAAAAAATGACAAGGCGGAAAAATTCACCACAAAAAAAAGAACAAGAGGCAGTACCAAAGGCTAGGGACCTAATCAATACAGACATTGGTAATATGTCAGATCTAGAGTTCAGAATGATGATTCTCAAGGTTCTAGCTGGGCTCAAAAAAGGTATGGAAGATATCAGAGAAACCCTCTTGGTAGATATAAAAGCCCTTTCTGGAGAAATAAAAGAACTAAAATCTAACCAAGTTGAAATTAAAAAAAGCTACTAATAAGGTGCAATAGAAAATGGAGGCTCTCACTGCTAGAGTAAATGAGGCAGAAGAAAGAATTAGCGATATAGAAGACCAAATGACAAAGAATAAAGAAGCTGAGCAAAAGAGGGACAAACAGCTACTGGACCATGAGGGCAGAATTCGAGAGATAAGTGACACCATAAGATGAAACAACATTAGAATAATTGGGATTCCAGAAGAAGAAGAAAGAGAGAGGTGAGCAGAAGGTATATTGGAGAGAATTATTGGAGAGAATTTCCCCAATATGGCAAAGGGAACAAGCATCAAAATCCAGGAGGTGCAGAGAACCCAGCTCAAAATCAATAAGAATAGGTTCACACCCCGTCACCTAATAGTAAAATTTGCAAGTGTTAGTGACAAAGAGAAAATCCTGAAAACAAACCAGGAAAAGAAGTCTGTAACATACAATGGTAAAAATATTAGTTTGGCAGCAAACTTATCCACAGAGACCTGGCAGGCCAGAAAGACCTGGCATAATATATTCAGAGCACTAAATGAGAAAAACATGCAGCCAAGAATACTATATCCAGCTAGGCTATCATTGAAAATAGAATGAAAGATTAAAGCTTCCAGGACAAATAAAAACAGAAAGAATTTACAAACACCAAACCAGCTCTACAGGAAATATTGAAAGGAGTCCTTTAAGCAAAGAGAGAGCCTAAAAGTAGTAGATCAGAAAGGAACAGAGACAATATACATAACAGTCACCTTACAGGCAATACAATGGCACTAAATTCATATCTCTCAATAGTTACTCTGAATGTTAATGGGCTAAATGCCCCAATCAAAAGACACAGGGTATCAGAATGGATAAAAAAACAAAACCCATCTATATGTTGCCTACGAGAAACTCATTTTAAACCCGAAGACACCTACAGATTTAAAGTGAGGGGGTGGAAAAGAATTTACCATGCTAATGGACATCGGAAGAAAGCAGGAGTGGCAATCCTCATATCAGATCAATTAGATTTTAAGCCAAAGACTATAATAAGAGATGAGGAAGGACACTATATCATACTCAAAGGATCTGTCCAACAAGAAGATCTAACAATTTTAAATATCTATGCCCCTAACGTGGGAGCAGCCAACTATATAAACCAATTAAAAACAAAACCAAAGAAACACATCAACAATAATACAATAATAGTAGGGGACTTTAACACTCCCCTCACTGAAATGGACAGATCATCCAAGCAAAAGATCAACAAGGAAACAAAGGCCTTGAATGACACACTGGACTAGATGGACATCACAGATCTATTCAGAACATTTCATCCCAAAGCAACAGAATACACATTCTTCTCCAGTGCACATGGAACATTCTCCAGAATAGATCACATCCTGGGTCCTAAATGAGGTCCAACTGGTATCAAGAGATAGTAATCATTCCCTGCATATTTTCAGACCACAATGCTCTGAAGCTAGAACTCAATCACAAGAGGAAATTTGGAAAGAACCCAAATACATGGAGACTAAACAGCATCCTTCTAAAGAATGAATGGGTCAACCAGGAAATTAAAGAAGAATTGAAAAAATTCACAGAAACAAATGATAATGAAAACACAACAGTTCAAAATCTGTGGGACACAACAAAGGCAGTCCTGAGAGGAAAATATATAGCAGTACAAGCCTTTCTCAAGAAACACGAAAGGTCTCAGGTACACAACCTAACCCTACACCTAGAGGAGCTGGAGAAAGAACAAGAAAGAAACCCTAAACCCAGCAGGAGAAGAGAAATCATAAAGATCAGAGCAGAAATCGATGAAATAGAAACCAAAAAAACAATAGAACAAATCAATGAAACTAGGAGCTGGTTCTTTGAATGAATTAATAAGATTGATAAACCCCTGGCCAGACTTATCAAAAAGAAAAGAGAAAGGACCCCAATAAATAAAATCATGAATGAAAGAGGAGAGATCACAACACCAAAGAAATACAGACAATTATAAGAACATACTATGAGCAACTCTACGCCAACAAATTTGACAATCTGGAAGAAATGGATGCATTCCTAGAGACATATAAACTACCACAACTGAACCAGGAAGAAATAGAAAACCTGAACAGACCCATAACCAGTAAGGAGATTGAAACAGTCATCAAAAATCTCCAAACAAACAAAAGTCCAGGGCCAGACGGCTTCCCAGGGGAATTCTACCAAACATTTAAAGAAGAACTAATTCCTATTCTCCTGAAACTGTTCCAAAAAATAGAAATGGAAGGAAAACTTCCAAACTCATTTTATGAGGCCAGCATCACCTTGATCCCAAAACCAGACAAGGATCCCATCAAAAAAGAGAACTACAGACCAATATCCTTGATGAACACAGATGCAAAAATTCTCACCAAAATACTAGCCAATAGGATTCAACAGTACATTAAAAGGATTATTCGGCACGACCAAGTGGGATTTATTCCAGGGCTGCAAGGTTGGCTCAACATCTGCAAATCAATCAATGTGATACAACACATTAATAAAAGAAAGAACAAGAACCATATGATACTCTCAATAGATGCTGAAAAAGCATTTGACAAAGTACAGCATCCCTTCCTAATCAAAACTCTTCAAAGTGTAGGGATAGAGGGCACATACCTCAATATTATCAAAGCCATCTATGAAAACCCTACCACAAATATCATTCTCAATGGAGAAAAACTGAAAGCTTTTCCGCTAAGGTCAGGAACACGGCAGGGATGTCCGTTATCACCATTGCTATTCAACATAGTTCTAGAAGTCCTAGCGTCAGCAATCAGACAACAAAAGGAAATTAAAGGCATCCAAATCGGCAAAGAAGAAGTCAAACTATCACTCTTCACAGATGATATGATACTATATGTGGAAAACCCATAGACTCCACTCCAAAACTGCTAGAACTTGTACAGGAATTCAGTAAAGTGTCAGGATATAAAATCAATGCACAGAAATCAGTTGCATTTCTCTACACCAACAACAAGACAGAAGAAAGAGAAATTAAGGCGTCCATCCCATTTACAATTGCACCCAAAACTATAAGATACCTAGGAATAAACCTAACCAAAGAGGCTAAGAATCTATACTCAGAAACTATAAAGTACTCATGAAAGAAATTGAGGAAGACACAAAGAAATGGAAAAATGTACCATGCTCCTGGATTGGAAGAATAAATATTGTGAAAATGTCTATGCTACCTAAAGCAATCTACACATTTAATGCAATTCCTATCAAAATACCATCCATTTTTTTCAAAGAAATGGAACAAATAATCCTAAAATTTATATGGAACCAGAAAAGACCTCGAATAGCCAAACGAATATTGAAAAAGAAAGCCAAAGTTGGTGGCATCACAATTCCGGACTACAAGCTCTATTACAAAGCTGTCATCATCAAGACAGCATGGTATTGGCACAAAAACAGACATATAGATCAATGGAACAGAATAGAGAGCCCAGAAATAGACCCTCAACTCTATGGTCAACTAATCTTCAACAAAGAAGGAAGGAATGTCCAATGGAGAAAAGACAGCCTCTTCAACAAATGGTGTTGGGAAAATTGGACAGCCACATGCAGAAAAATGAAATTGGACTATTTCCTTACACCACACACAAAAATAAACTCAAAATGGATGAAGGACCTCAATGTGAGAAAGGAATGCATCCAAATCCTTGAGGAGAACACAGGCAGCAACCTCTTCGACCTCAGCCGCAGCAACATCTTCCTAGGAACATCGCCAAAGGCAAGGGAAGCAAGGGCAAAAATGAACTATTGGGATTTTATCAAGATCAAAAGCTTTTGCACAGCAAAGGAAACAGTTCACAAAACCAAAAGACAACTGACAGAATGGGAGAAGATATTTGCAAACGACATATCAGATAAAGGGCTAGTGTCCAAAATCTATAAAGAACTTAACAAACTCAACACCCAAAGAACAAATAATCCAATCAAGAAATGGGCAGAAGACATGAACAGACATTTCTGCAAAGAAGACATCCAGATAGCCAACAGACACATGAAAAAGTGCTCCATATCACTCGGCATCAGGGAAATACAAATCAAAACCACAATGAGATATCACCTCACACCAGTCAGAATGGCTAAAATTAACAAGTCAGGAAATGACAGATTCTGGCAAGGATGCGGAGAAAGGGGAACCCTCCTACACTGTTGGTGGGAATGCAAGATGGTGCGACCACTCTGGAAAACAGCATGGAGGTTCCTCAAAATGTTGAAAATAGAACTACCCTATGACCCAGCAATTGCACTACTGGGTATTTACCCTAAAGATACAAACGTAGTGATCTGAAGGGGCACGTGCACTCGAATGTTTATAGCAGCAATGTCTACAATAGCCAAACTATGGAAAGAACCTAGATGTCCATCAACAGACGAATGGATAAAGAAGATGTGGTATATATACACAATGGAATACTATGCAGCCATCAAAAGAAATGAAATCTTGCCATTTGTGACGACGTGGATGGAACTAGAGGGTATCATGCTTAGCGAAATGGGTCAATCAGAGAAAGACAACTATCATATGATCTCCCTGATATCAGGAAGTGGAGATGCAACATGGGGGGTTATGGGGGCAGGAGAAGAATAAATGAAACAAGATGGGATTGGGAGGGAGACAAACCATAAGTGACTCTTAATCTCACAAAACAAACTGAGGGTTGCTGGGGGGAAGGTGGTTGGGAGAAGGGGGGTGGGGTTATGGACACTGGGGAGGGTATGTGCTATGGTGAGTGCTGTGAAGTGTGTAAACCTGGCGATTCACAGACCGGTACCCCTGGGGATAAAAATATATTATATGTTTATAAAAAATTAAAAAATTAAATTAAATTAAATTTTTAAAAAAAGGATATATATATATTATATATATATAAATTCTATGTATATATTATGTGTATTATGTTCTATTATTCTATATCTATTCTAGAGATATTCTATAGTTATTCTATTATTCTATATATATTCTATTCTATATATTCTAATACATATATTCTAATATATATTCTATAGATATAAAATAAATTTTATTATTTAAAATTCTACATGACTGAATTTGAAGAATTGCTGGTGGTTGGCATATTTTCTACAATATTATCTCATTTTAAATTGCTATAATTCATTAAATATATATTAGCTATTGGTGTACATAAAATCTTTGCTATTATAACAATGACCTCAACATAGAAGTTGGCACTTCTTAAATTTTTCTTTGAAATGAGTGCCACTTTCACAGATATTTTGTGGAAAAAAAATTATTACTGCACACCTCTCTTAGTATCCAATATGCACATTAACAAAGAACTATTTGTGTGTTTGTAGTGTATTATGTTTATTAGATGGCACATAACAAGTAGAGAGAGACGATTTGTGTTAAGATGTTTTAAACCAAAGTTCATCAAATTTATTTTAACCATGGAAAGATTTTCACATAAGTCTTCCATTTACAACCCTGTGAATCAGAGCTGCCCATGTTGAAAGTGAATGTGATCGCCTGTGCTAGTAAATGTAGTCTGATGTAGGAATAACTGGCCACAACATATTTCAGTATGCCTTCTAGTTTTTTCCTCTCTTATCTCATGTTACAATAATCTCTATATAGCCACTCATCCATTCAATAAGAAATTATGAATCAGAAACAAATATGACTGATAATTTTGCTTTTAAAAGGTTCATGTTAGCTAGTGAAAACTGAAGTAAATAAATAATTACCAGGCATGGCAAATGCTATAATAAGGGTTTGTACATAGAGCCATGAACTAATTATATGAACATGCTCTGAGATGTTAGTGGTATAGATAGAATTTTCCAAGTTGTCAACATCATTGCCTTTTTCTGGGCTCAAATGGATCCCACTTGCCTACTCTTTTTACTTGGTGGGATCAGTGATAGCAGCATCCTAATCCACCCCCCTTCCTGACTCTGAATGATCCCAAAGACTAAGTAACTGAGAGGAAAAAGTACAGGGGTTTTCTGTGGGTATATTTCACAAGGATACTGTGTACTTTTTGTAAGAGTCAGTTTCTGTCTACCACTAGAAAGTCAACTGCATTCATTTTGTCTATCATAATTACTACTTCATACCTATAATTTTGGTGTCTAGAATTTAGCACTTTGAAGGTACTAAATAAATATTTCTTGAATCATTCACTTTCAGTTTTTAATACTGATGGTACCACTGATGTCTACTCATGAACCCATCACACATAAACTTCAGGCACTCTGTTTCACAAACTTCCAGATTTATCTACAGCACCATGGAAGAAAGTTAAAATTCTCCAAATGTGGCTCCTAGAGTTAACAACTATAAAAACCAGATCACTTTTAGTCTAACCTAGGAAGGTGGGTAGAACCCACTAGAAATGTCTCACAAGATCCTTCTCCAATGCACTCAGAAAAAGTCAGTCCCTAAATTCAATAATCTTGCCCCAAAACCCCTGATTTTTGGTTGTTTAAGCTCTGTCAAAGCACTAAGCCTAGAATACCATCTTCTAGGACCCAAATTTGACTCTGACATTTTTAGTTAAATTGTCCACATCCTCATCTTACCAGTTTGTTTCACCACTACCAACTACTTGTGATTTATCCTGCCTGCCCACCTCTACCCTGCATTATTTCCATTTGGTAAAGCTGCCATAGTAAATCCCTCAAAAATTTAACTGTATGCCACGTTTCACTAGGTGATTCCACCTGCTGCTAGTTTTCAGCTGGCCATGCTTTCCCATACCTAACATTGCACCTTGAGATGTGTTCAAACCTTATATTTGGATGTCTAGAGTGGATTTTCACCGTGATTGAGTCTCATTATTTTCATAACTATATGAAAACCTTACAATATGAAATAATACTGTATACTTGAAGCCATACTATATGAAAAATGATATGGGGAAAAAAACTGTGTGTTCATTTGTTTTATATATTTGAAAATACATTTGGGGGGATGAATATCCATTTTTTACCATTCCATGAAGAAGTTTCTTAAAAACGAAATGCTTTTTATTTCAACCGAATAAAGTACAGAAGCAGGTGTTTGGAGAAACTAGGTGCATGGAGGAAAAAATCACTGAAGCTCTTGGTGTTCACAGATAGCCTAGTAGACAGTGTTATACAAGCTGATTTATAAATACCTAAATGAGATACAAACAATTTTCAGTTAGTTGGTGTTCATGGTGTCTCAGAGAGCAGGTGATGAAGCATGGAAATTTCTTCAAAGAACACTGTACATTTGCAGCATTAACCTACTGTTTTCTTGAGTGATTACTAAGGAGATAATTTTTCTAGTTCCTGTTTTTAACAAGGGGATAGCATGATAAACAGAATCAGTTCCATTTATTGTGTGTTTTCCTTATTCATGGTAGATTAAAAAAATAATGTGAAAAGATTTCAGATGCATCTTTGGGGGGGAAAAAAAAGTATTTTTTGTCTTAGTGTACTTGCTTTCCCTGTGGCTAACTGGGAGTTAAGTTGTTTTGGAAAATAATAAGCTTAAAGGAAGGCAATGTAATTCTGATTCTCAAGCTTCAAATGGCTATCACTAGTGTTTTTGAGAAGTAGCTTAAGGAAATAGATTTGATAATAATTTGCATCTGCAAAAGGAACTTTCATCAGAATGGAGTACATATTTGTTCATTACTTGTCAACTACATAAGGCTCACTGAGTCATTCTGAGAATTAAATGAGGAATACCTATTCTGATATCCCTCCTTTGTTTTGTTTTTAGAAATGTCTGTAGCTGTCCCTCTGAGCACTTTTAATGATTATGCAGTGTTTTATTTGGTTGTAAAGAGAAGTGATAAACTTTTGTTCTTCCACTATGATCTAAAATGCTCGAATGGGGCACCTGGGTTGGCTCAGTCAGTTGAGCAACTGACTCTTTGTTTTAGCTCTGGTCATGATCGAGCCCTGTGGTGGGCTTCAGATTCTCTCACTCTGCCCATTCTACTGTTCTTTCTCTCTTCTCTCTAATAAATAAATAAGCAAAATATTAAAAAAATAAAAGAATAAAATGTTAAAACAGAGACATTACTATTTTGACTTATCCAGCAACTAAAGATAATGACTAACAAATAGTTGGTCATCCAGCATGTTGAATAAAAGAGTAAAGAAATTAATGAATGAAAGCCTAATGTGCTTGATAATTAGTAAGTGCTCAATAAATGGCAGTTAATATTGTAAACTACAATATAATGTAATTCATCATGTAGCTTTTATGTGAGAATGTCAGTAAATTTAATAATACTAAAAATTTGACAATTATAAAAATATGCATGGAAATTTCATTTGCATGCAGTTATATTGCAATACCAAAATACTATATGTTGATATCAAAAATAAAAACAAATTTTCTTGGAACTGATTTCCATAATAACGAACCAACTAACAGCTATATAGAATAAAGTAAGTTTTTTATTAAAACTTTTTTAATGTTCAAAGTAAAAAGGATTGGTAAAGTGCATTTTAAAATGAAAAATACTTATTTAATTTGCTTATTTTATAATTTTTTAAGTGAGATTTATGCCCAACACAGGGCCTGAATTCAGGACCCCAGGATTGAGAGCTGCATGTCCTCCCTACTAAGCCAGCCAGGCTCCTCAGATATAATTATTCTCCAGGACCACATAGCCTTTTATCCAGACATCATCTGGATACAGAAATAAGTTAACCAAAATAACACAGACTCAAACTAAAATTCAAATATTTTGAAAGCACCAAAGTTCATCATGTCTTGTCTTTTGCTTGGACAATTATTTTAACTGCAAATAGATTGCATGGCTATGCTTTAGATCCAATGTGGGGGGGAAAAGACAGCTTTACAACTCATGCCATGCTAAATATGAATTTATTTTTGAGGACAAATCTAGTAATTCTGATTACTTTTACTGGTAAACAATTTCCTGGTATTAAAATGAAGGCATTAGTCCTACTTAGAGACAGAAGTAGAAAAATATATATTTTTCTTCCACCAAAATGCCCATAAAATGAAATCAGAATTTGCAAAACCTCATCTTACTCAATTTCACTTTCTTAAATCACTATCACTATTCAAATCATATTGGTTGGATCTCAGTTCCTGCACAATATCTGGATAAAAGGCTATGTGGTCCTGGAGAATGCACACAGACACCAGATGAAGCAAAAGACTCTAATGAAAATAGGTATCCATTAGCAAGGTTTCATTCCTTCAATTTCCCCATCATAGCAGGACAAATTGATGTTTCCTTCAGCAGTATATCCCTGATTTTTATTTGTTTACATATCATAATTCTTCTCCTAAGATTATAGCTGTTTCATTCTCCTGCACAAATTTTCTGAAGATTTTCAACTCAAATTTGCTCATGGTCCTCACCAGAGTCTTTATGAGCTGGTATGACCTATCCCTTCACCTGCTTTTCTGGCCTTAATTTCTTCTCCAACTTTATGCCCTAGCCATAATAGACTTTTTTTTTCAATTCCTAAATTTCACTGTTCCATCCCCTTCAAAGTGTCTTTGCATGTGGTGTGGTGAAGTAGCTGAATGTTACAATAGTTCTCCAGGTTTTATTCCTCCAAAACACATGCAGGGAAAGGAACTGTAGAAAGGCGATTTTTTTTTTAAATTTATGTCAATTATATGTAAGCTCAAATCATTCCATATCACTTATAGACAGCCATAAAATGACTTTAGATTTGATAACTAGAGACTGAGAAGTAACTTCCAGCACAATATAATAATTGGCTTTAATAACAAGCAAATAAAAAATGGAAGAACTTTATTATAAAGAAAATAGACCATCATTTTTAGTTGAGACAGAAAAAAAGGGGCACCTGAGTGGCTAAGTTGGTTAAACATCTGACTCTTGATTTCAGCTCAGGTCATGATCTCAGGGTCCTCATATCAAGACCAGAGCCTGCTTAAGATTCTCATTCTTCCTCTCTCTCTGCCCCTCCCCACCCCCAGCCTTCTGCTCACACTATGTCTCAAAAGAAAGAAAGAAAGAAAGAAAGAAAGAAAGAAAGAAAGAAAGAAAGAAAGAAAGGAACCCAATGGACTTTGGAAATTTTTTTTTAAGTTTTTGTAAGAATACTCCAAGAAACAGTTTACTCAGAAAATCTAAGAGAAACTCTGCAGCACTTTTTAAAATGTACTTCAGTCAATTTTAATATGGGATTATGAAAGAAAAAAATAAAATAGCCTGACCTAGAAGAAGAGAAAGATTGTTCTTAAGAGATAGGTTGTGATCTTAAAGAGTAAAATAAATATATGTAAGTGAAAGAGAAGGTATGCCCAGGTCAAACTTTTCTGTAAAAGGGTTTTAGGGGGGAAAAATAGTTTAATTGTTATTAAATGAGAAAGTTCCTTATACCCAAATAAATTTGCCTTTCTTTTTTGAAAGGCAAGTTTGCATAAAGAGATCAAACTATCTTCTTGGGAAAAAATAAATATGTATCTCATTGCACTGTTGGAAAACTACCTCTTCAAGATGTAGTTTATTAGACCAATTCTCATGTGAAAATTTGGGCAGGATTGAGAGGAAAACACCAGGAAGCTTGGCATAGGCATAGGATTCTTCTAACTTCGTAAAGTTAGTTTCATAAATTGGTATTTACTAAGTTGGCATAATTTATAATAGATTGAGATATGTGCTCCTTAGTCATTAAGGGTTCCGTTTGAGAAGTTAAATGAGAAGTGGAATAAGACAAGGCACAGAAAAGATGAAGCATAGCAAACAAGAATCCCCAGGAGGAGAGAATATTTTGAGCCGCTGCCTCAGTTACCTTCTCTGTAGGAGCATATGCCTTGGACAGAGTTATTGAACTTCAGGAGGTAAAGTTGGACAATATATGTTTAAAAACCCCTTCCTTTTGACAGTTACTGTACTCATTTGATTTTTAACTGTCATAAGACCAAAAAGCAAATATAGAGAAGTATACAATCAAAGCAAATTCCTGAACCACAAAACAAAGTGTTGAAAAAAGGAAACAGAACATTCTGAATCTGCAACCAATATTAGTCTGTTAAGTGTTAGAGAAGTTTTAATAGGTTGAACAGTTAAGCACTCAGCTATGTCTCCGTTGCAAAAATGTGTAAGAGAACAACACAGCAGGAAATAGAACACTAGCAACACCTCCATTCCCACTGAAAAAGGTATTATAAAAATAAAGAAGTTTGTAATGTCTGTAAAGGAATAGAAGTTTTTCAAGGTCTGGAAAAGATAGAGCATTCTGGGGAGTAGTTTGTGGCAGTGATAGCAGGTTGGCCAGACCGCTGGGGTCACATTCCTCAGGACTACCAACAGTTTCAGATCAAGTTGATTTTCCAGATGAAACACATGGGAGTTAGAAGATGAACCCTTCCCGGAAGGCATGTTTCACAGTTTGAAGCATTTCCATATATAGTGTTCTTGTTAGCTTTGCTGCAGCTCAGAACTTAATATGAGTGCTCACATAACATGAGTGCACACACAAGAGAGTGTATGAACCATGTCACAAGATGGATTCACATTCATTACAGCATTGGGACTCCAGAGATCCAGGACTCAAGTGAAAAACCCAAATTAAAAGGTTTTGAATATGCCACTTGGGAAAGACATCACCTCAGCTTATACCTGGTAATTGACTAAACTTTACAAGTTTCTAAATTCAGCAAAATGTCTAGAAAGTTTCAAATGACACTCTGTGAGAAAGGAATGTATCAACAGCTGGAATTCCCTAAAATGTGGTCAGTATGTTATTCACGATTCAGCTTACAAAAGAAAAGATACTACATGAGTTCACAGGTCTTGGAAAATAGATAACTGCGTTGACTGACTGCCATTATAGCAAGGCTATGATGCCATCAAGACATTCCTAGACATTTCATCCCTCCTCCATGATTGACCAGTCAATCCTGTAGGATATTGCATTGGTACATATAAAACATGTGCTGTAATAATACTGTGTGTCCTATTAATTCACTGTACTTTTTAAAAAGTAAGATCCCATACTAAAAGAATTCTTGAATACTTGCATGAATATTGGTAGCAACAATATTGTTATTAACTAATTGTTAATAACAAGAACAATAAAAAGAAGCAATGATCCAAGGAAGAGAAAAATAAAATGTGGCTTCTGCTGTCAATGAACTACAGCTACACATATTAAAAGATGTATAGAACCAAGACCAGCAAAAATACAAGACAGAAGATTATGTCAGGCATTATTCAATTTCCTTAATGTTCAAAATCCGACCAAACTAAGCAATTAATTATAAGGGATATATACTTAATAAAAACTACAGGGAAAATCAAGAGTGCTTCTGAAATACTGAAGGAACTACACCTAAATTTATCGAATGGTATCACAAGTGTTACTGGTGGCTGGCTGAGCAAAAATTTTGATTTTGGACTTTAATTCTCTGGACTTAACTAAGCAATTTTGGTTTTTTATTTGGATTTTCACAGAGCACGGTGATTCAATTAGGGGAATTTTAATCAAATTCTAGGAATTCAATAATGGAAAAATTATACTCTCTATATTTGAGGTTTCTTTTTTTTTAAGATTTTATTTATTTATTTGACAGACAGAGATCTCAAGTAGGGTGAGAGGCAGGCAGAGACAGAGAGAGAGAGAGATGAGGAAGCAGGCTCCCCACTGAGCAGGGAGCCCAATGCGGGGCTCAATTCCAGGACCCTGGGATCATGATCTGAACCGAAGGCAGAGGCTTTAACCCACTGAGCCACCCAGGTACCCCTGATGTTTCTTATATCAGAGACATTCTATTATTTTTTTATATAGATATTCATTTTCCACATAATATTTTAATCGGTAATGACAACACGAACAGTAATAATTTGTGAAGGAAGAAAAGAGTAGTGTAGGAAAACTCAATAGGTTAAGAGATCCACTAGATAGAGATGTCAAATAGACTCTTCCCTCTGTCCTCTGTCTCTTGTTTTCATGAGGGTCTGCATTAGAGCAACCCACACGGCCTTCTCCCAGCTCCACTGTTCCCAAAGTTCGGCAGAAGGCGTGGAGCACATCTAGTTGAGTACCTTCTGGTGTCTTGCCTCTTTCAGTGCTTCTTAGTCCTCCCATGTCAGTCAATTTCTCTGATGCCATGCAATAAACTTAAAGGGGTCAACTTGGCCTTGCTGAGGAGGCATTTGGTTGTTCCTATGTGCCAATGACTAAATTGGAAAGTCTGCTTAACTTAATGGTGGAGTATTCAGTCAATTTGCCTACACATTTAAAACCACATTTTCTAATCCTGTTTATAAGAAAACTGGCTACTTGACCTCCATTTGTCTGTCTCCTGGGCCTTAATTCTGAATTGATTTTAAACTCAGGAGGGGAATAACAGGGTATTATTTATCAATCCCCTAAACCGTAGCAGCAGTGAGTATAATAAAACACCGGATGACATTACCAAATATTTATTACTATCAGATCAGTCATTGTTTAACAGTCTTAATTCCTTTTAAGACTCCATAACAAGACAATATTTTATATAGAATCTACAGAGTGTATACACCTCACAGTCAGTGGATGAGGTATGATTTTTTTAATAATTATCATTTGTGTGTTCTAATTTTTTTGGAGGAAGAAAGACCTCAGGACTGGATTTATATTGAGTCTGACAGCTCATTTGGAAAAGTCCTATGACAAAAGTTAGGAGTAAAGTTATTAGAACTGCTCTTAATTTAGTATTCTTCTTCCTTCTATTTCTTATCCATTAAGAGGAGGAGAAGAGGAAGATTAAGTATAGGAGGAGAACTAGGAAGAAGAGGAGAAGGAGGAGGAGGAGGTGGAGGAGGAATCACTTAAAGTTGGATTCAGCTAAAGTCACTTCAGATAACCAGCAACAATTTTTATGACCTATGTGAAATAATAAAGGGTGTTGATAGGTTGACTACTGTGTATGAAATCACATGCACAGCACTTCATAAGAAGCAGCTATGGGATTTTGGAAATTAGTATTTTAATTGATAACAACTGTGAAAAATCACCCTTTGTATGATTAATGTAAATCTGTTTTACTTAATGTTACTTCTGGTTTACCAACCATTACTAAAACAAATTGCAAAGAATTTGCCATTATGTCAACTCCCTCATTCATCTTCCCAATGCATATTCTAAGTGCAATCAAAGATGATAATTATTTAGACATTTAAATTTATTCTAACAATTATGTATTCCATGTATCTAATATTGAAATTTCATAAATAAAATAATGCTAATAACTCTCACAAAAAAATTTGCTTTTCTTCAATTATAAAACAAACCAAAAATAGATCATAAGTCTAGTTTATATAAAGTTGTCAATGAGAAGAGATAACCATACACAAACCAAAATGCCTCCACCATAAACTCTATTCGTTGAGTAAACACATTCCCTATCTACTTATCTCTTCCTTTTCCCAACTCATGCATCAAAACCTCAACTTATTTCACTGTAACTAATCTGTGAGTGCTCTGTAAAGCAAAGGCTGAACATAATAATTCATATTAAATTGTTAATAACTAATTGTCTCTTTAACTTCCCACAGTTTTTCACTTAAAAAATAACATAAGTAATTCCCTATATAGCAAAATATCAGTTATATTATCCAAACACTGTGAAGATATTTTAAAGTGAGGGATTATTTTGGTAAACTATCAAAAAATAAGGGTTATTTGTTGGAGGAACCTGAGGACTCCCAGAGACTCAAGGACCTAATGGAATCTTTCCTATTCATCCTAATCATTACACTTGTGTATTCCTTTCCCTTTCCCAAAGCCCTCTGCTCCCTCCAATTCCCAAGTTTCTATCTCATCCACTTATGTACAGGATAGTAACTAAAGGCACTCAGGGTAGAGCCAAGTTTCACAAGAACCAAGGTTAATGGGCAGCCAGCCAGTTTCACAAGGGCCAATCTCTTAAGAGCCATAAAGCAAAATGGGGAGAAAAGATCAAAAATGTGATGACAGCTAACTGACCTATAAATGCAACTTCTTATATAACTGCAGAATGCTAATTATCCCTTTCCTGCCATAGGAGAGTGGATCTTAAATGAAATACAAACACACACACACACACACACACACACACACACAATACACACACACGAAAGCACACAATAAAACAAAATAATCCTGCTAGGTGCCATTTACCAATTACTTACTAAGTAATTACTGAATGTCTAAAAATATTTTTCTCACTCTCACCACTTTTATTCAACAGGGTATTGGAAATTTCAACCAGAACAATTAGGAAGGAAAAGGCCTCTAAACTGAAAAGGCAGATGTAAAACTATCAGTATCTTCAGATGACATAATTTTATATATAGAAAACCCTAAAGACAACATCAAAAAACTTTTAGGAGAAGCAAATTCAATAAATTTGCAGGATACAAAATGAATATACAAGAATCTATTGTATTTTATACACTAAGAACAAATTATCCAAATGAGAAATTAGAAAACAGTCCCCTTGGGGCGCCTGGGTGGCTCAGTGGGTTAAAGCCTCTGCTTTTGGCTCGGGTCATGGTCCCAGGGTCCTGGGATCAAGCCCCACATCAGGCTCTCTGCTCAGCAGGGAGCTTGCTTCCCTCTTTCTCTGCCTGCCTCTCTGCCTACTTGTGATCTTTGTCTGTCAAATAAATAAAATCTTAAAAAAAAAAAAAGAAAGAAAATAATCCCCTTTATAATTGTTCAAAAAAATAAAATACTTAGGAGTAAATTTAATCAAGATGGTAAAAACTTGTAATGTATCTGAAAAACATAAGGCATTGATGAAAGAAATTCAATAGCAACAAAAACAATCCAATTAAAAAGGGGGCACAAGATTTAAATAGATATTTTTCCGAAGAAGACATACATGTGGCCAAAAGACAAGAGAAAAGATGCTAAACATCACTAATCACCAGGAATTGCAAATCAAAACAATCAGATACCATGTCACACCTGCCAAAATGACTACTAACAAAAGGACAAGAAATACCAAGTGTTGGTGAAGATGGGGAGTATAAGGAACAATTGTGCACTACTGTTAAGAATAAAAATTAGTGCAGCCACTAGGGAAAATAGTGTGGAAGTTCCTCAAAAAATTAAAAATAGAACTACCACACAAGACAGCAATTTTACCTCTAGATATTTATCCAAGGAAAACAAAACACTAAATCAAAAAGATATATGTTTCCCTATATTCATTGCAGCATTATTTACAATACCAAGATTCAGAAACAACCTAAGTGTCCATTGATGTATGAATGGATAAAGATGATGTGAGATATATATATATATATATATATATATATATATATACATATATATATATATAGCCTAATTTAAGATACCAAGATTCAGAAATGACCTGTGTCCACTGATGCATGAAAAGATAAAGATGATGTGAAAGAGATATATATATGTGTATATATATATATATATATACACACATACACACATATATACCCACACATACACATATATATATAAATAAATAAAATGGAATACTATTCAGTCAAAATAAGAATGAAGTCTTTCCATTTGTAACAACATGGAATCTTTAAGGTATTATGCTAAATGAAGTAAGACAGGAAAATAAATGCTGTATAATTTTACTTATATGTGGAATTTAAAAAACAAAACCAATGAACAAACAAAACAAAATCCACATAGATACAGGGAATACATTGACAGCTGCCAAGGGGGAGGGGGATAAGGAAGTGGGCAAATGGGTTAAGATGATTAAGAGGTACGAATTTTGATTTATAAGAAAACAGGTCATAAGAATTAATGTATAGTATGGTAATTACAGTCAGTAACATTATATTGTAAATTTGAAAGTTGCTAAGAAAGTAAATCTTAAGTTTTCATCACAAAAAAAAAATAGTTGTAACTTTGAATGGAGACAGATGGTACTAGGCTTACTATAGTGATCATTTTGTAATGTATACAAATGTCAATTATGTTGTACACCAGAAACAATTGTTGTATGTCAATTATATTTCACTAGAAAATCTTTTTTAGAAGGGCCTCCATTATTAGATTTCTCAAGGTTATTATATACATGCAATTCAAGATTACTTGGGGTCCAGTATCAACACTGACAAGTGCATAGTGAGCCTTAGTGCCGTCAATGAATCTTGGATGTTGGTCATTGTTGATGAATCCTCTGTAATACCGGAATTATCCAAAAGAATATATTTAATATTCTTAGCCCCGGGAGACTGACAGAAATTTTCAAGTACCGAGATAATTTGCTAAACAATGAATGAAACCATAAAATTTGGATGTGAATCCAAGCTCCACCATTGACTGGTTTTGTGGCCTTGGGAAAATTAATTCAACACTGTAACCTTAGCCACTTTATCTACAAAGTAAGCATAATACTTTCCTCTTACAGATTGAGGTGTGTCCCACCGTAAAAGTACATATATGTACTTCTAACTCCCAGTACATCCAAATGTAACCTTATTTAGAAATAGGGTCTTTTACAGAAGTAATACAGTTAAAACAAAGTCACATTGGAGTAGGATGAGCCCCTAATCCAATATGAATGGTGTCCTTATGAAAATAACACCATGTGAAAGACAGAGACACAGAGAGACCTCTATGTGAAGACGAGAGCAGAGACCAGAGAGACACATCTACAAGTCAAAGGTGCCAGAATATTGCCAACAAACAAACAAACAAACAAACACCAGAAGCTGGGAAAGAGGCCTGAAATTGATTCTCCATCACAACCCTTAGAAGAGACCAGTTCTCCTGACACCTTAATTTCAGACTTCTAGTCTCCAGAACTATGAGACAATAAATTCCTTGGTGTTTAAGCCACTCAGCTTGTGGAACTTGGTAATGGCAGCCCTAGGAAACTAATAGGCTACCTGACAAAGTGATCAGGCACTATGATTTGTAATACACTTGACATAGGATAAGCCCTTTATAAATTGTTATTAATAGTAACAGTGTTGGAATATTTTGAGCCATAACTGATAAGTAGTCATGCAAAAAGCTATACTTGATTTACTCCTCATATATTTTTGGTGGGGTGGTGGGGGGATTTAGGTATCAAAATTTCCTAGTGGTAAGGCAATAGGGAAGGCAGGAATTTTAAAGGAGACAAATCTCATGCCAGTGTGTGCTAATTATTTGATTCCCCTGTAAATGGTTTGGCAGGAGAGGAGGTTGGAACATTTAGCTAAATTGAAGTTTGGGGATTATCTGTGAATTTAAAGTATCCATGCCATTTTGGCCCCTATTAGCACAAGTAATTGAGAGGAAAATCTTGCCAGTTTTGCTTTTCCATAAGGTATAATGTGGACTTCAATATTTAAAGCAATTCATTAGCATGCTTAAATGGTATTGTGGAACAGCATTAAAGGATGCAAAGAGGTAGTCTGTGACCTTCATTTTAGAGATGAGCAAATTGAGGCCCATCAAGGTTATAGTGAACTCAAGGCTACAGAGTTCACATTGGAAAAGCTGACACTAGAATCCTTGTCTCCTAATTTCCTGGAGAAAATTGAGTGTGTCTTTCAGGATTATGTGTTATGTTCTGAATTCTGTGGAGTTTTACTACTTGTCAGAACCCCAACTCAGCACTTGGAATCTTAAGACCAAGGTTGGAAGAATTCAGATTGAAAGAGAAGAAAGTGACATTATAACATTTTCAATAAAAAGCCTCAAAAATTGCATATGGGAAGGGAGCAGTATTGGGGACAGTAGAAATTTATTTTTACACTGAAATTATAAGCTGTGTAACACATTTAGAGAAATCTTTTTACATTGTTTAGAAGATCCATTAAACATGGCCTGGCAAGACCTTTCTAGGACAAGACTTTAAAGCCCTAAATGGTATTTGGAAATGTGGCTAACTCAGATTGAAGTCATTTGCATTATATTATAAAACACATAGGACACTTAGGCCATCAAGATCACAGGGATGGCTAAACTTTGGCCCGCCACATAATTTTGCAAATACATAGTGTACTCCTAACCTGCTTAACAACCAACCCCACTTAAAACAAGCTGCCCTTTTTCATCTCTGGTGTACTCAGCTTTTAAGTAGACCTTGTGGGAAGAAACATTAGACTTAATACAACAAACTTTGTTTCATCGTTTGTTTTCACTTTGGTTTATTATTTTTATATTTCCCGTCCTCATAGGACATTTCCATGTTGCCTGCCCTAAGGATAGCACTACCGTAATTGAGGGGCCCCGTTCAGAAACTATTTCAGAGAGAATCATTCAGTTTCATTTTACAGCTTCATAGCCCAGAACCAGAACTTTTCAAAAGACACTCAATAACACCAATGCAGGGAACCCTCTGGACAACATATCAATTTGTATTATGAAGTGAATTATGGCTGTACCCACCAGAGCTGGTATAGTTAAGTGTCTGTCAGTGTTTCCATTACATTTTGAGGGCTTCTTACTTGGTTGCAAAAATACCCTTCAGGCTGAAGCATACAAGACCAGCCTAAGAAGTTTAGTTTTACCTTTTAAAAACACTAGCTTTCTTTTGTGTTTGCTTGTATACATTGTATAACAAAGAGAAATCTAGTTTTCTAAGTCAGTATGGCTGCCAGAGAGATAACATTTTTAATGGGGAAAGCTCATGGTGTTAAGGGTCATTTCTCTGAGTATGATCCACATTGTTCTCTTTGGAAAATGCCAGGTTCCAAAAATGAGGATTCCAATGTGGTGTAAATGCCCTCCAAAAATTATAAATGTATTTATTTGCCCTCTGAATTTTGAATCCAGGAATCTGCTCTTATATCTTAGATGGGATACAACTACATTATGTTTCAAGTTTTCCCTCTGACCATGCCCCTATTCTCACATTGAATCCATGTAAATTCTTGCCCTTCCTTCAAATCCTTGCTCAAATTTCCTAATTTCTGAGAAGAAAAGGATTCAGGGATTCTTCCCCTAAGCCACTTTGCACATAATACCTAGTTCCAAGAGAGCAACTGTTAAATCAAACCATTTGTATGTGTGTCTGTTTCTTTAGTAGACTGCACAAACTCAAGACAAAGATACTGTCCTGTTTACTTGCAGTGTTAGACACATTACATATGCTCAGTAAATATCAGTTCCTTGACTGAATGAGTGAGTGAGTGAATGAATGAATGAATGAATGAAGTACTCTGTGAAATAGGAATAGCGGCAAGGACATTCAAGGAAATTTTTTTTTTTTTTAAGTTATCTTTGAAAAGTAAGGACTTGTCTTCAATATGATTTTCCACTTCCAGGTCTCAACCTTCTAGAAGGTACAAATTCTCATATGTCCATAATGAAGAATCTCTCAGGAAATTGAATGACTTGTAAACTCTTACAGGTAGAGATATACACAACAGGATTTGTTGAGAAAATTACTGATCAAGGAGTTAGAAGATGAAGTGTTTGTTCTGACTTAGTCACTGACTCCATGACCCTCTTCCAGTTACTTAATAACTCAGTGATTCAATCTCTCTGCAATTGGTGGTAATAGCAGTTCTTATCTGCTTCTCAGGGGTGTTTAGGGGAAAATGTGTTAGCACATCTGAGACAGTTTTAAAAAAAATCCTAAACTATAGATAGTATATAAATTAAATATTATATTGCTATTTCATACTGTGTACTAAATAATTTATTGCAAACAAAACTATTTTGGTGAAATCACATCAATCTAATAACAAAATATAATTGAAGATTTGATTCTTTCACTTGTCATAAGCAATTGGATTATATTTATTCTATGAAGAAATGAAATGAAAAGTAGATTGTTTGATCGTTTCTGCATTTGGCATTTGGGGATAGTCCATATGATTATTATGATGGACAAGCTGTCAAGCTCTACCTGAACCAAACACATTTTCAAGAAGAGGAGCTAAAAAGAATTACTAATGCTTTTAGAAGAAACATTACTGGAAGAAATTATTTTTTTAAATCACAGTTTTGCAAGCTGTTTAGCCATTGAGGGCTATCAAGCTTCCAATGTTTCTCAAAGTGTAATCCATGCCTCAGTATCATTTTGATTACTGTAAACTGGAGAGTCTCAGACCTCATTCTCAAGAATAAGCAACTCTGGGGTGGGGTCCATCACTTTGCATTTTAATCTCAGAGGATTCCTATGAAGACACTCAAGTTTAAAAACCACTTCAGGAGCTTACATCCTGTGTTACCTCCTGTTCAGGAAGCAAATGAAGAAAGTACAGACTGAAGATTAGGAACAGAAAATAAATCTTGCCTGTCTAGTGAAGAGTGATAAATTATTCTCCTCCTTTAAAAATCACTGAGTGTATTACATTTTGTAGAATTTGTAAAGGAATTATAAATCAATGATATAATTATGTTTTGGGGGAGAAAGGAGTTTCGTTTTTTGTTTTGTTTTAATGTGGACTGAGTGAACTAGAAAGAAGGAAAAAAAGACATAGACAGCTCCAGTTTGCTGTAGATTACCAGAGTTTAAGAGTTTAATTTGTATTGATGGGGAAAGGAAGACTCCACAAACTCCTTTATTCTTTCTTCTGTCTCCACCTGGAACTGAGCGAAAGTGCATCCATCAGGCACAGAATCATTTTGACACTTAAGGGTTTGTCTTCCAGCAATTATCAAGACAAGTCAGGTAAAAACATCAAACAAGATTTGATTGTAATGTGTCTCTATTATTAAGTGGATATAGCATTTTGCTTTGTTTCTGTTGGTAAGATAGCATATAGTCATGTAGAAAATTTCAAATTATGGAAAAGATTACAGAGGCAAATGAAAAACACCTGAATTTCTGATATAGCATGGCAATTACTGCTCTCATTTCAGTGAAAATTCTTCTAGAGCTATACACCTATTGTAGAATATGATTCCATTTATATAAAATTATACCTATAATTAAATTTGCATGCATTTACATAAATATAAATATATGCTTATTGATAATTTTATATTCTTACATGTTGCTTTTCCATGTCAAGGACACTTTTTAGAAATCTCATAATCATGAATATCCATGAAATCAACAGGAAAATAATTAGACTTGGGTTATTGTTGCTGTCAGCTGTTTCATCTCCTTCATTCATGTCTTAATTTCTGGGGACTTCTGTCCCTCCCTCAACACCTCTCTGCTCTAACTTCTACCTCTAAACCACTTTTGCCAAAAACATTATATGGAAAGACAGAGATAAACGTGAGTGCTCATTTTAATTCTAATTCTAATTCTAATCATAATGAGATTCATTAGCACCTAAGGAATCCTTGCTTTAATACTTCTTAGAGGTCTTTTCCTGTTCTATAGACTTCTATTAGCATTTTTTCTAAAGTACTTTCTCAAACAATTACTCCATGGATGCTAAAGAAGGCCAAATAAGTTAATTTTTTATCAAACATGTATTTAATACTTACAGTATTCTAGGTACGCTGTATAGATTATTTTACTGAATCCTTACACCTACCATATAAGGTGGAAGCCATTCCTGTCTTTTTAGGAATGCTGAGAAAAACTGAGTCTCAAGGAGTGTAAGTAGATGTTCAGAGGATTTCTCATAGTGGAGCAGGGTGGGTTGTAGGAATGGGGAGCAACTACTTAATGAGTACGGGGCTCCTTTTGGAGTGATAAAAATGTTTTGGAATTAGATAGAGGTTGTGAATGTATTGCTAATGTACTAAATAATAATGAATGAGTCACCTTACATAGTTAGTTTTATATTATGTAAATTTTACCTCGATTTAAAAAAATGGACAATTAAATTAAACCCAGATTTTGACCCCAGAGACCACACTCTCTTGACTGCTATAAAATACTGCCTCCCACATGGCTATATTGAGTTCAAGTTTTGCTAAAGCAAACAAAATTAATAGCTTTTGCTGCAGAAATATTCATGGTCTTGTGCTGATAAACATGCTAAATCTCTCATAGGATGATTGGGTATACAGGGATGTGGTAAGTAGTGTTTCTCAAATTACTTTTTTCATGGAACCTATTTTACCTGGAGTGTTTGTTTTTACAAGGACATGTTTCATAAAACACCTTTATGGAATAACTGTTTTCTTCAAAGCTCCGAAAATAATGTTTATTATAGAATTATTTTCACTTGGATGGTCTACTTAGTATATCAGCAAAACTTCACAGGAATTCAGGCAATATAATAAAGATGGAACAGTTGCCTGGAATTCCCCTTGCGATCATTTCCTTAGCACTTGTTCATAATAGAAAGAGTAGAAGTGCAAAGGAACCAAACAATTACACCTTTTATATTCTATTTGAAACATTTACTATTTACTTTTTAGTTAAGTTTCATGCAAATGATAGCTCTGCTATGTGCACATACAACTATTTAAATTTTATGATAAAACACAAAATGTATAGGGGAGTGTAGATTTGACATTCTGCAATTTTTAGTGCAGCAGCTTCTGGGCTTAAATAAGTCTTTCAAAAGCAACTGAGAACACTAACTTCCTGAATTTGAAAAAAAAAGGATGTTTTATATAAATCTTATGAAGTTTTCTTTTTTCAGTTATCTTTCTCAGTTCAGAAAACAAAACAATTTCTAAAACAGAAATTGAGAACAAGGATTTATTATAAAATAATGATTTATTCTTTAATCAAACCCAGTTTATAACCCAATTCTTCTATTCCAGTATTCTGTATTAACTACTGTAACTTCATATAAAGAATGGGGGATTTGGAATCAGTGCAAATGAATTTTGCCTATCACATATTTACTTATGTGTTTTATGACTCAGTTTCCCCAAATAAACATGGATCTTCCTACCTTGCAGAATTTCCATAAGGAGAACATAAGGTATACCTATATACCTATCCTTCTGAACATGTATATGTTCCTGACTGTCCTGCTCATCATAGCCAAGAATTCTGACTCTCCTTTTTTCAGCAAGCCTGTCATCATTATTTTGGCTTCACTTGTCTCCTTACACAGTCTAGAACACGTGTAAAACCATTTCCTGGATGTTCTTAATAGTACCGTACCATTGCTGATCTCTTTGAGTTATAATGATTATCAGCTAGGTAAGGTTTACATTGGATAATCCCGATTGCCATTTCTGCTGGTGAACCTCTAGCACTTCTGGGGAAAAATTCCCCAAATAATCCTGGTTGGGTGCATTGCAAATGCATTTAGGCTGTATTTGAACTACTCAGCTCTCATTTCAGGAGCAAAGTGGAAAAAATTCAAAAAATAATTTTTACACACACATCACACATACACTCACGTGTTTATGTCTATTTCACAGTTTCCCACTCTACACTTAATTTTTCCTACTTAAAGAAAATACCATCGTTCCTTTCCCTATTTAAAAAAAAAATACATCATTCAATGTAGACTCTCTCCTGTTCAGTTGACTTCTGTGTGTTTCAATTAATGTTTAGTTTTAGCTTAAGGCAATTCTTATGTCATCAAGAGCAACAGGGAACCACATATCTTTCCATGTGTGAAGTCTGTGATGTGGCCATAATATGGAGCCTGACAGGAGGTAGGTGAGGAGAGGTGGAAAGAGGCTGAATCTCAGTCAGGCCTGGCACACTAGGCCACTATATAGAAGTTAACTATATAGAACTATATAAGTGTTCTGAAGTACACCGAAAGCATATTTGTGGAGGAAGTGGGCTCCAGATTCGTAGAAAACACTCAAAGCCGAAGATAAAGCAGCAGTGACAACAATGGAAAATGGATAGCCACTTGCCTGAGGACAGTTACATGTAAGAATGTAACTTCTACTTCCCCTATTCCAACCCAAACAAATAACAGAAAAGGAGGAAGAAATGTGAGGAATCAGGGCATTTGGTACCCTCCTCCTCTTCCTTCACTCCCACTCATCCCCATCACTTACTACCCTGAACATCTTTAAAACAGCTAGAACATCAAGTCTAGGCTGCACCCAGGCAAGGCGAGAATCTATGAATTAAATATGAGGCTGAAACATTAAAATAATCAAAATTCTTAACAAGAAATATAAGACCTTGTCACAGCAAAAAGTGGCTGAAAAGCTATGGGATCCCCAAATGTGATAAAGGTAGCAAGCACACTACCCAGTAGGAAGTAGGCTTCTCAAAGCATGACAGATAGTGTTTAATGAAAAAAAGATCATGTTTTATACCTTTGGTATTTCAGAATCTTCCATCAAGTCAATTTTGATGATCTCCATAGTAAAGTAGTTTTCAAAAGTAACCCTTCTACCAGTTTTTATCTTTGAGCAAGCAGGTTTCTTGCTCCTTTTCTTTAGTCATTTTATTCTTAGCCTGATCTGAAACCTTCTACTAATAGACATATAGTCAAGGCTGTATTTGGCCAGTCTGTTCTGGTATTGAATGAACTAATTATTAAAATAATAAAGAACTTGGACTGGCAATGAATCAAGCTCCCTCTTTCTCACTGCCTTTACAGGCTTGGGCTCTCCTCCAGAAGCCCCCACAATCCAGCAACTAAAGGCTTAATGCTCATACAGTTGGGGATGTCTTGGTCCCTGTTCAATTGAGTGGACTTATTTCAGTTTACACCAGTATATATTAATTTTCAATTTTGAGTATAAACCCAGTCTATTACAAATACAAACAAATGAAACAGATGTCTTCAAATAGTTACTGTCTCTCTTGAATGATGAATGGTTACTTTGCCACTGGATGCCCTCAATTAACCAACATTCACTAGTCTTTCTAGACTTTCAGATATTGCTTCCTTTTTTTTCTCCTCTCAGCTGGTATTGCACATTTCCTCATGATAAACTCCCAACCTTCCCTGTCTGCTGGACTGCCATGGATGTATCACCACACATCTCAGATAATGGATTTGCCTTCTGAACTGAACTTTCTTACCAATCTAGAGAAGGAACTCTTTACAAAATATCTACCCTATTTCTGTAGATAATCTGAGTTCCAGATCTGTTTGACCAAATCAAACATTTCTTCTCTCCCTGTGTCTTTGCCACACACCAAAACTTTAATTTAGTTTCCCACTGGAAAATTTTATATCTTATTAAAAATACTCAAATACTGGTACTATAAAAGGTCTATGATAAATGAGAACACACATAAAAATTTCAAATCCAGGGAATGGAGAAACACTTTATTTATTAACATACAATAAAATTTTTGAGGGTAAGGGACCATTCTGTGCTTCAGGGAATGACGTTATTATCCTCCTCAAGATGTGCTCCTACGCCATATTGACTATCACAGCCTTATAATCTTTATTACTTCCCGTCAGGGCTTCAGACTAATATGGAAACCTGACTGCTTACTTGTCTAGATTTCCAGCCAATATCTCTTCAACTTCTCCATCATCTAATATGTATATACATTCAATACATTACTCATAAGAGCTCTCAAAATTAACAGTTTAAAAACTATCCAGTTATAAAATAGATAAACTACATGAAGAGACATTTCATCAATGAAGATACACGGATGCCACATAAGCACATAAAAATATATTTAAAATCATTAGTCATTAGGAAAATTAAAATTAAAACTACAGTGAGATATCATTATGCACCTATCCAAATTGTACACACCTATCAGTGTAACATAATCAAAGGACTGAAATGCTATCATGTTCATCACATGCTGTTGGTTGGAAGCAAGTCAAAGGTTCTGTCCACACTCAAGATCTGAACATCAGGAGGCAGGACTCATGGGAGCCACATTAGAGTGTGTTCATCATGTTTGTCATATAAAATGTAAGACATATTTCGAAGTTTCAAAAGGAAGCAAAAATCACACATATAGCTATGTATACTATATAGAGATAATCACTATTAATGAATGCTGAATGGTTTCTTCATAGTCATCTATATGTTCTTGAAACCTTTGCCCTAACAAAAGGACATCGTATATACAATAATTTGAATATTCTGTCTTTTTAAATAAATATGTACAACAGCATATATATAAAAGAGGTACGGTACTTATAGCACTATTTTACAATTTGTCTTACTTTTTAAGAACACATCCTCCTTAAATAATCTTCAAAATTATAAATTTCAGAAACTGTAAACTATCTTCTCCTAAAGTTTATAATTTATTTCAGTTTCCCTATTATTTAATAGTTAATTTGCTTCCTAATGCCATGTTATAAATATCACTATGATAAATCTTAGTCTCATTAAAAAAAAAAACCTCCTAAATATATCTTAAATATATACTTTGAAGAACTAAGTGAGAGAATTTTGCTTCCCAGTTTCAAGTCTAAACTTTTATTACTGTCATCACTGTTACAGTCCTATTCTTGACCACTTCTGCGCTCCCATTGCTGTATTTGACTGATACCTGACCAGTTCATCAGCATCTTTCAAGATACTTGAAGTCTCCACTCCTCCAGGAAGCTAGATTGATTGAAACGACTTTTTAATGGCACTCCATTGGCATCTCTCCTTTGTACCGTTACAACATCATTTTTTTAAATGATGTTCAACTTGCCAACATACAGTACATCATTAGTTTTTGATATAGTATTCAATGATTCATTAGTTGTACATAACACATAGTGCTCTTCTCATCACCCAGTTACCCCATCCCCCCACCCACCTTCCTTTCCACAACTTTCAGGTTGTTTCCTCGAGTCAAGTGTCTCTCATGGTTTGTCTCCCTCTCTGATTTCTTCCCATTAGTTTCTCCTCCCTTCCCCTTTGATCCTCTATGCTATTTCCTATATTCCACATATGAGTGAAACCAAGTGATAATTGCCTTTCTTTCCATTGATTTATTTCACTTAGCATAATACCCTTCAGTTCCATCCATGTCAATGTAAATGGTAGATAATCATCCTTTCTGATGGCTGAGTAGTATTCCACTGTATAAATGAATCACATCTTCTTTATCCATTCATCTGTTGAAAGACATCTCGGTTCCTTTCACAGTTTGGCTATTGTGGACATTGCTCCTATGAACATTAGGGTGCATGTACCCCTTCTTTTTGCTACATCTCTATCTTTAGGGTAAATAATTAGTAGTGTGATTGCTGGGTCATAGCCTAGCTCTATTTTTAACATCTTTAGGAACGTCCCAACTGTTTTCCAGAGTGGTTGTACCAGTTTGCGTTCCCACCAACAGTGTAAGAGGGTTCCCCTTTTAATGACATGGGGGGGGGCGCCTGAGGGCACAGTCTGTTAAGCATCTTCTTTCAGTTCAGGTCATGATCTCAGGGTCCTGCGATGGAGCCCTGTGTCATTGGTCTTCCTGCTCAGGGGGAAGTCTGCCTCTCCCTGTCCATCTGCCCCTCCCCTTGGCTCATGCGCTCTCTCTCAAATAAATAAAAATCCTTTGAAAAATTAATTAATTAATTGATTGATTGATTGATTAAATGATATGTTTACGTGTCTTCTCTCTTCCAGGATTGTAATGTCCTTACCGGGAAGAGAACATATCTCTTTCTTCTTCACATCTTTAGCACCTAGCACAGTGCATATAACACATAATAACTTCCCAGGAGGAAGTTGAACTGAGCTACTGAACTAAACTAAGATAGTGTGGGTATGCTCTGGAGATATAGTTTTGCTAAGCTACCTACATTTTACAATGTGTTTTTCTATCCTTGAGCACACTAACAAAGCCTAAAATTAAATGAAGGAGATTCAGACACTCTTATGCAACATAAAGGCCCTTTGTATCACATGCAACTCTTTAAAAAAGGAAGCAAATGTAAAAAAAGATCAAGAAATTTGCAACGACTTTTCCTTCACCAGAAAGAATGTCTACCCAAAGATGGAGACAAATATTTTTGCACATGCTTACACACCCTGAAACTTAAAAATGTATATTAGAGTCATCCTCTTACATTCACAAAATGATTGAGATGATCATTAAAAAGTCTAACACAAAACCCCATTGGAAGAAGTAAAATAGCATTTAATTATGTAATAGGTAGAAGAGGTGCTTTAGGACAATTTTATCATTTTAATATCCTTGCAACCCCTGTGATAAGCATTAGTATATTCGTTTTTTATCCGAAATAGCCTACCCAAGATTTCACAACTAGTCAGTGACAGAACCACACTTCAAAGATAGGAAGGTCCAATTTCAAAGCCACGATCATCTTATTTCTTTGCACCAGGAAATACCATAGTTTTCAGTTTATTACTGGAAATGTTCCCTAAAATACCAAGGGAAAGAGTAGTAATGACTAACAGCAGGCTTGAAGTTGAGGCTGCGTATCTATGGGAAACCATGATTATTTGCATTGTACTATGTTTGATTTAGTTCCCTGTCAAATGTCACGCCAAAGCCTTGACACAACAGAGATTTGTGCCTGAAGCCATTCATTCTCTGTCTGGCAGAGCACATTGGCTGGCATATTTTACATGGATATTCAAAAGTCACACCAGTCTCTGAATAGAGCCTGAAAGTAACTAAGATTAAAAAAAAAAAGTGTATATATATATATATATTTATATATATATGTGTATATGAAAAATAGACTCGAGTCATACTAAAAAAAAAACTAGAAGTATGTTTCAGTTTTTAAATCTCAATTATTCATATATGTATATGATTTGCTTATAGAAGTTTATTTTTTCATAGATACATAACATGGCAAAACACATACAGTATGTTTTGAGCCAAATTTAAAATACAAAGATGAGTATATAAGTGTATTTCCCCAAGTATTATGTTTGCATAAAATAGGTTATCAATTATTAATGATATCATATATTTATATATCCACATTTTTTCTAAGCACAAACCAACTTTCAACTTTCCTTGAAATATGAAATTACTTTATGACACAAAAAAATCAAAGAACTGCCTCACCCAATTCATTGTGTGGTGGAAAGACTCAAAATAGGGTAAATGATCTAAGAAGTTTTCGAGAAACTATAAGCAAACATTTGTGAACCCATTCATTATTTAAATACTTCCAAAGAAATGACAATCCTTCTTTTAGTACCTTATCCCAGAACTCACATTCCTTATGTGCTACTTTAAGCGATTTTTTCTTTCTACTTCCTCCGTAGAGGACTGGTTTTCATAGCTTCTGTATGTGGGATCAGTTTCCAGTTCCATCCTTCATCGTTCTCCCTTACAGTCCCTGAGAATCTTAATTCCTTTTGTCTTTACTCCTGGAGTTCCCACTACGTACTTTTCAAAAAAAAATTTTTTATTTTTTATAAACATATAATATATTTTTATCCCCAGGGGTACAGGTCTGTGAATCGCCAGGTTTACACACTTCACAGCACTCACCATAGCGCATACCCTCCCCAATGTCCATAACCCCACCCCCCTCTCCCAACCCCCCTCCCCCCAGCAACCCTCAGTTTGTTTTGTGAGATTAAGAGTCTCTTATGGTTTGTCTCCCTCCCAATCCCATCTTGTTTCATCCACTATGTACTTTAATTCAATGTATACCTATTCTTTTCAGCTCCCTCTCAGGATTCAAGGTTATTATGATTCATGATATTTATAATGTTCTTTGTCCACATTTTTAAAATAACATTCCATTTTGGAATCAAAAGCATCCTGTACTGGCCTTGCACTCTCATCATTATCTTTCCCGCAGTGCATTTATATACTTTTTACCAAGCTCTATTTATTTTGCTGTTTGCATCTTCTTCCGCAATCAACTTGGAATTTTAAAATAATTTCACTCTCTGGTCCCCCAAAACTTAGATATTCTTAGATAGTTCTTAACTAATAGTTAACTTGCTTATATCCTACCTTCAATAATTTAATCATCAGAGTCACTAAAGACTGTGTTAAACAACTTCCCTCAAATAGTTCCATTGTTTTACTCTCAAGGGCATTAGTGATAACTATTCTTTGAATATATGCTGTATGAATTAAGGGTCTCTGTGATAAGGAAATGATATTTATTTAATTATCAGATTTTTTATTCTAATGTTTTCTCACTAGTATCATGTTCTATCAGATGGAAGAGTGTATCATAAACATGAACATGTACTATACTTCCATATATATAAGCACATTACACTAATAATTTTTATAATATTTTTATTATTATAACATTTCTATTTATATACTTTACTTATGGAGAACATTGGAAATATATTTTAAATGTGCATACCTTTGTCCAAGGCACATCCTGCTGTGGTCTCAGGACAGGAACCTATTGTAAAAAAAATATATATATATTCTCATTAATATACTTAGTATAACAAACAGATTGAAAAATACCAACACATAAAATTTTTAAAAAATGGTTTAAACTTCAACCATTGTTTAATATTATTATCTGCCCAGTAACTTCAAAAATATTCTGTTTTTGTCTTTTTTATTTTGCTTTAGTCTATTAAGAAGAACAGGACAAAGTGTAAATATTCTGATATACTTCTCAATAAAGTTGTCTAAAGGAACCTTATTTTTTTGTATCTTAAAATAAACATTTTTCTTTCCTAGAAAGAAACATAAAGGCAGATTAAGTTCCTGATACATAAGAGTCAATTTCAGGGAAAAATTCAGACAACATTTTTCAAAAATGCTAAGCAAATTATTATGTTCCAAATAAGAAGGAGGAAGCAGGTTAAGCAGGTTTTATGATAACAAAAGTCCTATAATATTTGTTCATCAAAAAATGGCAACGGAACAACAGTTAAAGTTAAGAGAATCATTTCACTGTAATAATATTTCAAATTTTCAGGCAGTGAAGCTAGAATGTATGTGCAGATAATAAATTTAATTTTTTTTTTTAGATTTTTATTTATTTGACAGACAGAGATCAGAAATAGGCAGAGAGGCAGGCAGAGAGAGAGGAAGGGAAGCAGGCTCCCTGCTGAGCAGAGAGCCCGATGTGGGTGGAGCTAGATTCCAGGACCCTGGGACCTCGACCTGAGCCTAAGGCAGAGACTTTAACCTACTGAGCCACCCAGGCGCCCCCAGATAATAGATTTAAATATGTTCAAATGAACTTGAGTATTTTAAAAATCAGAAGAGGAAACTGAATCACATATTGCTGCATTAAAACCAATATTTCTATCATTTCCTTCTATTTTTTATTGTATTAGACACAGTGTCACATTTCCAAATACATGGACACCCAACTGACATAAAAGCACAGATTTTAACCTAAGAACTCCCATTGCAAATGTGATAATGTTAATTATAAGAACTTCAATTAAATGTAAAATCAAAGAACCACTGATTTTGTTCATATTTTTTGGCATTCTATCTGCTTGAAATTTCCAGATATGGGAGGAAAAATCAGAAGAAATTAATTTTATTTTTTTATTTCTTCCAGTATATTGGAATAAAAGTTCTACTATGAATAAATCTTAAAAATAAAAAAAAATAGCATCCATAAGGTAAAAATAAAAGTAAGTTTTTCTTTCATGTTTAAAGTGCATAGACCCAGACAACTTTAGCTCTAGAAGGCACCTGAGTGGATAACCAAGTAAACCAAATCCAAACTATCAGTTAAAGGATTCTCATTGTTATGTGGAAATGCCTCAAGAGTCCCTGAATAATGTAAGGGAACCATTCCTTTGGGTAAGCCAAAATATACCCTCAGCCATTCTTCAAGCACACTAGACATGTGCACAAATTCAAGCATAACATATGCATGATGTCTGCCTGTGACCCCCGCCCCCCACAATTTTAGGCCATCTTCTTTATTGTATGGCCAAACCTGGAACCTCACTTTTCTTGGATTTGAAACTTGGCCCCTGGATTACTAGCCACGTTGGACTTTAGACAACTTACATAACCCTCTCTGACCCTCAGTTTTTTGTTTTTGTTTTTGTTTTACTTACAGTGAAGTTGTTGTAAAGGCAAAATGAGTTAATACAAATAAATTGCTTAGAAACTTTTCCTAGGACATAATAAATAGCCAATAAATGTTCGCTATTAAAAACTACAAAATATTTTAAAGTAAAAATTCTTCAAAAATTATTCAAAAATATGAAGTAATTTGGATATTTAAAAAATATGTCAGTTGGTATTTCTAGTCTACTAATCATCTCTCAAGTGTGAAAATCTCCATTTGTATTTCTTACATTTTAATATAATTATATTTGCCCAATTATAATTATAAGAAACCATTGAGAAACATAACTATGGAATGCAAACTTTATTCATGAAGGAGTCATAAAAGAAACCAAAGTAAAAGTGGCATTTTTTTTCAGTAAGGGATTTTAAGTGGTTAGTAAATAGCTATAATTCTACGTTCTGTGTTTTACTTGTGGTCTGGCATGACTAGACGAACAGAAAATCTTCTTAAATGACAGGGAGGTACTTAAAGTTTTCCACAGGTCAAGCAAAAATCCAATTATCTAATATCCATGGGAGCAGAAGTATGTGGCAAAGAGAAAGTACAAAACTGGGGACCCATTGTTACTGCCAGGCTATAAGAAATTTATCACAGGAAGACATGGTATGAACAAAGTCGGAGTTGGACTCACATAGCATACTAAAATCTCTATTTCCCTGGCCATTAGGGATAGTCAGGGCTTTAAAAAATAGGATTAAGTTTGTTTGCTATGATTTTTCAGATCAGAACCTGCTCTCCTTTAAATAGGAATAAGTTGTAGGAGGAAAGTGAAGGAACATCATTTTTGAAGTTTGGTTTAACTGAGTATAGGGTAAATTCAGAAAGGGGGAGAAAAGACTTGATAAGAGAAAATGAACATAATAGCAAAGGGAGAAGAAAAGAACTACAGCCTTAATAAGCAAAGTGGTAAATGCCAAACCTGAAAGGTAGACAGTATATTTGGTAAAGTATGTTTTGATGAGAAGTTATCTTTATAGATCTGGTGGTGGACCTGAAGAAGAGGTAGTGACCTATTTACATCATTTTATTGTTTTAACTCAGGGTTTTTCAACCAAGGCTGATTTCCTCCTCCCATCCCTATATAACAATTTCTGGAGACATTTTTGGTTGTCACAGCTGGGGGTGGGACACTACCAGATGCTACTAGCATCTAGTGAGTAGAGGCCACAGATGCTGTTAAACATCCGGTAATTCACAGGGCTGCCCCCCACAAAAAAGATTCGTGCAGCCCAAAAGATCAGTCAGGTGTGGAAGTTGAGAAACACTGTCTTAGCAGAGGAGGTCAAGCCTCCCCACATCTCAGTGCATCACTAACCCTCCCAAATCATGACATCACATCATTTACATAGAGTGAATATTCTAGGAAAAAGAGAGCTAACTCTGGCCAAGGTTCTTGACAGAGAATATTTTAGTTGCAAGTAATCTATTTAAACACTGCTGATCTAGCACTTAATGTAGCCATGTATGAAACCCAGATTGATTAGATACTTGTCATCAAGTTTTTTACTATACCAGTCTGAGCCCTATATGTCATGGTATTTCCACACCTCTTCTCAAATGTTATTATTTTATTTTACTTTTTTTTTTAAGATTTTATTTATTTATTTGATAGACAGAGATCACAAGTAGGCAGAGAGGCAGGCAGAGAGAGAGGAAGGGAAGCAGGCTCCCTGCTGAGCAGAGAGCCCAGATGTGGGGCTCGATCCCAGGTCCCTGGGATCATGACCTGAGCTGAAGGCAGAGGCTTTAACCCACTGAGTCACCCAGGTACCCTTGATTTTACTTTTATACAAAAATACTAATTTCAAACATTCAGACATTATGCCATTTGAAATAATTTAGTTTAAGAGAGAGATTATTTACCTTATTATTATTAGAAATTTGAATTCACCATAATTCAATAGTTACCCAAAATCATTCTAAAGGAAAAATAAGGTGGTTTAATATTTTTATTTTATTTTTACTTTACCCCAAAAGAACAACTGCTTTAAGCAAAACTAAGGTACATTTCTATTGATTATTAACATAAAGATATAATATACATGGCAACTTGAATTAAAACTAATGTTCAAAACATAATAATTACTACTATTTAATATAAACTAATGTATAATTTTACACTATTCCGATTTTGCTCATTTGAGGATACTTCATTACTATCATGTTGCTCAGAGTATTTAACCTGTAAAGTATAATGTTTCTTTGATATTAATTTAGTGGGACTCACAATCTAAAAAACAGGTCATGCATGTCTCACTTTGTTGATTTCTCTCAAGGATCTCTGCAAAGGTCAAAAATCTGGGGAGGGGGAGGATTGTTAAAACCTTTCATCAATTACAGATGAATTTCTACAGCTAAAAGCAACATATTGAGGAAACAGAGAGAAAGGATAGGGAAGTTTTATGTTGCTATTATTGTGATTCAAAAGAAAGTTCCATTCAGATAAGTTTAACAGACATATTCAAAACATTACACCCTAAAACAGCAGAGTATAAAAATATAAATACAAATTTATAATTTATATAAATATATAAATACAAATTTATAATTTATATAAATATATAAATATAAATATGTAATTTATATAAATATAAAAATATAGATTTATAATTTATATAAATATATAATTATAATATAATTACATATAATATAATTATAATAATATAATATTATAATAATAATATAATAATAACATAATATATATAAATATATATAACTATAAATGAGTTAACCAAGAAATCAAAGAAGAAATAAAAAATTACATGGAAAAAAAATGAAAGTGAAAACACAATGACTGAAAGCCTTTTGGTTGCAGCAAAAGCAGTTCTATCATGGGAGATTATAGTAATATAGACCTATCACAAGAAGCAAGACAAATCTTAAGTACAAAACATAACGTTACACCTAAAGGACCTAGAAAAAGAAGAACAAACAAAATCCAACCCAGCAAACGGAAGGAAATAATAAAGATTAGAGCAAAAAGAAATGATACAGGAATTAAACAACAACAAAACAAAAACAAAATTAGTAGAACAGATCCATGAAACCAGGAGCTGGTTCTTTGGAAAAATCAACAAAATTAGTAAACTTCTAGCCAGACTCATCAAGAGAAAAAAAAAGAGAGAGAGAGAGAGAGAGAACCCAAATAAACAAAAGCACTAATGAAAGATAAGAAATAACAACCAACACTACAGAAATACAAACAATTATAATAGAATTTTATGCAAAACAATATGCCAACAAATTGGACAACTTAGAAGAAATAGATAAATTTCTAAAAACATATAATCTCCCAAAACGAAAGCAAGAAGTAAAAATTTGAACAAACCAATTATCAGCAATGGAACTGAATCAGTAATAAACTCCCAAAAAACAAAAGTCCAGGACCAGACAACTTTACAGGCAACTCTACCAAACATTTAAAGAAAAGTTAATACCTATTCTTTTAAAACTATTTCAAAAAATAAAACAGGAAAGAAATTTTCAAGTTCATTCTATAAGGCCAGTATAATAACCCCAATACCAAAAGCAGATAAAGATACTACTGAAAAAGAGGACTATAGGCTAGAATCTCTCATGAATATAGTTGCAAAAATCCTCAGCAAAATATTAGCAAACTGAATCCAACAATACATTAAAAATATCATACACCATAATCAAGTGGGATTTCTTGCCATGATACAGAACAGTCAATATTTACAAAACAATCAATGTGATACATCAAGAAGAGAAAGGTTTAAAACCATATGATCATTTCAATAGCTGTAGAAAAAGCATTTGACAAAGTACAATATCAATACATGATAAAAAATTAAAAAACCTCTGCCAAATAGGTCTAGAAGGAACATATCTCAACATAATAAATGCCTTATGTGAAAAACCCACAGCCAACAACATATTCAGTGGTGAAAAACTGAGAGTTTTTCCCCCAAGGCCAGGAACAGACAGGGATGTCCACTCTCACCACTTTTATTCAACATAGTACAGGAAGTCCTAGCCACAGCAATCAGAAAAGAGAAAGGAATAAAAGGCATCAAAACTGGTAAAGAAGTAAAATTTCATGATATGCAAATGACATGAGAGTGTATATAGAAAACCCTAAGGACTCCACAAGGAAAACAAAACAAAACAAAAAAAAACCTTCTAGACCTGATAGTGAATTCAGTCAAGTCACAGGATACGAAATCAATGTATAGAAATCTGTTGCATTTCTATATACTAATAATGAAGTAGCAGAAGGAGAAATTAAGAAAGCAGTCCCATTTACAGTTGCACTCAGCATAATAACATAACTGGGAACAAATTTAACAAAAGAGATGAAAACCTGTACTCTGACAGCTATAGCACACTAATGAAAGAATTGAAGATGGAACAAAGAAATGAAACAATATTCCATGCTCGTGGATTGGAAGAACAAATATTGATAAAATATCTACTCTATTCAAAACAATCTACAGATTTAATCAATCTCTCTCAAAATACCAACAGCATATTTTTACAGAACTAAAATAAACAATCCTAAAATTTACATGGAACACAAAAGGCCTTGAATAACCAAAACAATCTTGAAAAAGAAAAACAAAACTGGAAGTATCACAATTCCAGACTTCAAGTTATATTACAAAACATTAGTAATGAAAGCAGTACGGTATTGACATAAAAACAGATACATGGATTAGTAGAATAGAATAGAAAACCCAGAAATAAACACTTGATTAAATGGTCAATTGATCTTAGACAAAAGAAGAATGAATATAAGAGAAAAACAGTCTTTTCAACCAACAGTGTTAGGGAAACTAGAGAGCTACATACAAAAGAATGAAAGTGGACCACTTTCGTACACCATACACAAAAATAAATTCAAAACGGATTAAAGACCTAAATGTGAGACCTGAAGCTGTGAACATCCTTGAAGAGAGCACAGGCAATAATTTCTCTGACATAAGCCAAAGCAACATTTTTCTAGTTATGTCTCCTAAGGCAAGGAAAGTGAAAGGAAAAAATAAACTATTGGGACTACATCAAAATAAGAAGTTTCTGCACAGCAAAGGAAACAATACATCAAACTTAAAAGCAACCTTCTGAAGGGGAGAAGATATTTGCAAATGACATATCTGATAAGGGGTTAGTACTCAAAATACATAAAAAAAAAAAACCCTGATACAACTCAATGCCCTGAAAACAAAAAATCTTATTAAAATAGGTAGAAGACATGAACAGACATTTCTCCGAAGAAGACAACCAGATGACCAACAGACACATGAAAAAATGTTCATCAGCCATCATCAAGGAAATGCAAATCAAAGCTACAATGAGCTATCACCTCACCGGTGTCAGAATGGCTAAAATTAGCAACAAAAGAAATAACAGGTGTTGGAGAGAATGTGGAGAAATGGAACCCTCTTGCACTGTTGGTGGGAATGCTAATTAGTGAAGCCACTCTGAAACACAGTATGAAGGTTCCACAAAAAATTAAAAATAGAACTACTCTATCACCCAGTAATCACACTACTGGTTATTTAACCAAAGAATATAAAAATACTAATTTAAAGAGATACATGCACCCCTATGTTTACTGCAGCCAAACTATCATTTACAACAGCCAAACTATGAAAGCAGCCCAAGTGTCTATCAATAGATGAATGGATAAAGAAGTGGTGTGTGTGTGTGTGTGTGTGTGTGTGTGTGTGTGTGTGTATGAAATGGAATATTATTCAGACATAAAAATGAAATCTTGCCATTTGTGACAACATAGAATTGAGAGTATAATGCCAAGTAAAATAAGTCAATCAGAAAAGACAAATACCATATGATCTGACTCACATATAGAATTTAATAAACAAATGAGCAAAGGGAAAAGAGAGAGATAAATGAAGAAACAGACTCAACTATAGAGAACAAACTGACAGTTACCAGAGGGAGGTGAAGGGGGGTGGGTGAAATAGATAATGGGGATTAAAAAGTACACTTATCATAATGAAAATAAATACAATTTTTAAGATGTCAAAACCAAAAAAAAAAAAGGTCCATATGTACATAGTAATGCAAGACCACAAACCTACACATTCTTCTTATGTTTTAAGCACAGTAAGAGTTGTTCTTGCAAAACATGTAAGTTAACAACCACTTCACTAAAACAGAATCACTATTTTACTCCAAAATAAATCATCAGCACAATGACTAATGCTCCTTATGCCCAATATGAATGCTTTAGAATTGGTTGAGTTTCTGTTATTTTCCTTTCATTAAGTATTTATTAGTAGCCAATCAATTTGTTCGTATAGTTTATATAATTTCCAGATATATAAGAAGTCATTAAAATGACTTACCTTCTCAACCTATCTTGAAATTTTATGTCCTTACTGATGTATGATCCAATTTCAAGAACGAGTCCAGTAGATATGTTTTATTTCAATGAAAGATGCTCTATATGGTATGCAAACTGAACTTACGAGACCAAATACTGTTATTACTAAATCTACTTTCTTTGTATCTACTTGAGTAGCTGACCAGGTGTGCTTGTGGACATAATTCAAATTCAGAATGATCGCAGTGTGTAACATATTTTTTTGTCATAAAAGATGGAAATGCTGTCATAATATTTATAGTGAAGGGGCACCTGGGTGGCTCAGTGGGTTAAAGCCTCTGCCTTCGGCTCAGGTCATGATCCCAGGGTCTAAGATCGAGCCCCGCATCAGGCTCTCCGCTCAGCAGGAAGCCTGCTTCCTCCTCTCTCTCTTTGCCTGCCTCTCTGTCTACTTGTGATCTCTCTCTGTCAAATAAATAGAATCTAAAAATACAAATCATCTTTTTAAAAAAGGTAATAATAATTAGTGAATACGGGGATTACCATCAAGAATAGTGCATTGTGAATATTTTATAAGGGCAAACCAGAAATTTTAATATATTTGTATTATGGGCTGAATTATGTGCCCTCAAAATTCTTATGTTGAAATCCTGGGGGTGCCTGGATGGCTTAGTCTATTAAGCATCTGACTCTTGGTTTCCATTCAGGTCATGATCTCATGGGTCATATTTGAGCCCTGCACCTGGCTCCGTGCTCAGCAGGGAATCTGTTTGAAATTCTCTCCCTGCAATGCTCCCCACACTCTGCTCGCACTCTCTCTCTCTCTCTCTCTCTCTTTCAAATAAGTAAATAAATTTAAATGAAGGAAGGAAAGAAGGCAGGCAAGCCAGCTTTCATTAAATCTGAATGTGATGATATTTGGAGAGAATGTCTTTAAAAAGGTAATTAGATTAAAATGAATCCATTAGGATGAGCCCTAATCCATTGTGACTGGTGTCCTTATAAGAATAGATTAGGGCAGAGAGATCCTCAGAGGAAAGATTATGTGCAGACTCAGAGAAAAATGGCCACCTACAAGCTGAGGGGAAAAGCCCTCACAGAAAAGTAACCCTACAAGTAACACCTTGATCTTGGACATCTGGCCTCCAGAATCATAAGGAAAAAAACAAAAAACAAAAAACCTGTTGTGTAATCCCAGTCTGTTCTTTTCTGTTATAACAACCCTAAAGAACTGATAGAATTTTACTTTCTAGAGTTAGAGTATGCCTCTACTTCAACATGTGACAAGAGGTAAATTTTATCCTCAGTGATGTCCCATTTCCCATGTAATAATCATCTTTCTCTTTCATGGGCTTCTTGCATAAAAAAATTGCAAGGATGTTCCCAGGATATAAGGGCATGTCTATCCATGGACACAGCTTCTTGCTCTTTAAATGTATTCTCAAAGTGATCCATTTCTGACCTAAGAAACAGTCTATCACAAGGACTCTAATTACTGAGAACAGCTTGGCCTTATCTGCATTTGAGGGTATTTCTCTGCAAAAAGCAAATAATACTTTTTTTGAATAAAGCAAAACTTTTGTGTTATTTGTTTTGTTAGTATTGAGCAGGTGCCATCTTCATTCATTGTTAGTGGTAGCATGAATTTGGAAAGCAATTTGCCAGCAGGTATCAAATACTTAAAAATAGTTGCCCCTTTTCACCCACTTATTTCTCTCAAAAGGACATATCAACAGATCCTGGCAAACATTTATGAATTGATAATCCACTTTACCACTATTTATATTAACTCTTCTCCTTTGAAAAAGGAAGCAAGTTATGTATCTTCTAACAGATTAGAGCAACTGAGTTTCTCCCCTAGATAAGGAACTTTTGTGCTTTTATTTGCAACCATGTTTTCAGTGGCATGAGAATATAAAGTGAATTTTATAGTTTTAAGTGACCAGATGAGGATACAATAGGATTCCATCGTGTAAAACTCCCCACAAACAGGAATTCTCTTTACTCTGCCAACCTCCTTTCTCTCTCCCACTCTACACATGAAGAATAGCCTTTATAAATTAATAAAACACTCAGAATTCCAAGAAGCAGACATGACTCATGAGGGTATCTCAGTGGAGTCCTCCATCATCTCAGGAGGAGCAGGGAGAAAGAGGTTTCCACAGTAATAATCTGTTAGTACAACCTGGTAACTACTTCAGTATTCAAGTGACCTGCCTCCTCTATTATATCCAAAATAATTAAAACTGATGAAATTCAATTCAAACTTTCCTTTCTCATTTGGAGGATCAAGAGGTAGTCTCTTTTTGTTCCTTAACAGAGGCATCACAAAGTATCTCATAACATGACATAAATATTTTTTTAAAGTTCTATACTTTGTTATGTCTACTTGTTACAATGTATCTATGTCATTTTATTGAAACAGTCTGAACCTTGTTGTACAATTATTACCAAAGAGTTTAGCAAATTCATATTTTAAGAAATGAAGAAACATTGTAAATGCCCCATGGTTATAAATGCCAATTCACCTTGTTTTTTTAAAAGACATTTTTAATTAATTGACAGAGATCACAAGTAGGCAGAGAGGCAGGCAGAGAGAGAGAGGGGGAAGCAGGCTCCCTGCTGAGCAGAGAGCCCGGTGAGGGGCTTGATACCAGGAACCTGAGATCATGACCTGAGCTGAAGGCAGAGGCTTTAACCCACTGAGCCACCCAGGCGCCCCACCAATTCACCTTGTTGAGGCAAGATTGTCACCGGGGTGCCTGGAACATTCCATCACTTAGTGATTTCTATGAACCATGAGCAGACACATATGGCATCTTTTTGGTGTAGTATGTACACAGAAAAACATGGGAAATATATGTGAAAATATTATTGGTGGTTATCTCTAAGTGGTGATTTTCTTCTCTATATTTTTCTGTATTTTCTATTTTTTTCTACAATTGCCATATATCTCCCTAACAAACAAAATCAATGTTTTATTCCAGAGACACACCGTGTTAATCTCCTATCCTACTAATTCTGCAGACAGGTGAAATGGGTTGGGCCCACTTGGTAAGTCAGCAATATGTCCATATATGCATTAAGGACTGCTTTCCCTGGGCCACAGTGCTCTGAATGTCATATGTTGCCAATACTTAGGGGCATTCCCTAAGCTAGGTACCTTAAATCACCATGTACTTCTTAGCCCTCAAATAATCACTGAAACACTTGAAGGTTGACTTTCATCCCACCTTCGCAGAGAACTTCTTTATAAAATTTTATTTCTGAAATTTAGACTCTTTGGAACTGGTACAATATTGATACTTGCATTCCTTTCAGGAAATTAGACCCCTTTAAGAATTATTTCATTTTTTTTTAAGATTTTATTTATTTGACAGATGGATCACAAGTAGGCAGAGAGAGAGGAAGGGAAGCAGGCTCCCAGCTGAGCAGAGAGCCCAATGTGGGGCTCGATCCCAGGACCCTGGGATCATGACCCGAGCCCAGAGGCTTTACCCCTCTGAGCCACCCAGGCGCCCCAAGAATTATTTCAGTTCTTAAACAATAGTATATTAGCCATAGGGCAAGTTCCTTTTGACACCGTGGATATAGGATATCTTGGGGTGAGGGTTGTAGGATTCAGGCAATAGTTCCATCATTTATCAACCTGTATTCTTGGGCAAATCATATCCTCACTGTGGCTGATGACTGAGTAATCTCCGTGGATACTCTCAAGTTTAACAGCTAACTAAGGCTACCCACCTGAATGAACATATGGACCTGTAAGGTAAACTGTTCTTTAAATGCATAACTAGTTCTGTTTGGGCACTGAAATATTTGGTTGGAAGCAGCCAGTAACAAGTAGGGTGCCAAATTATACTTTTAAATGTGATTTAGGCACTCTGATAGAGGTCTTGAGGGCAATTATTTTAAAATAAATAAATAAAAAGATTCTAGGGTGTTATAACCTTAACATACTTTTGAGTTGTAGGAACATGTGAATCTGACAATCCTCAAGAAGGGTTAATCATAATATTCTTTCCCTGTCCTATTCATGATAGCACTTTGTAAACGCCCAATTTTCAAAACTTCAGACTTTGTAGCAACAGAAAACAAATAGTGGAATTAATGTGCAGCAAGAGCAGCACTGTCATTACGCTGGCTTGGCACATCATTATTCGGAACATAGCATTAGCACCTTGCAAGGAGACAGGAGAGAGGAAGCAGGTCCCTCATTATTTCTGAGAGCAGGACTTGAGCACCAGTTTGGAGATTTGAATGCTCCATTATCATCAGTCTGTGGCTGGCATTTATGGATCTGTCACCCCACTGGATCATCAACTAATTACATTAATAATCAGATCTCATTTCCCTTTGTCTTTTTAATTTTAACCACAGAGTTTTGTCCATGAAGGTCACTTGTTTTATGGTACTGCTAACAGAGACACATCATCATTAATACTTTAGCTAAAATATTTCTGTGGAGCTGAAGGGCTGGTTCCTTGTGAATTTTAATCCATGTTTTTTAAGAAAGAGGAGATCGGGGTCCTAAATTCCAGTTTTGTCAGAAACTCTCTGGCTTTGGGCAAATCACTTAACCTGTCTAACCTCACTTTCTTCATTGTAGAATTCACTCATTTTTGAGTATTTATAGTTCTATACCTAAACTTTCTTCTAGGAAGAAGAACGGTAAGTGGAAATTTTATGTAGCATCCAGAAGCTACAATTTATTAATCTCCCTGTTTAAAAGATTTTATCCTCATCCAATTCATCTTCCATTCAATTGTGAATTATTATTCCAAGAGAAAATTCTGTTAGGTCCTTTTCCCACTAACACCCTAAAAGAGATTCCCCATCACTCCAGACAATAAGTAAACTTCTTGTTTTGGTATTTCAGGAAGTAAATAGTTCCTATCTTGCTCAGCAGTCTCCTCTCCCACCATTAACCTATATCACGCTTCCACTCCTAAAAATCAAACAAACAAATAACATAACAACAAAAAACCACTTGCTTCTCCCTGAGTATACCATGTGCACTTTCACGTCTATGTTTTTCATGCTCTGTTCCTTGTTCTTTGAATACTCTTTTCTTATTTCTCCTCCTAACTAAGAACCTAACTCAGGATAAGTCCTTCAGAGCTCAGCTTACCCCATCCGCCTTTCCTTCCTTCTCTTGGGCGAAGTTATATGCCCCTAAAAGGTTGTATCTCATATGTTTTGCATATGTCTTATATCCCTGGACTGTAATTATTGCTTTCAAGGCATATCTGTTTCAAAACACTGGCCAGTTCCCAAAGAGAAGGGACTTTTTTTTTTCCCTCTTTTTCTAGCACTTAGCATGATGCCTGACACATAATGGTCACTTAGTAAACATTTATTGAATGAATGGATAGAAAATATGTACATGCAAAAAACATATCCAAAATATAGTCTACTCCTTGTTATCTCACAACAGAAAACCAAACATGCTAGTCTAATAACCTAATCAGCCATAACATGTTAGAGATGGTGACTTTCACTAAACTTTTCCTTATCTTTAAAATTACTTCTTTTCAAAACCTTAATTTGAAAACAAAAAAAAATCAATATAGCTTCATAAAGCACCATTTATATCCCCTTTCCAACAACCAGTCACTTCCACTTCATAGCACACCAGACAGATGAGTTTATTTCTTAACTAGATAATAGCCAGCTAATTTTACGCACACTTTTTCCAAATAATCAGTACATACTTTCTCCTATCCTCTGGGTTGAAAGGCAGAAATTCAGAGAATCAATTTTCCAGTCATCTTCTAAAAATACTTTTTAAATTGAGCATCCATGTGAGTATAGTCTGGGCACCACCAAGTAGTTTTATAAATACACACCCTGCCATATACAAGCTCACATTGTGAAACAGACATGCGCTCCTTGCTATCCTATATTATATTAAGAGCCCTGGAACTGAATGGAGGAACTAGACACATCCTTATCTCTGAGTTTCAGATTGTCTATAAAATGAGATGACCAAAATTGATTTTTTTTTTAAATTTTTAGTGTAGAATTCTTATTTGGGAGGAGAAAAAAAATAAAAACATGAACTTCTGATACCACTTTTGTCTAATATATCCCCAGCACACATACAAACACACACATTTGTGTTTACACACACACAGGTAGTTGCATCGTTGTCAAAGAATAAATATATCTCCCAAAGATAAATATATAATTTTGGAAACATGTCAATATTTTACAGTAACTTTAAAGAAAAGTTTTACTATTTATTGTAAAATGTTTTGTAATAAATGAAATTCATAAATTGTACCTATCTACAAAGAGAATTAGAGCACTATTGGAGGACAAAAAGAAAAAAAAAACAATAAAATACTGTTCAACACAATTAGTGAAAAGGGGTTTGTACAGCAGACATTGTCTAAAATCCCATCTGCATAATAGAAGGAAGAGGCTAGAAAAGATTGGATAAAGAAGATATTCCAAAGGCAGAAATACAGGCTAGATGTGATTCATCAGTAAAAGGCAATGGTGAGATTAGAAGAAGATTAAAGCAAGTAGATCAGAAATGACCATTATCAAGTAGTTGCATAGTTGAAGTGTTACATGAGGTTCCTTTGGCAATCCAGGGACAAACAACATACCCTGTTAACACAAGTCTAAAACACCAAACATGCTGCTTTAGGCACAGTATATTTTCAACAAGTGTTAGTTTCCTTCCACTGAATTAGGTTAAAACTTACAAAGTTGAACTTCAAGCTTACTGAAATTTTAGATTTTTCAAAAGGACTATTCCCTCTGACCAATAATATTTTATGATTCCCTTTTACTAAAGCACAACTTCCTTTATTATCTCCCAGCTAACTTCTAATCTTTGTCAGATCTTGACTCAGATATCCTTCTCCACAAATATTCCCTGACCACAATAGTTGCTTGGATTCTTTCTCTAGAAATTTTCCTAATAACCTGCACTTTCCCGTCACAGTGCCTGTGTGTATGTGTGTGAACAGTAAAGAGTAAACACATGCTGGATGTAATAAGATGTACTGTCATATATATATATATATCTTAAAGCCATCATTGAGGGTATAATTGAAAAGGCAGATAACATCTTCTAAAAATTCCTAACCCCTTCAAGTCACTGCTGGGAGTGCTCAGATTTATAGCCCATTGACTGAAGGACCACATTTGAATCTTGCAAAGATTATTGAAAAACATGGACCTTTCAAGACTGAGGTAAGTTACAAATTTATTAATTGTAGCAAATGGAAACAATTTTTTAAACCTTTCATTTAAAAGAGAATAGAATCTGGGCTGAGAGAATTTGAGGGGCTTTGAGAAGTTGAGGAACTTGTTCAGGCTTAGACAGGTAATTAGGAGAAAAACTAAAACTAGACCCCTCCGTTCAGAACTACTTGCCCAGTACATCCTGACTTTGAGGAATAATAGTAGTAAACATAAATAGCTCTGAGGTTTCATGTGTAGAATGAAAGAAGGAGAGGAAAGATTGCTGCAGGAGTCTTAACTTGCTTAATTGCACTATCCTATCAGGACTTCTGAGCTATTATCATAAGAATGCATCGTTTAAAAAATAATTCTCGATTTGAAATCTAAATGCTATATTGAGTACTCAGAAATCCTCAAAATTAAAGGTCATTTTATTCTTTTGCAGGTAGTGAGCCTGCTTCCTCTGAACTTGCCTAGTTTAATGCTATTCTTCTGGTAAGTAATTTATAAATATCTGTTGACAGACTTAAATAGTATTTGTTTCAAGATATCTGAATAGACAAGCACAAAATATGACATCGTGTAATTTAAATACATGAAGGTAAGCAACCAAATTGCCATGAAATTTATGATTACACCTTTAAATTTATATTCAACTATTTTGTTTCAGTTCTTCCTAGGTTATCAGAGATGATTATCATTATTTTAAAATAAAAGGAACAATACTGAAAGCATTCGTCCATTCAATAGCAATTCTTAAATGTTATTTCTAATAGCAGGATTGTTTATTTCAGATTCTGCTCATATGTCATATTATTAAATGCTATTTTCTTGCCCATTACAGGAGACATACATTTTATACATATTTTGGTTTCTTAAGTAAGCATATTGTACAATATAATTAGAAATTGTCAATTCCTCTCTTGCATAATATCTGAGCTAATAATTTGACCTAGAAAAGCAAAATCTTTTCATTAAACTTCTCCTTTCAACAAAAGCTTTGTTAGTCTACTAAGTCATTATAAGTAATGATTTATATGCTAGGGTACACTGTTCTTCCGGGTGAACTAACAAATTGAAATGTAATGTGAAACAATGACACTGGGAATATTGAGGAATAGCTACTGATATGGGAAGGAATCCATAATTAAACCAAGATGTACCTTTTAATTATAGTTTTATCAAACTGATAATATAGAATAAAATAGAGTTTGAAAGAGTCGAAGGAAACTATAATTGAGAACAAAAGAAAGCCATGTCCTACCCCTTGTTTATACCCTACCTTTTGCTCTAGGACTCTCCTCTCACCTTCCATACCTACAAAGTCTCATTTCATTATATCTTGCCAAGAATTAGGAAGCAATTAAGTTATTTTTCACCATGTTCATCTCAAACTAAGGTAATTATTCATGTATTTTTTTCCATCCCTGCTTCCTGCTTTTTTTTTTTCTTAAACTTGGTTTGCTCAAGAGTAAAATGAGCCACAGTACTTATCAGCTCAATGCATACACAATTGATACCAAAGGCAACTGACAGCAACTGAAGCCAGAGGTTAGCTGCAAATCCATTAGTGATTTTAAGCGGGGTGCGGGGGGGTGCTTTTGGTGAGTTTGTGATAAAGCTGAATAACTACAGAAGGCACAAAATAAGACAATGTAATTTGAATTAATATGTCATCAGACAGATTCACAGAAAGCTTTAAAGAGTGCAAAAGTTTCCCTATAAGGTAATCAAAGCATATTTGCTGTTCATATGTCTAAAAGTAAAATTTCTTATACTTTGACACATAATGCATGTAGTTTAAAGGTCATATTCTAAAAATAGCTGTGCAGAGCAAGAAACTAACGTGTTTTAAAAATAGTCTTGCCGACTTTGAAGCACTCTTATATCAAAAAGATTTTTAGAAATTAAAGAATATATTGTAGAAAAATGTTAAAGTGTATACTGTCAGAAAATTTAGGGGTGTAATTTTCATGTGAGCTCACAAACTTTTCGTGATTTTTTTGGTGTTAATAAATTTTCAACCATAGTACTCACAATTTATATTTAAAGAAAAAAAAATTTAACATCTAATCTCACATTCTAGAATTACAAATCATTGTACTGTTTGTTCCTCTTTTACATTTCCTGCTGAACTTATAGTGAACTTTCATAAGGGGACTCTCAAGTCATCATGACACCTCTCTTATTTTTATGAACTTACTTGGGATTTTTATGACCTTACTTGGGATTTTTAAAAAGAATTCCAGTATAGTTAACATACAGTGTTACATTAGTTTCAGGTGTACAATACAGTGATTCAACAATTCTATACATTACTCAGTGCTCATCATTGTAAGTATACTCTTAATCCCCATCACTTATTTTACCCATCCTCCCATCCACCTTCTTTCTGGTAACTACCAGTCTATTCTCTATCATTAAGAGTTCATTTCTTGGTTTGTCCCCTTTTATCTTTGTTTGTTTGTTTTGTTTGTTAATTTCCACATACGAATGAAATCAAATGGTATTTGTCTTTCTCTGACTTATTTCTCTTAGCATTATACTCTCTAGATCCATCATGCTGCAAATGGCAAGATTTTACTTTTTTGTGCTTGATATATATATCATTTCATATATATTTCATATACATATGAAATATATATGAAATATATATATTTTATATATGAACATATACGAAATATATATATGAAATATATATATGTGCAATATATATTTATGTATGAATATATATGAAAGCCACATTTCATATAGATATGAAATGACACCACAAAAAGATGTTTATATATAATATACATAGATAATGGAATATTATTATGTGTATATATATATATAATTTCTACTATGTATCATTTTATATATAATTTCATAGATCTATTATATAATATTAGGTATGTTTATATAATAGATATATAGATAGATTATATATAACCTTTTCTTTATTCATTCATCTATTATGAAAACTAGGATTGCTTCCATAATTTGGCTATTATAAATATTGCTGCAATAAACAAAAGGCCCATATATCTATTTGAAGTGGTGTTTTCATATTCTTTGAGTCAATCCCAGTATTGGAATTACTGGATCATAGGGTGGTTCTATTTTTAAGTTTTTGAGACTCCTCCATAAGGTTTTCAATGGTGACTGCACCACTTTTCATTCCCATCAACAGTACAGGAGGGTTCCTTCTTCTCTGCATCCTTGCCAATATTTCTTGTTCCTTGTGTTTTTGATTTTAGTCATTCTCATGTGTGAGGAGATAATTCTCATGGTGGTTTTTTTTTTGGATTTCCCTTATGATTATATATATATATATATATTATATAATATATATTATATAATTAAATTATTAAATATTTATTTATTTATTTAAAAATACATATCTATCACATATCTATAGTAATATGGAATATAATAAAATGGTAGTTCAAGAAAACATTTTCTATCATTCCTGAAAATATATTTTTTAAAGATTTTATTTATTTATTTATTTGACAGAGATCACAAGTAGGCAGGGAAGCAGGCAGAGTTGGGGGGGGGGGGAAGCAGGTTCCCACTGAGCAGAGATCCCAATGCAGGGCTTGATCCCAGGACCCTGAGATCATGACCTGAGCCAAAGGTAGAGGCTTAACCCACTGAACCACCCAGGTGCCCCTAAATGATTATTATTTAATTTTAAAATAAAATTATTTCATTTTTTAAAATATTAAATAATTAAATAATTGGGTAAAGTAGGATATTCACATAATCTCTCCAAAAAGAATTATAAGTTACAAAGGGAAGGATAGTAATTTTATAGTGGGAAGATACAACACACATTATCTTAATCAAATATATCCTGAGAGATAAAATTTATCTTGTACCCCCTGATATGATAGACTGACAAGTGCACAACATCACTTCTGTGATGCTGAAAAAATTGCAAAACTTCGATCTAATCATGCGAAAAAGACTACATAAACCCAGGATGACAGGCATTCTTGAGAGCAACTGACCAGTACTCATCAAATGTTTCAAGGTCATGAGAGATAGGGAAAGACTTAAACAACTGTTATTGATTAGCAGAAACTAAGAAAACAGCCACTGAATGCAATTTAGGATCCCAGGCTGGATTCTAGAACAGGAAAAATATATTTGGAAAAACTGCATAGTCAATATTACTGTACTAATGTTAATCATACAATTATACAAAAAAAAAAAAAAGTATGATAGTCGTAAGAATGACCTTGACTATTTTTATGACTATTAACATGAGGGGAAACTGGATGATGGGTATCCATAAACTCTTTACATCATCTTTTGCAATATTTCTAGTGATATAAAATTATTTCAAAAAATGTTAAAGCTATTTTAACAGAGCTTCAGGTAGGTAATGACATAAATGAAGCCAATACATTCTAAAACTTTCTTTACAGCTGCTAAATTATTCCAGCGGAACCATTTTACTGAATTATACAATTACTCACTGTCTTAGATCTTTTTCACTCAAATAAATTGATCATATATTACTCCTCCTTATTTCATTATCAATAATATGAATGAAACTAGTTGCTTAAGCCTATGTTTTCCAGAATCAACATTTATCTATCCTCCAAATTATCTTTTCAGTGTATTATTTCATCAAATTCATGCAAGTATTTATTGATTGCTACAGTGTGCCTTGTACTCAAGAAGATAGATGATTACAAAGAATCTACCTGCATAGTTAACAAATCTAGAAAAAGTTTATGTAATTTATATCTTACATACCCACTATAATCTAATATGTAAATTAAAATTACTTGAAATGTATTGATACATTTCCATGCATTTAATGATTACATTCTTGGTTTAAAAATGGTTACCATCATGGATAAAAGATCAGGAATCTCAGGAGTTTAGAGAGAGAGATTGAAACCAGAAACAAGACTCTTAACTGTAAAGAACAAACAGATGGTTACTAGTGGGGAGATGGGGGAGGGGTAGGGGTGAAATAGACGAAGGGGATTAAGAGCATACTAATCTTGATGAGCACTGAGTAATAAATGGAATTGTTGAATCACTATATTGTACATCTGAAATGAATATAGCACTGTACATTAACTACACTGCATTTAAAATTTTAAAAAAGAACCTAAGGAGTTTTGACATCATTAGATTTATATATAATGGTGTGAGGTTATATAGGCAGCAGGGATAAAATAAGTTGCTATATAATGACAATTTGTAAAATTTGAAATTTCTGTTAGAGAATGTGAGAGGCACAATAGAATGTTGAAGGCACAAAAGCACAGCAAAATCCCTGGCTGGGGGTAGCAGTACCATTTGAACAGTAATTCTCGTTCCTATCTAAAAATAATTTTATTAACTTTGTATTTTTAATCACAAATTTTCTATTTTCTCCATATTTTACTAAAATAAATGTAATAAAAATATTTCATTTGAAAAAGAAGCACAAACACTTGCTGTATAATGATGACACTATCAGTAGTAAATAATTGGGTGGTAGAGAGTACCACTTACCCAAGCTTAAAATGTTTATTTGTTAGGTTCCAGGTTAAAGTCCAAATTTGCTTATGAAATTTGGAATTATGCTGTTGATGTATAATAACTGACATGTTAGGCTGCTCTCAAGTTGAACCTAGTGCATTTTGCCTTTTCTGTATCATGGGTAAACAACTAAAGATGATGGCAAATGAACATTTATAAATAATTACACATATCTAAGATTATTTCAACTTGGTAAAAAAGAGTCAAAACGTTTACTAAAATTTAATTGATATATTTAGTTTACTCTGTTAATTTACCTTTCATTTTCTCTCCTAAACACAAATTTTGTAAAGAAAGGACAGAGTTAAATAAGATTCCGGGAGCGGGGGGGTGGGGGGGAAGTTAGGAAAAGGAGATTGAAACAGTATCAGGGAAAAGGGACTTGGGACACCTAACAAGGTGAATAAGAAAAAAGAAGATAAAATAATTGTACCACAACAGGTCAAAGACCTGGGAAAGGATAAAGCTCCAAAGGAGATCAAATAAAGTAGCAAACATGAAATCTGAGTGATGTATGTATCTTATAATTAGCAGAAATTCATAATACCAAGTACAAATAACCATGAAATTACAATTTTTCTAATTTTTTCCCTTTGATTCTTTTAATAATATCACAATATACAGAGGACTAGTACCTGGCAATATTTTATCTTATTAAAAGTCATGCCATAAAAATAATAATGTGAAAAATAGTTATTACATTAAGGAGCAGTAACAGGTTTTTATTTTAACTCCACAGACACAAAATAGAATATTAATTTTATACAATAGGAAAAACAGTTAAAAGGGGAGAGGGAAAAATAAAAGACCAAATAACTACTGGGTAAGCACCATGTGGTTTATAACATTTTATTTTATTTTTTAAAAGATTTTATGTATATATTTGAGAGAGAGAGAGAGAAAGAGCAAAAGCAAGGAGGAGGGGCAGAGGGAGAAACAGACTCCCAGGTCAGCAGGGAGCTTGGCAGGGCTCCATCCCAGGACCCCAGGACCTGAGCTGAAGGCAGATGCTTAACCAACTGAGACACCCAACACCCCAGTTTATAACACTTTAAAACATGTATAAAATTTTAATATTTGGCCAAATGTGGTCAAATTTTAATGAAGTATTATTTCATTCACCTGAGGTTGACATGCAATAAACATGGGGAGACTCTTAACTCTAGGAAACAAACTGAGGGTTGGTGGAGAAGAGAGGGTGAGTGAATGGGGTAATCATTAAGGAGGGCAGGTGATAAAATGAGCACTGGTTGTTGTATGCAGCAGATGAATAACTGAACTCTATATCTGAAACTAATGATACACTATATGTTAACTATTGAATTTAAACAAAATAAGTTAAAAAATAAATAAACCTGGGGAGCATACTGGACATTCAGTGAGGTGAAGTTCACAAGATGCAAACAGACTCAAATAATAAATTGTGTGCTCCAGAATATTTCACCTTATTCATGGAATTGAAGCCTTTTAGTTCAAATTGGAATTTACAAAGACAAGTGAGAATTAAATTTAAGGTGAACAATCCATCGTGAACACTGAAATCTTTCTTTCAGCATTAATTCCGTGGATGAACTTCAGTGCTATTTTTGCCTTCAAACATGGAGTTTAAGCACTTGAGTAGATATTTTGTTTATATTTGTGGAATAACTAAGAGAACACAGATAATTTCTCAGTTCCAAAGGACCAAAGAAGTTCTTCTCAGGCCCAAATCTCTATCTGATCTATCCCCAGTTTTCCTCTAATTCTAATGCAGAACAGGGGTCTCTAGTTGGAATCCTGACTCTGTCCTTAGATTTAACTTAACGGAGTCTCAGGTTGCGCAATGTAAAAAGTGACTGATTTCATGGTTTTACCATGAATTTTTTTTTTTTTTAGAATGAGGAAAACATAAAGCATTTCATCAAATACCTACTATAATCATCACTATCAACCTTTAATTTGTTTTCTTACCCCTCCAAATCTCTTTCCTATAAACCCTAACTGAAGATGACATCTATCTGTTCCAGCAGTTGTTTTCTGCTCTGTTGTTCATTGTTCCTGTTTCTTTTAAATCGTAAAATCTGATTAAGGCTTTGCTGCCCACTGCAGGAGAAATGAGGATAAATCTTCTTCCTCCTTTCTGGATTTTTCAGTGACTTTATCTCTAGTGTTCCGTTGGTAATTCTGTAATTTATTACCTGAAGGACATCACTTACAAATATTCTCATTTTTTGAACATAATACTAGTTTAATACCTATAAAGGTAAGTTTGATTAACTATTATATCCATAACACCAAACTAAGGAAAACTACAATGGCTTAAACATTGGATATTAAGTTATCTTTGTTGTTAATTATAATTGCTATTTAGACATTCACTCAAAATGTTTGGCCTTCTAATTCAGTTATTGTATTTTCTTCTGTTTTCCTGCTATATTTGTTTACTAGATCTGTTCAAAATTTGTAATACCTCTCATCACTGTCTAGAATCATACCAAGTATGATAATATGTAACTTTCTTAACAAGTGCAGTATCTAGTTCAGTTTAAGCAGATCTTAGTGATTTGGGAGGAAGAGTGAGATTTAGTACCTACAATAAATTTATAAGGTGAACAGGAAAATGTAATAGGTGAATGTGTTAAGCTTTATTTTTAACAGTTCATAGTAGAATGCATTGGGAAGCTTTCCTAAAATTTTGTGCTGTAGTAAAATCTTATTAAAATATTTTCGGGGGGGCACCTCGGTGGCTCAGTGGGTTAAGCCTCTACCTTTGGCTCAGGTCATGATCTCAGGATCCTGGGATCAAGCCCTGCATTGGGATCTCTGCTCAGTGGGAACCTGCTTCTCCCCCACACCTCTGCCTGCTTCCCTGCCTACTTGTGATCTCTGTCAAATAAATAAATAAATAAAATCTTTAAAAAATATATTTTCAGGGATGATAGAAAATGTTTTCTTGAACTATCATTTTATTATATTCCATATTAATATAGATATGTGTATTCTCCAATGAAGTATAAAAGTTTTGTTGCTGTTGTTATACTAAAGTCTTCAGTTAATTGTATTAATTATAGTGGGATTGCACCTTAAAAAATAAGAAAATATACTGGTTGAAAAGTGTGTACCTATTTGGTCTATGAAAGATTTGTAAGATCATAGAATCATAGGTGTATTTTTTAAAACTAAAATGGACTTGAAAGATGATAAATTTATGGATTTTGTTTTGAACTTGTGCAATTAGAATAATGAACTTTAATTCCTTCCTAATGGCCTAGATGGAATCAATTGGTTATTTCAATATCAGGCCTAATCTTGTTTAGAATTTTAAGAGTCTCTTCTTTCCCATTAATGAGCTCTATCAAGCTAATTTGTAATGTTCTGAAAGCATATTTTTAAGAGCCTTGACATTCACCCTGTACCATCTTTCATCTTCCTTCTGCATTGTTTGCCATGAAGAAGAACCCATTTTTGTTCCTTTGTAATTCTACTTTGGTCAAGCTATCATTTAGATCTTCCTAACAATCTTTTTTTTTTTTAATTATGTTTCCTATACTGATAAGATTTTGTGTTTGTAGATCAGATACTATTTCAAAAATCTGGAATCTGTTTCTCACTTGATACAAGTTAGAAGCTATGAAATATCTAAATAACTGCCATGCTGCCATCTTCTGGTTATCTTGTAAGAATTTTATTTAATTCTTGCTTATAAGCTTTATTAAAAAAAAAAATCTTCTTATACTTTGAAATACTACCAAAATATCTGCATTAAATCAAAGAAAACAGCATAAATGATTAAATCCAACAAAATAACTATATCATCTTATGCATTTAAGTATGAAATCTGATGAGTCATCAATGACAGAAAAAGTTTTATGCTATGATTATTTACCTGGGAGACTGAAAATGTTTTTTAACTTTTTTCTATTATATTACTTTTTAAGTAATTTTTCTCACAGTTTTTCAGTGTGGCAGCAAAATGACCATCATTCTTTCAATGTCTGTGAAGCTTTCCCAAATATACAATTTTTGTTATTTTTAATTAGTGATGCTATTTGAATAGTGCTGAAGGTAGCACTGAACCATTTTGGCAACTTAACTGCCTTATTTTAAATTTAAAAATCTGCCAGCACCAGCCAAATGCCCATAAAAGAGTGTGAGGAACAAGTCAGAGTTTCATATTTTTAAGGGCTTTTGTGGTTTTGGTTTTTTTTAAGATTTTATTTATTTATTTGACAGAGAGATAGAGAGCACAAGTAGGCAGAGCGGCAGTTAGAGGGGAGGGAGAAACAGGCTCTTCTGGCTGATATAGGACTTGATCCCAGAACCCTGGGATCATGACCTGAGCTGAAGGCAGCCTCTTAACTGACTGAGCCACCCAGGTGCTTAAGGGCTTTTGTGTTTTAAGGTATCACTGAAATCTACAGTATTCTCTTTCTTATGTGTTAACCTAATCATTTTCAATGTTTTTTGTGAAATTCACTCCACTGACATTTTCATCTTAGTAGCCTTTGAAATAAAGGCAGAATCACTTATATATGAGACAAATTGATATTTCACACTGAACAATAATTTTAAAATGTAAGATAGTACATGCATCACTTCTAATTCAAATAAGGAACAGTAACTTCAAGTCCTGTGCTTTTTCAGCCAAGTATATAAGAGTATAAATCATAATAGCTCATTGAAAATCAAAATGCAAATGGCCCCAATAAATGTTTAGCAACAGAGAATTTTTTTTCAACTGTTTATTAAGTGCAATCCAAAATCTAAAGCAGCTGAGACAGGTGCTAATTTCATTCCTGTTATTAGTAATTAGTGATGAAATTTAATGGTGTTTGTAAGTAGCTCTCAAACATTTGCCATATTAAACAGAGTTTAAATATAAGAGGCCATTAAAATGTAGTTTTTAAGCTTAATAGACTTCAGCAAATAGGTATTTTGAATAATCAACACCTATGAGAGCACGTGCCAAGTTTAAATGGCAAAATTGGCCCATTCATCCACAATAGTGGGCACAGAGATGACCTTTTAACTGCTGGATACAATGTGTGTGTATGTGGATTGAGCCATACCCAGATGGTTGGGGACTATTTTGTTTACTAAACTGTAAGGGTCTGAAATTCCTGTTATTACTTCAGCATGACAAAACTATTTTTTAGTCTCTTATATTCATAAAAGTTGCTTTTATCATGCATTAATAGACAGGTATCAATTGAATGGATGTTCTCATCACTCCGTAGCTTTACTATATGTGACACAGGCATCTTTATTTATAAAATGTGCTGTTTGATCCATCTGACATTTTTATATAGTTTTTCTTTTTCCCTAATAGTGAAAAAGAGTATTTCTTAATACCCACAATGAAAACTAACACACTTGCCTGGCTCAAACCCATGGTTTGTATTTACTAGCAGCAATCTAACTGAACTAAATAAATATATTAAAACACCTGCATTCATCTGTGGATGAACATCTAGGTTCTTTCCACAGTTTGGCTATTGTAGACATTGTTGCTATAAACATTTGGGTGCACGTGCCCCTTCAGGGGGTAGGAGAAGAATAAATGAAACAAGATAGTATTGGGAGGGAGACAAACCATAAGTGACTCTTAATCTCACAAAACAAACTGAGGGTTGCAGGGGAGAGGGGCTTGGGAGGGGGGGTGAGGTTATGGACATTGGGGAGGGTATGCACTATGGTGAGTGCTGTGAAGTGTGTAAACCTGGCGATTCACAGACCTGTACCCCTGGGGATAAAAATATATTATATGTTTATAAAAAATTAAAAAATAAAACATAAAAAAACCCTGCAATATGTATACAGTATAATATAATCAGATAGATTGTCAGTATGCCTCTACTAAATCTCTTATATGCTTTTAAGAGTATCCTTATTAGAAAAATAAAATAAATTATTATACTCAAAAATTCATTCTTCTGACACATTCTAGAGCTAAATCTAGAGGAGGGAAAGTAACATTTTTTTATTCAGTGTTTAAAAACTTTCAAATTTTACTCTGGACAAATAGTTTTTTTTGTTTTGTTTTAGATCTTATTTATTTATTTGACAGAGAGATCACAAGTAGGCAGAGAGAAGGTGTGGGGGCAGGGGGGAAAGCAGGCTTCCTGCCGAGCAGAGAGCCCAATGCGGGGCTCTCAGGAACCTGAGATCATGGCCTGCACTGAAGGCAGAGGCTTAACCCACTGAGCCACCAGGCACTGCATGGACAAATAGTTTTAAAATAACACTATGTAACAGTAAAATACCTCATTTTTCCTTGTTAGTAGTGCCTACTGGAATCCCATTAGATTAAGTCCCAAATTCCAGTTAATTCCATATTCATAAAATGAATATAAAGAACAAAATAAATATTAAGCTAAAAACTTTCATCACTACAAAATTTAAGAATAAAATTGGCTTTTAGTTATATAATACTGGAAATATTTTATGAAATACAACCTACCACTTTCTTAAAGAAGAAAAAGAATCAAGAGAGCTAGAGAATAATCAAAAGGGGTAAGAAATACAGCAATTTTTTTTTTAATTTTTGTCTTTTTTAGAAATCAGGAATTTAGGTTCACTCCACCAGCATGTATTGATCTCCAGTTCTATGCCAGACAACTATTCTAGGTTCAAAGACACAACTGTGCCTGGCACATTTCCTGTCCTTGAAGTGTTCAGAGTTCATCACGGGAGTGAGGGAAACATCAAATTATTAAAATAATGTGATAAATATTTGAGTGCAGTGTTCTTAAAAGTACATATTATGGACCATTAACTATGCCTGTGATGACCAAGAAATGATGTACGGACTGGGCTTTAAAGGATACTTAAATATTGGCTAGATAAGGGAGTGCATATCTGAAAAAACAAGAATGACATGGTTAAGTGTGGAGTCTTGAGAGTCAATGTATCTGGTGGGCAGGTGATAGGGACCATGAGCTTGACAAGGAAGCTATTGCAGCGAAGACCTGTGGGACAATGTAGGAAAACAGAAACAGGAAGGGTAGTGAAGGACCTTGGGTGCTAAGCTAATCAGACAACACAGAAAATTAAAACTTTAAGGAGAGGATGTGTCTTAATGATAATAAATAACATTACTCAATGGCTATTTTACACATGAAATCTAATCTGATCTTCACAGCAGTCCTAACAAATAAGAAGTACTACATTCTTCCTTTTTCAGAGAATAAAGCCAAGGCTTACAGAAGATAAATATTTTGTCTGAAATCCAATAGCTAATAAGTGACTTAACCTGGATTTCTCTCTAGGGGTCATACTCACAGACTCTGCTTAACTGTTAACTTGACCAGACTGGTGTCTTTCAGAGAGAACTTTATTGGCTGTTTTAAGTGACAATAAATTAGACAGAAGAGACCCTCAAAGCCAAAGAAAACAGTTAAGAGGATGTTACAATAATCTAAAACAGAAATATCATGTGTCTAAGCAAAGGCAGGGAGTACCTGCAGGGGAGGCAGCTTTGCTTTGAAGCCAAAAACCTTGAACTTCAGGGTTCTCACTGGTACAGATTGTTGCTGCCAAGACCCTGGGGAAAAGGCTTCTCATGGTTTTATACCTTTGTAATATTTGAAATCCATTGTCCACAAACAGTTAAGGCTGCTGTCTCTGGGCTCTGCCTTTCAGTCTGTCACATTTTTGCTCTTGTCTTTACAGTGTTGGAAAGTCCCCATGTATTTGACTATTTGGCTTAAAAAATATGTTGGACATTTATTTATCTTGGAAATAGTGGGATCTAGTTGAGCAGTTTTCAGTTATGTCCTTCTATAAGTAAGTTATGGAAAACTGTCCCATTGTAGGAAACATTATCAGAAATATATACAGTTGTAGGGCCAGAGGTCTGATCGCAATATGAAGGTCCATTGGCACTCAGCACAGGAAGTATGTGGATAGTGGAGAAGAAACAAGTGGAGCTGGAAAGAAATCGGAGGAAAATTCCGAGTGATACAAGCAAGCTATAAATAGAGTATCACATTCTCATTGGTACTTAAAACAGGATACTGAAGAAGAATATACTATACAAGGTAAAATAGATCATATACAATTATAAACATACCATCACCTCTTTAAAAAATTTTTGGTGGGGGGTGTGTGGGTGGCACAGTCAGTTGAGCATTGGGCTGTTGGTTTCAGCTCAGGTCATGATCTCAGGTTCCTGAGATCAAGCCCTGAGTCAGCCTCCTTGTGCAGAGTCTGCTTGAGATTTTCTCTCCCTCTGTATCCTCCCCTAAAATAAATAAATCTTTAAAAAAATTTCTTGGTGAGAATCAAATGAAACTGGTTGATCAGTATTTCTGTGTTGTAGGGCATAAACCTACAGCAGTATTTCAAATAACAAATCCGTGTGTGGGTGAAGTTGCATGTTTTATATTTCTCATTATATCAGATGCCCTAATACAACTGATACCTCTTCTGACAATGTCTGATGATTCCAGCCAAAACAGCAAGTAAAACTGCCACTGACACAGCAAAATGATCAAGCCATATTAAAGATCATTATATTTTCATTTTCTTAAAAAAATAGATATTACATGACTGTTGTCATGAAGAGGTATGATAAGTATGCAACAACAACAACAACAACAAAAAATAGACAAAATTCTAAGTATATAGCAATAACAAAAAATAGACAAAAATTCTTTTAGATCCACATCACTGGGATTCACATAGTGTAAGAGCATAATAAAGACTCCATGAATTACTACAGAACTGAGATTTATGTATCTTATCTATAATTTTTCAAAGCCGTTGACCACAAACTTCCTTTCACTGTATGTATCTTTATAATAAAAACAACTAATATTCATTTAAAAAAACACATGAGGAAGGATTGTGGCCAGGTTGAAGTGCTTGTTAAATACCTATAGATTATACTGAGAATTCAAGTGAGTTCTGGATGAAAGTTAAACTTAGAACTTAAATATTTTATATAGAAAACCATTATAGAATGTGGTTCTCTATGTGAATTAATCAAAGACTAGATATAAAGACCACTGGAATTTGAGAGTCCTGAACACAGAATACCACACAGAGGATACTGAAGTTGCCCACAGTCTTCCGAAGGCTTGAGGTTCTACATGATACAGTGAAAGTCCAATACCAAAGACCTCCAAAAATAAAACAACCACATGAAAATCAGTAAGTTCTGAAAGAATGAACATTAAATTTTTTAGGCTGCAAAAAAGAAAGAGTTGTATGATAAACATTGTCAATCAATGTTCTATAAACATTAAGAAGATCAAGAAAAAGACAACAATTGCTCGGGTCATATTCATAAGAAAACAAAAAGTTCTAGTCAAAAAAAAAAGAAACAAAAAAGGGAAAACAGGGTTATTAGAGGAAGTCTAGGCTTAAGTAAAACAAGTTTTAATAATTGAGGAAAAAATGAGATTTTAATAAATATAAAAAGAGTTAAACAGAAGAAGAAAATTTGGTATTTTAACAAAAGGATAAACCAAGGAAGAATGAGGAACTATTATAAAGGGAGTTGAACCCATAAAAGCAATTGTTTGGATGGGAGGCTTTCATTTTGAACTGTCATATTCACAAAAACAAAAGAAAAACAGATCAAAACACAGAAAGAACTGACACAGATTAAACCTACTTTCCAGCACACATAGAAACCTCTTATAGTCTGCAAATTCCCTTTCTTGACTGGTCCTAAAAGGTACTAGCCATTTGAAATTCACCACTTATACATATCAAGAAAAAACAATTCCAGAAATTTTGGTCAAAATAAGCAGAATAAAAATTTTATGTGCTGTGGTGAGTGCTGTGAAATGTGTAAGCCTGATGATTCGCAGATCTGGACCCCTGGGGCAAATAATACATTTATGTTAATAAAGAAAAATAAAATAAAAATTTAAAAAAAAAAAACTGAAACTAAAAAAAAATACATTTGGGAAATCGAACATATTATATCTCTTTTAGATTATCTCAATGCCCATTTGTGTTATAAAATATCTGAGATATCTGATGGCTGGGAAACCCGGACTCCAAAATGGTGGATCTTCCCGCCTACCCTCTCCAAGATGGCGAACTTTCCCGCCACTCTCACTGCAGTCTCCACGTCACGGCCAGGAAACTGAAACTCTCCACCCAGGAACTTCCCAATTCGGGAGCTGTCCATCACAGACTTCCCCTGCCCCATACCCTCTGATCACTGCATACCTTGCCTTATATGGACACAAGTCTATGCCCTACCTCAAACCCATAAAAGGACCTCACTAACTCCCTCCCAGTGCGACTTCCCGGACTCACTCTTTCTCCCTCAATCTTTCTGTGAGTCGCGGAACCTCTCCCAGCGTGACTTTCCTGGCTCCCCTTCTCCTGAGCCCTGAAACTTTACTGGAGAGTGCCTTTAATAAATCTTGCCTTGCGCTTACCTCCCCTGGTGTCGTGTTTACCTCGCCTGCTAAACTTTACAATATCCTCCAGTTTAAGAAAAGAGAATTAGTTAGTTTTATTTAACATTCCTGAAAATTAGATGAAGTCAGAGCCATTTGGAAAAAAAGAAACTAGAGTGACCTTGAATTGTAGATTCCTTGAGTGAAAATACCAACAGCAAAGGGTCCCTTGAATAAATGATTGCAAAACACCTTGAAATGCTTTGTAACTATGAAATACAGACCTAGGAAGAAACAGTGTTTGATCTGAAACTAGATGGCTGAATGAAGGAAGGACCACTGTCTATACAGGGTAAGTTTCTGAAACATAGAAACCACTTGTTTAGGGGGTTCTGGGTGGCTCAGTGGGTTAAGCCTTTGCTTTGGCCCAGGTCATGATCTCAGGGTCCTGGGATCAAGCCCCACATCAGGCATTCTTCTCAGCAGGGAGCCTGCTTTCCCCTCTCTCTTTGCCTGTCTCTCTGCCTACTAATGATCTCTCTCTCTGTCAAATAAATAAAATATTTTTAAGAAACCACTTGTTTAATCTTTGTAGCTCAGTCCAGCACATAGCAGATAATAAATGTATTTTGGCTGACTGAGTGGTTCGCCATTGGTATTAAGTGTTTAATTATACTCTGCCCAGTTTATGTAAAGTCAAAGGGCCATGGATATATCTTAAAGACCATGATCACTGATTGTCAATAAATATACTCATTCACTTTCCTGGATGATGCTGATACATATGCCAATCAATTTAAAGCTTGCAAAATGTTAGTCACTCAAAAATTTAATGAACATTTCTTAAGAAATGTGCAACATAGCATTTATATCTCTAATGCAAGAAGATAAATGATAAGTAGAGCTTTTTGACAACTGCTCAGGCATAATCTCTTGGTTCTATACTGAGAGTTTAGAATGCATTTAAATAAGAAAGACTTATAAATGAAAGAACCACTTGACTGATTTTTTTTTTTTTTTACATTTGAGAAGGAAGAAAGAATCAGACGCTTATTTAAAAGACCTTTTCTATCAAGAGTAAATATTAGGCACTTCCATCATCTAACAGTTTTGAATTTTATAGGTCTTTTAGTGAGAAATATAAATGGGAATTTTTTTAAGTGGTGAGTTCCCAGAATACATTCATAGAAAAGAAAACGCTTTCATATATAGTAAGTCCTCTCTGATGAAGTAAAGCTACCAGCTTTAACCCAGCATTCTTTTCTCTATGCTGCATCAAGTCTAAGCAAGCTAAAGGTGAAAGGATGAAAAAAAAATCTTCAAATACAAAAGAAGAGTGAAAATGTACTTTACCTAAACTCCAAAGGGATTTTTCTTTTGTCAAAGGCTGCCTTGTATAATCTATGCTGTTTAAAAATCATGCTAATCTCACTGGAGCTCTTATTGCATTCTTTTGGTTGTTAATTTTAAATAATTTGTGGAAAGGAGTGTTTCTCTAAATAAAGGAATCATCTTTGTGGCCTTTGGAGAGGATGTCAAGTCAACAAAACTTGTTGGATTAAGAAAGGTAGTTTCATCTGGGATTCTGAAAATTCAGTTCCATTTTATTGACCGATTTGCCAAAAAATCATTTTAAGTTTACAATGTTTAAAGGTTAAACTCACAAAAGAGAGAAAAACTAATTGCCTCTCACGAAATTAGCCAGGCCATAGCATGACTTGTCATAGAATTTCCTATAATCAGAAGGATGCTCTTTATGCAATTTCATCAGAATACTTTTTGGTACAAATCTCAAGCACATAGTACCCGCATCAAAAGTGCATGATGACAAGAGAGGTTATCATTCTGTTTACATAAAAATGGAGTCAGCTGGGGTAATTTTCAAAATATAAAGACACAGAACAGTAAGTTGGTTATGGGGGGGGGGGGCACTGTTTCCACTTTAGAATCTAAAGAATACCTCTTTTTTAAAATTTTTTATTTTGTTATTATAGTCACCATAAAGAGTACATCATTAGTTTCTGATGTAGTGTTCCAAGAGTCATTGTTTATGTATAACACCCAGTGCTCCATGCAATACATGCCCTCCTTAATACCCATTCCTGGGTCAACCCATCCCCCCCCCCTTTAAAACTCTCAGTTTGTTTCTTGGAGTCCACAGTCTCTCATGGTTTATCTCCTCCTTTGATCCCCACCCCAGCTTCATTTTTCCCTTCCTTCTCCCAGTGTCCTTCATGTTATTCCTTATGTTCCACAAGTAAGTGAAACCATATGATAACTGACGTTGTCTGCTTGACTTATTTCACTTAGCATAATCTCCTCCAGTCCCATTCATGTTGATGCAAAAGTTGGGTATTCATCCTTTCTGATGGCTGAGTAATATTTCATTGTATATATGGACCACATCTTCTTTATCCATTCATCTGTTGAAGGACATCTCAACTCTTTCCACAGTTGGGCAATTATGGACGTTGCTGCTATGAACATTGGGGTGCATTGGCCCTTCTTTTCACTACATCTGTATGTTCAGGGTAAAAACCCAATAGTACAACTGCTTCTTTCAAGACTACCTCTTATAAAGCAATAATCTGCTCCTCAGTTTGTCATATAATCTAAACTTAATGTCCGGTTTCCAGCAGCCAATAGCTTGTTGTTCTAATATTTCACCCAGTTCTACTTATTTAGATCATGGTTCTAAAGCCTAGAGATCATTTTCATGTGTATGTTTAGGGACTATTTTTGTGGTAAGCCTAGTCATATATTAATTCACCTTACTGAAAGACACAGCCTTGGAGATTAGGAATTGATTCCTTTATTCAACTGTGCATCCCCAGCATCTACAACAGGGTCTAGCTTATACTTGGTAGTCAATCAAAATTTATTTTGTATCATGTTATATAATTTAGAACACTTTTAAGAGTATATCAAATATTAGTGATTGCATTAATCATTATAAACATGGTTAAATGATCAAATATACTATTAATTATACCACATGGATTTACTTAGAAAACTAGCTCCATACAACAATCATGCAAAATATTTATAAAACATGATTTTCTTCGTATCCATTTGTTTGATTATTATAAATTCCAGAATCTATCACTAAGTAAATATGTTGCCAGACATCTAAGGATCATGCAAGTGGAAAAGATATGCCAAGTTACTTGAAATGACAGAAAGAATATTAAAGGAATGATTTGGGGAAAATACTAATGTTACTGTAGTCCTCATTTAAATGAGGTCTACGATAAACAAGATAAGTCAGTAAAATGTTCAGTGATAATCCTCACTGGTTGTAAAAAAAAAATCAAACTCATATAAGAAACACAAATTTTTCATCACTCTCAGTATAATTGCAAACAGAAGAACCTGTATTTTTTTTTCTTTAATAGGACATTACCTCCAACAAAATCTAGCACCTTTTTCCAAGATCTTTTCATTTCAGTTACAGTGGTGAAATTTTCACTCATTGTAATGACCTTATGGAATAGAAGAAAACACTTAAACAACAAGGTTTAATTAGTCACTTTACAATTAAACATAACTAGTGCCTTCATAATTTCTAGGATCTCTGCCCGGTATACCAATGATGACTCCAGGTAGGAGCAGGTTGGGGGGTGAGTAGGAAGAGAATATTTAACTCTCTGCAGTTTTGTTTTGTTGTTGTTGTTGTTTGGCTGTCAGGGAAGGGATTTTTTTTCCCCTTTTATTAATACTTGCTATTTTTTTAAGATTTTATTTATTTTTATTTGACAGACTGAGATCACAAGTAGGCAGAGAGACAGGCAGAGAGAAAGAGGGGGAAGGAGGCTCCCTGCTGAGCAGAGATCCTCATATGGGACTCGATCCCAGGGTCCTGGGATCATGACCTGAGCTGAAGGCAGAGGCTTTAACCCACAGAGATACCCAGGCACCCCAATACTTGCTATTATTAAAGATGAAATCATATAGCAAGTCAGAAAAAAAAGAACTTATTTAAAGGGAAGCTCATGGATATTCTGATAGCAGGCTTGAAGTATTCTAATGTGATATGAGAAACAGCCTGACAGTCATTTTACAACAAACTAATGAATACAGGAGATTTAGGGTTTATTTAGTTTTGCACCATCTCAGAAAAGGTTTTCAAGCACCTGTCTTCACAAAGTTCTTTTATCTAAGCATGGGAAGGACACCCACAAGTGCCACAAGACCCACTCCAAGGTTAAAATTTACATCAGAAACACACTGATGAGTTTGTTTGTTTGTTTTAGTATATAAAAGTTATCTTATCTGGCAGTTGCTTCTAATCAGCTTTTGAGCCCTGGAGAAGTGTTTTCCCTTAGAATTCAGTATCACACTCTATGTTCCCTCCCACCCCTCTACAGTCTTCTCTCTCACTCTCATAAAGCCATTTCAGCTGAAAGACACTTCATCTCTGGGACACAGTGAGATAGCTATATAATGAAGCAATACTTCATAATATGGCAATGCACTGCACTGCCTCACCTGCCTCCAAAACCCACCTGTGGGAATGAGGATCAACACCCCAAAACCCATTAGTATGTATATATATATATATATATATATATATATATATATATACACACATACATATATATACATATACACTTGTGCTGTATGTATATATATATATATAGCACAAGTATTTGATTTTATAAAATGCTTTTTAAAAGAGTAAATTGGTTAACTGATATTGTGGATTCGTGAAGATTCTAAAATTAGTATAATACTCATATGGCTTTTACTTTATTTTTTTATGATTTATTTATTTATTTGAGAGAGAGAGAGAGAGAGAGAGAGAGCAAGCATGAATTGGAGGGGCAGAGAGAGAGGGAGAGAGAATCTGAAGCAGACTCCACACTGAGTGCAGAGCCTGATTTAGGGCTTAATCTCATGACCATAGATCATGACCTGAGTGGAAACCAAGAGGCAGACTCTTAACCAACTATGTCACCCAGGTGCTTCTCATGTGGCTTTTAAATGACATCACAAATTTTCAATCATAAAAGTACAACCACCCTGTCTTGACTCTCTTTTGAGGAAGAGTCTTTCAGTTTTTATTCCAATCAGTGCTTGGCACAATATAGGCATTCAATAAATATTTGATAAATACATAAAATTTTAGATGATTTGGGGTGATTACATCAAGAAATTTGTGAATAAAATGATATATAATCTTAACAAAATTTAAGATAACAAGAAGCTTTCTTCTTAAAAAAAGAAGCTTTCTTCTTTAGCATGTCATGCACTTGAAAGAGGTAAGTGGGGTAAATTACTTATATATGAATTTTTTATAACAATTTGGTGATCCTTGGAGTGCCTGGTGGCTCAGTGGGTTAAGCCTCTGCCTTCAACTCAGGTCATGAACTCAGGGTCCTGGGATCAAGCCCCACATCGGTCTCTCTGCTCAGCTGGATGCCTGCTTCCCCGCCTCTCTGCCTTCCTCTCTGTCTACTTGTGATCTCTCTCTTTATCAAATAAATAAATAAAATCTTTAAAAAAAATAATTTGGTGACCCACAATAAAATTTTAATCTTTTATTTTATCCACATTTTACATATACATGTGATGTATTTATTTACCACATAGAAGAAATTCTGTGATAATTATCATAATTTTATATTTCTGTCCTAAAGTTTAAATGATGATTATGCAGAAATTTCTAAATTAGTAATGGTAACGTATTTGTAATATATTGTGTAGTTTAAATAGTGCCATAATATAATATCTAAATTGACTCCAACAAAGATTTTGGAGTTGAGTATGATCACCCCCCATTTGAATCAAGAGCAATAAATACCATAGTGGTTAAGAGCACAGGTTCTGGGGCCAAGCTTACCTGGGTCAGCATCGTAATTCTGCCATTTACTCTGTGACTTTGAGCAAATGTCTCAACATCTCCAAGCCCCAAGTGAGTGATGTCAACAATCTTATGATTTCCATTTACTATTGAAAGGGATAATGCAGAAAGTGCTCAGCCCATGCTCTGCATTCAGCAAATATACAATAATGATTTAATTAATAGCAGTAGTCTTAAAGTGGAATTGCTATTAATAAGAGATTAGACTGATAGTAAAGTGACAGCTTAGGAAACAATAATGGTGAAAAGTTTGAGTTCAAGGCGGTCTGACTTCACAGATTTTGTTCTTCAAACCAATATTCCAGTAGCACATTTAAGTGAAAAATGAATAGTAAAAATTTGCTACCTGAAGGAACACTTTTGGATTAACTTTCACAAAGTAAAAACATGTGATTTGAATATTTAAAGTCCTTTTCATCTATTATAACTCAGGGTTTATGCATATTGAGATTTCTTAAAGTGTACTCTTATGCATTATTTGTGCTAGAAAAGCTATTCATCAGTGAAAACAAGATACTAACTTTTTCAGCTTAAAAAAGACATTTGGTAAAATGATACCTAATTATTCACAAAGGAAGAATGTCAGTCTCTTTCTTCTGAACATTAATGTTTCTTTTGAACTAAAAAAATACTATTTTATTCAATGGAAAATAGAGTTTAGGAGCATGATCATAAATGGACTACTGTAAAGGAAAAAAGGAAAAAGGAAAGCCAAAATATGAAAAAAAAAAAGAAAGAAAGAAAGAAAAAGACAAACCTTAAAGTGACCCAAATTAATATATTCACTCAACAAATAGTGGAGTAACTTGGACAGAAGTAGCTCTTAAGGGGAGACTGTGATACTTACTCTAAAAATGGTTCATAACACAACAGCCATTAGATTTTTAAAAAATCACTGGGGAACAGACTAAAAGTAGATGGGCATAAATTCATAATGGCGCAAGAATGATGGAATGTATGATGTTATTTAAAAGGCTATTGGCATGAATAAACACATCTCAGTGGCATCGTGGCAAACATCTTACACACATCCTCACAAAATATGCAATCCTTATTCCCTATCCTTTTGTTACTACACATCCCCACTTTTGTTCAAATAAGGACTGAAAATCCTCTCACTTCAAAAAACAGATGGACAATCAAACATAATGAGAAGTCTACTGAGAAATTTATGTGAAGATCTGAGAGAAAAGCCAAGAGTAGTGTGAGGAGAAAGAATCCTTGCTCTGACCTCTGCCCCCATTTCACACCCAGCTAAACCAATACTGGCAACCATCTAGCTTTATTTTTCATGATCACATAAAGGTTCTTGTTTAAGCCACTCTGAATCAGATTCCTTATTTTTTATGTTTAAAATTGTTCACAACTATCCCATACTCCATAACTATTATGGACTAGAGGGTATAGAGATTAAAGTTTGATTGAAGAAATGGATATGAAGCTAACCCTGATGTGTCTGACCAAGAAATCTGCCATTCCACCCTCAGGAAAAAAAAAAAAAAATCAGCAAGAAATATGGTGATTCTGATGTAGAATACACATTTGAGGTTGTAATGGAATCTTCATAAAATTGGAAATTATAAAATATATGTAACTAGAGGCAGATAAATAATGAGGTTATTTATATAGAATTCAGCAGCAGATCTGAAATGTCAACTGTGGAAATGGATAGAATAGAAAGGCGAAAGAGGATGGAAGGGAGAATTCACCATTTGGAGGCTGAATGGAGAAATTAGCTACACAAGTAGAAAAATAGATTTAACAATGGACCATGGCTGCCACATTAACAAGTGCAGTCATATTTGTGGAGACCAAATCATCAGAAGTCATTTGCAATAGATGTACCATTCAATCTTTAAGAAACCAATGGGAAAAAGTAATGATGTTAAGGATTGATGTCAAAAGCATTTCTAGAGCCCTAGGAAAGTCATGTTGTCCACATCTAAAACATCCTCCATTCTCTTTTATTTTCACTTTCACTTGGAACCCCAGCTACTAATGCCTCCACTCATTCTTCAGATATTAACTTAGAAAGTTCACTCATAATCCATCTCTTTGCAACACATGATTATATGTATCAGTATTTATAGTACATTAGTATATATTTACTTATCTGTTCACCCAATGAAATATGTGGGTCTTGCTCATTACTGTATTCCTGGAAGGAATGGTTTGAATGAAATAGTTCTGATTAAGGAAGCTCATAACTTTGAAATTACCACCACCTCCCTCCCCAACTTGTCTGTTCTCTTTGGGCTGGAGTAGTTTATAACACTGACATGAAAGTGAGCATGGGATTGCACAGAAAGACCAGACTTTGAAGCAAAACAAATAACTTTTTGATCCTGGTATTCTACTCATTAGGTTTTAGCCTTAGAAAGGCTACATACATATTTTAACCTCCTGGTTATTAAAATAGAGATGGTAGCTCCCCTCCTCCATTCTCCAGGATTATAATAGAAAATGTCTATCTATCTATCTATCTATCTATCTATCTATCTATCTATCATCTATCTATGGCCAATGATAATTGGCCAAAAAGATAAGTAGAAGCTGTGGTGGCATATAAATCTTAATTTATGCATCTTTATGTTGTCTAAATAATTTCTACCTCTTGAGGTAAGACTACTAGAACTAAGATAATTTATTTTAAGAATCATCTTTGTTGTAGAAGCATCATTATAGTGCTAATAAAAAGAATTAAAATATATGTTTCCTCAGCTACTATGAAAGAAGCTAACAAATTTCATGTCTAATAATCAAACACATTTTATGCTAAACAAATTTTCCATTAAAAAATCTAAATCAATACATTTAAATTTAGGAAATTGGTTTTCATAAAGACTTGTTAATGGATATTGCTGCATTAAAACAAACAAAATTCATTTTTTATTGGAAACATCTTCATCCAAATCAACCACTTTACATATTTAATAAATAGTCTTATGTTTTACTGCAAATGAGCTACCTAATGCATCATAATTGCTAAAGTGCTTTCATACATTTATATAAATCTCACTATTTGGACAATATAATGTATTCCTGTGAACATATTTAAAGGACTACTTCTGCCCAAAATGCCTTATAGATGGAAAAAATAAAAAAGAAGAGAAATAAAATAATTTTTGCGTATTCTCAAGCAGCTAAATATGTTGCCTAAAGTTTTCTGGGATGTCCCATCCCAAGATATCACTATTGGCTAAAACACCATCATTATTGCAATAATGCCCAAGGTGCATACCTGTAGTAAAAACTACTGAGCTGGAAAAGAATCCTGCAACAAAAGGTGGATCTCCGTTATCATATGCATAAAATAATAATCATGGTTACATTAAGATGAGAAAAGTCACAAGATATTAATGATAGTAATGAAGGAAAAAAGTTAAAGTTTGTTTTCTTAGAGGGACAATTAATGGGGAATAAGGATTCTTTGACTGCAGATTATTAATTTATATGAGTAACTGCAACATTTGAAGACCTAATCAGGAAGCTGTAAATAAGCAAATTACCAGCTGTCAAAAAAATTATCACTATCAAATTAAATGAGCTTCCCCCAGGCAAGCTAACATTGCTTTTGCCTGAAGGCTAACTCAAAAATGAATCATGAGGGAAACAAATCATATAAATAAAACAGATTTTAAATTAATTCCCTGTGTAGACTAACTTGAAAAATAAACCTTAAAACTCATTTCTAAATTTTGCAACAACAAAGTAACTGCAGTGATGGCTGACTACTGTAGGCCAGATTAAGTGTTTCCTAATGACCTCTGATTTCTTATTTTACATTAACATAAATATGATTACATAATCAACTCAGCTAATAACCATGGTGATCCCATAGGTCAGACCAAAAAGTGATTTTTAAACATGAAAAGTGGTAGATAAAAGCAAAATAGGATTTATAGTATTCTCTGATGCAGAAGTCAACTGTTTAATGCTACCTGTTTAGTGCTATTTCCAAAAACAATTGATTCAAGACTATCTTTAAAAGTCAGGTATATAAGTTATACATATTTTCTCACCCTGTCAAGTTTATGTGGGCTGGTATTTATACAGATACAACCCTATCAAAATTGAAACTAAAATGTTGGAAATCGTTTATTTTGCTTTCCTTTCATCTGATTGCGACAATATTTAAGCCACCCATTATCCATAGAAAGTAAAACAAATGGGCTGGAGAGTGAGGGGAACTTCTGTGAAGACTATGAAAAGAAAATAAAAAGAAAAAGTGCCTCTACAGAAGGGTGTCTTGAAAACACATAGTTTACTGTGTCAGTTAAAAAATCAAGAGTTCAGGGCACCTGGGTGGCTCAGTGGGTTAAAGCCTCTGCCTTCTGCTCAGGTCATGATCCCAGGGTCCTAGGACCGAGCCCCACATTGGGTTCTCTGCTCAGCGGGGAGCCTGCTTCCTCCTCTCTCTCTCTCTCTCTCTCTACCTGCCTCTCTGCCTACTTGTGATCTCTGTCTGTCAAATAAATAAATAAAATCTTTAAAAAAAAATCAAGAGTTCTACCTAAAAGTTAAAGAAATTTAAAGTTAGTCATCTGTGTCTCAGGGAAACCAGGAAATCTGTGTCTGCCATTGTGGAGCTAGTTAACATAATCAATATGAAGAGTAATCTATAATTTTCAGGAATCCTTTGGGCACTTTTGGTATAGAGTTAAAATTCTGATCTCCTATGAGATCTTCTAATTATAGGAACTGACCTTGGGGATAAAAGTTAGTATTTACATTTAATTCTGGTCTTTTCACAATGTGTTATTGACTTGTTTTTGAACTCTGCTTTTCAAATTTCCCCCTTAGTTGTTAATTGCATTGAGCTGAGTCTCATGGGAGTAGTAAATAACAAATAATTAAGAATATTTTTTAAGAATACATGTTTTTAATGGAGAACCACACCAACATTTAGTGTCATGTAGACCTAAAAAATGAATCTTTAAATGGTGGGATGCCCAGTATTGTGGTAGGTAGTGTACACTGTTCTATATCCCCCAGAAATGTGGCAGAACTACCAACAAGTAAAGCAGCCCTCTCTAAAGCTTGGTAAAAGAGCTCAGTCCTCTTGTCAGGTGAGTTTTTAAGCCATATGTTTCATCTCTTTATTAATCAAGCTGGTGTAGCATGTCAGAGAACACAAGTCCTAAATGGCCAATTTTCCCCCTTAAATACAGAAATTTAAAGAATATTATTTTCTCAAATATAAATTATCTCCAGGAAAAAAAATATATATATATACACTTGCTGATAAGGAACAAGTAAGGGAAGGAGAAAAACCATTTTGGGAGATGACATTATTATTGTAATGGTCTTACTAACAATGAGGCAGAAGAAAGAGAAATCAAAGAATCTATCCCATTTACAATTATACCAAAAACTATATGATACCTAGGAATAAATCTACCCAAAGAGGTAAAGGATTTGCACTCTGAAAATTATAGGATGTTTATGAAAGAAATTGAAGAATACACAAAGAAATGGAAAAAGAAAAACAATATTCCATGCTCATGGATTGGAAGAACAAATATGTTAAAATGTCTATGCTACCCAGAGCAATCTACACATTCAATGCAATCCCTATTAACATACCATCAGCATTTTTCAAAGGTCTGAAACAAATAATCCTAAAATTTGTATGGAACCAGAAAGGATGACAAATAGCCAAAGGAATGTTGAAATAAAAAACCAAAGGTAGAGGCATCGCGATTCTAGACTTCAAGGTGTTTCACAAAGCTGTAATCAACAAGACAGTATATTGGCACAAAATAACACAAAGATCAATGGAACAGAAGACAGAATGCAGAAATGGACCAACAAAACTATGGTCAGCTTATCTTTGACAAAGCAAGAAAGACTATCCAATGAGGTGGGAAAAAAAAAAAAACAGTCTCTTCAACAAATGGTGTTGGGAAAATTGGACAACCACATGTGGAAGAATGAAACTGGACCGTTTCCTTATACCACACACTATAATAAATTCAAATGAATTAAAGACCTAAATGTGAGATAGTAATCCATCAAAATCCTAGAGGATTTTGTGTTCTTCTAGAGGAGAACACAGGCAGCAGCCTCTAACCTCAGACGCAACAGCTTCTTGCTGGACACATCTTCAAAGACAAAGGAAACAAAAGCAAAAATGAATTATTGGGACCTCATCAAGGTAAAAAAGCTTTTGCACAGCAAAGAAAACAGTTGACAAAACCAAAATAAAACTTACAGAATGGGAGAAGATATTTGTAAATGTCTTATCATATAAACGGCTAGTATCCAAAATCTATAAAGCACTTAACCAAACTCAATACCCAAAAAACAAAAAATCCAGTTAAGAAATTATATATATATATATATGTGTGTGTGTGTATATAAATTATATACCATATATAATTATATATAAAATTTATATATTATATGTACTTATATATTACATATCTTATATATCTATATGTACATCTATATGTACATATAGATATATATATAAACTCAGTATTACTTAGCCATCAAAAAGAATGAAATCCTGCCATTTGAAATGATGTGGATGGAACTAGAAGGTATTATACTTAGCAAAAATAAGTCAGTCAGAGAAAGACAAATATCATATGATTTCACTCATACATGGAATTTAAGAAGCAAGAAATGAACATAGAAGAAGGGAAGGAAAAATAAGATGAAAACAGAGAGGGAGACAAACCGTAGAAACTCTTAACTATAGGAAACAAACTGAGGTTTGCTATAGGGGAGGTGGGTGGTGGGAATGGGCTAAGTAGGTGATGGGTATTGAGGTTTATTACTTGAAGTAATGAGCATTGGGTGTTGTATGCAACTAATAAATCACTAAATTCTATTCCTGAAACTAATAATACACTATATGTTAATTAAATTGAATTTAAATTAAACGAAAAAATAATCGTGATGGTCTTGAGGACAATAATTGCAAATATTATTATTCCAGAAATGAGGACACAAATAGCTGGTAGGTGTGCCTTTTGCATATTTGCTTGTAGTAACTGACAAGCGTTTATTATTGTGTATTCATTTAACTTCAAAACTCTTCACCATCATTTTTTACTTAATTTTCTCATCACAATCCTAAGATAATGCCAGAATATTCCTGGATGGGTAACATATATTTGGATAATGTAGCTCCCCATAATAATCAAAGGGCTTTCTGAGGCTTTGGGAGGCTGGAAACAGAGTATTGATAAAGGACACCTGGACACTGGCTCTGCCTCTTCCTACATTTCTTGTGTTCTCCACAATGTGAGAAATATATTTATTGATGCTTATTTTGGCTAGAGGATTAGAAGGAATCAGATCTCTGTAACTATTTCTTTTTAAAGGCCTACATAGTGTAAATTCCTCCAGATGAGTGAGGAAATGTCATTTGAACTTAGATTAAAGTTCAACAAGAATTGCATTTTGCAGAATCTGTATGATTCTACCTTTAGGTAGAGGACTTAGGCCTAATAATCACTAACTGCTACTACATGTATATACCACTGTTACAGATATTGTGTCTTAAACTTCTGTCAAGTCTTTTTTTTTTTAAATCAATTAAATTCCAAATGTAATCTGATTTTATTGTGTGAGTGGTATACATGGAAATAGCAACAGGGATTGGTAGGGGAGGGAACTGCTCACACATAAGTGTGAATTTCTTTCTAGTCAATTCATAGTTTACCTGCACCAGCATAACCATTGCATTTGGGAGGATTTGGAACTTCTCTGAATATTTCTTAGAGATATAGCTGTGTAGAGATTATCATGTTTAATATTTAGAATCAGAGAAGTTGGAGAAAATATTACCCAAAATACAGTAGTTGTAGAGAGACTCTGCTTGTAGTATGTTTTCTTTGGGGGCATAAAAACTACCGATATTAGTAAACATATACATTTTTCAGCATTTTACTCCCATTATTGACTATGTCTTACCAAAATTCTTTAAGATAGATTTCCATTATTGTTATTATAATGACTGTGAGAGGTAATTACAGAGACTAGAAAACATAGTTAGGAAGCAATGAGGCAGGGATTTCAATTTAAATACAACCATGTTTTTATTCATCACTTCCAAAAATAAAGGGTACATATATGGATTCATGTGTGCATATGTATGCATGTCTTGAAATAAGGCAAAGTGATGAAAGTGGGCTCTGGGACCTGACGATCTGTATTTGAATCCTTACTCTGGTACATATTAGCTTTGAGATCTTGTAAAGTTTAATTAAACATTCTGAAATTCAGCTTCCTTATTTGTTAGCAGCCATGGCTGCTCAGTTCCTAAATCCATTAGTAATTTGTACTTGCAAAATGTAATCATCAAATCCTGGCCTTTGTATTGTATTTATTTGCTGGGATACTTTTATAACAAGACATACCCCCTATTCTACTATTTTGTTAACTAGTCGTGGGCAGAGCCCATATAGGAAATGGAAGGTAGATGGTTGATTCTTTTATTTCACTTACTAGTTTTCAAGATGTTTTAATTGTTTCTCATCCTCTGAAGATCAATCTTAAAAATGTCACTTTGAACTCACAGATTTATATATGTTTGGTAAATTTCAGTTAATTGCAATGACTGTATTTGTATTTATTAACTACAAATTAACCCAGTAGAGGAATCTTCAAGTTGTTTTCTGAATCATTTTGACATACGTCTCTAGAGTCTTTAATAGCTTGCTTGCTACCTAAGTTGAAAAGACATTCTAGATTCATTCTGTCCTAGACCTGTCATTTCTCCAAGTAGCCTCCTTTCAAAAAGCCATTTCAAAACTATAATCTGGGTGCTTATAGATATTCATTGCTACTGGGTTTCTCATTGCTTCTTGGTCTTTATAGTGGCACAGCTAGGATACACATACACACATACACACACACACACACACACACACGTACACATATATACATATATATAAACATATTTTTCAAGAAAACAAATCCTCATAATACTGATGTTTCCAATGCAAATTCAAGACTACAGAGTTTTTAGTAAATCTCTTTTGTGTTGCATCATTCTCCCTTTATCCATATAAATAATCCTAATTTTTGAACATACAGAAGAGAAGAGAATTAAAATATTCAATCACTATTGCTCATTTTCTTTATTTACTTCACAGAAAGCCTGAGAATATCAATAACACTGCCACCATAAATATGACTAATAAAAATTCTTAAAATCTGAATATGCCTTCCCACAATCTCTTATTTCTATAGTTATACTACACAAACACACATATATACATATTTGAGTGTATCTACACCATCTACATAATTTACATCAATCACCTGTATCAATCTGTATATCATTTCTCCATCTATGATCAAGGTATAGAGCGACTCTACACTATATGCTTTAACTTGTTTTATGAGTAACTGTATTTTAAGTACTCACACCAATCTTCATATGTACCTCTACTCACATAGCTGTCAGAAGCTGACTCTATAGAAGATTCTCAAGGACTCAAGGAAACAATGGAGTTCCTAAATGACAATAATAAGTTATCTTTCCTCTTTATAAATCAAAGTTAGTTTTTCTAAAGATGTTATCATTGGCTTGCGTGGTTCTCATTTCTTTCCTTGTGTATTAGTTTCCTTTAGAATTAGGTTTCTGTTGTCTGATAACTTTTTTTCACTTTATTAGTCATTTTCTTTATAGTCCAGCATTTTACTAGAACATTCCTTGCTTTTTGGTGTGATATCTCATTGTGGTTTTGATTTGTATTTTCATGATGTCAAGTGATATTGAGCACTTTTTCATTGTGGTTTTGATTTGTATTTCTCTGATGTCAAGTGATGTTGAGCATCTTTTCATGTGTCTGTTGGCCACATGAATGTCTTCTTTGGAGAAATGTCTGTTTATGTCTTCTGCCCATTTCTTAATTGATTATAACTTTGAATATTTGTTCTTTTCCTTTGGTTTTCTTCAGGGACTCCTGTTGTTTGTATGTGGGACTTCATGTATTTAGTTTAGTAATTTGTCTCAAATCTTTTTTACTTTTTTAATATTTTCTAAAATAAGCCTTCCATTAACCATTTTTTTCCCCTTAATGTTAAGTATATTTGCTTCCATGTTCCTCCTGGTTCAGTCTATTTCTTTTATTTTTAATACTTTGCTGAACTTTATTACCTCACTTTTGAGATTTTTCTAATTCTGATTTATGTTGTTTTTTGCTGTCTTTTATACTGTTCCTAATTTCTTGTACATTATTTTTAAATAATATAGCATAGTTTTGAAGTATTTTGTGGGCAAGTTTTTCTGTCATGATTTTAATTTTTGTATTAGAGTTATTTGATTATTCAATTAGCTAATCCAGGGACAATGTGAGTCACAAAGTAATTTCTCAGAATTAATGGACAAAAATGTTTAGTCAATATTCAATAATCAATTAGTAATTTGTCATTTGACCAATAGTCAATTATTGAGTATTGGTCTATTGCATCAATAGACCAATTGTTCAAACTATTGACCAATAGTCATTTATTGATTATAAAATGATAAAAAATGTATGTATACATATCCTAGTACTTGGTACTTCCAGGACCCACCGTGTTCTTAGTAGTGTTATTCTATTCTAAAACTTTAGATAAAATGTGTAACTTGTAAACCCTTTTAAAAAGATATTTTGTGGCCTGGGCAAGATGGCAGAGAAGTAAGAGACCCTGTTTCAACCGATCCCATAAAATGAGCTAATTATTTACCAGAACAATCTGAACACCCATGAAATCAGCCTGAGATGTAGAATTAAACACTTCTGAATCTCTATGCGGGCAGAAGACAGCAGTCTAGAGGTAAAGCAAGTGGAAATCAGACTGATATCAGAGAATAAACAGAAGGGTGAGGGAGCCACAGGAAGCAACCCATTGGAAAATACTACCCCAATACAAGAATGCCCTATGATCAGGAATCAGCATTAACTTGGTGTCTGGTTAAAAGCACTCAAAAAGAGCAAAAGGTCTTAAGGGACAACTGGTAGAATTGGGTGTTTACAGGCACGGGCCTAAGCCCACGGACCCAGGACGGCCACCGCTGGAGACCACCTGTGCCAGAAAGAGTGCAACAAAGCCTCCATGCCCTGGTCCCTGAGCCGCAGGCTTTTCGTGGCTTGCACCAGCGCTGGGCCAGTTGCCCTCCAAGCATGAGGGAGTCTGATGTGTGCACTAGCCAGAGTTCTCTAGAACCTAGCTTTTTGCACTCTGCACGTGCACTGCAAGACCAGGGACTGAACCACGCATGCTCCTTGCCCATGCCTGAGAGTCCCTTGTGCGGATGCTAGCCTGTGGGCGATAGGACCAGCTGAGTCTGAACACTCCCAGCCTGGGCTTGAAAATCTCAGTGCACTATCTCTGGTCTACCATAGTCCTGGCAAAGGCAGCCACTGGAAGTAGGCTCCCTGGACCAATATCACTTGCAGTTTAGTCACACAGGGGTACAGAGACAAGCAGGGGGCAATTTGCCTGACCCCTGAGATGGTGGCCAGGGGCACATGCTGCCTGTGGGAGGTTGACAGCTCAATGGATTTTGCAGAGGAGGATTCTGTGTGTTTGGGACCACACAGAGGGGAGCAGACTGAGACTTCTCTCCAAGACAGAGGTCTGGGCAGTTTGTTTTCCACTAAACCTCGGAAAATCTGCAAAAAGCCACCAAAGAACAAAAACCTCCAGAGAACAGAAGCCTGAAAAACCAGTTTCAACAGAGCCCAGCCCCTTGATAGGGAGCATGAAGACTCAACCCAAGCAAGACTGACTGAAAATCAAAGCTGATAAGCCCCTCCCCCAGAAAGCCAGCTGAAAGAATGAGAGGACAACCACCACAGGGTCCCCATAAAACTGTAAAACCCCAATATCAGGGGAAAAGAAGATATTAAGCTACTGGTATTGCTCTAAAACCTGTATATTTCATAGATACAACTTTATTTTTAAATTCGTTCTCACTATTCTCATTCTTTTTAATTTTTTAAAACCTATTTACCATTACAATGAGAGGTTCAATACAACAAATTCCATAATAACCTTTTTTTGTATAATAACCTTTTAACTTGAACTTTTTTCATACACATATCTGTGTTTTTCTTTTGCTTTTCTATTTTTTTAATATACATATAGATATAAGCTTCAAGGTAATCTTCTTTCCCTAATCAATACTACCCCTTATATATAAACCAGTTTTAATCTCCCTTTATCTCTGGAAAGTTGAGTCCTTTAACAAAGATATCAAAATACACCCAGGAAGAATCAAAATAACCTTTCTCACCCACATTGAGGATTTATAACCACCCTCCCATCTTTTTCTGTGTATTTGTGTTTCTGTGTATTGTTTCTGTTCTGGTATTATATAAATCTTATACTTGGGCTTCATTTTGGCTGAGTTCTTTTTTTTTTTTTTTTTCCTTGTCATTTATTTTTGTCTGTCTTTTCATTTGTCCATTTTTGCTTGTATACCTTATAAACTTTATTTTTGGGGCCCATTCTGGCTGGGTCTTCTCTCTCTCTCTCTCTCTCTCTCCATCTCTCTCTTTTTTTTTTTTTCCCCTGTCTCTCTCTCTCTTTCTCTCTCTCTTTTTTTTTTCTTTTTTCTTTCTTTTTGGTGGTAACTTCCGATTGCTCAGAAGTATTCCAGGGTGCACCATGACTGGATCACAGTTGATATATTCAGCTACACATCCCCTCAAACACCTCTCACCAAAATGACTAGGAGGAGGAATGTTCAACAGAGGAAAAATTCAGAGACTGTGCCCGCTCCATCAGAGCTTTTGGATATGGACATAAACAGTATGTCAGAAAGGGGATTCAGGGTAACAATTATCCAGGCAATAGCTATTTGGAGAAAACCATTAATGACAACATGGAATCTATTAGGGCAGAAGTGAAAGCTACCCAGGAAGAAGTTAAAAACGCTATCAATGAGATCCAATCTAATCTAAATTCTCTAACAGCTAGGGTAACTGAAGCAGAAGATAGAAATAGTGATCTAGAGGACAAAAGAATAGAGAAAAAGGATCAAGAGGAGGCCTGGAACAAAGAGCTTAGAAGCCATGAAAACAGAATTAGGGAATAATGACGCCATGAAACATTCCAAAATCAGAATTATTGGGATCCCTGAAGGGGAGGGAAAAGAAAGAAAACTAGAAGATATAGTTGAACAAATTCTCCATGAAAATTTTTCCAAACTGGGACCAGCATTCATGTCCTAGAGGCAGAAAGATTGTCCCCCAAGATCATAGAATCTAGAAAGATCTCGAGACACCTCATTGTGAAACTGATGAATTACAATTTTAGACAGGAGCTCTTGAGAGCAGCTAGGGGGAAGAGATTCCTTATATAAAGAGGAAGGCCCATCAGAATAACATCAGACCTGTTCACAGAAACCTGGCAAGCCAGAAAGGCTGGCAAGACATATTCAGGGCACTAAATGAGAAGAAGATGTAGCCAAGAATACTTTATTCAGCAAGGCTGACGTTCCCAATGGATGGAGAGATGAAGAGCTTCCAAGATCTGCAAGGTTTAAAAGAGCTTCCAAGATCTGCATGTAACCACCAAGCTGGCACTGCAAGAAATATTAAGGGGGGTTCTATAAAAGAAGAAAGAACCCAAGAGTCATAGAACAGAAATTTACAAAGACAATCTGTAGAAACAAGGACTTCACAGGCAATACAATGTCAATAAAAATGTAACTTTCAATAATCACTCTCAACGTGAATGGCCTAAATGCTCCCGTAAAATGGCACAGGGTTGCAGATTAGATAAAATGAAACAGAACAAAACAAAACAAAACAAACAAACAAACAAAAAACACAACAGGACCCGCCCATATGTTGTCTACAAGAGACCCATTTTGAACTTAAGGATACATCCAGACTGAAAGTGAAGGGATGGAGAAGCACCTTTCATTCCAATGAGCTTCAAAAGAAAGCTGGGGTAGCAATTCTCAGATACATTAGATTTTAAACTAAAGACTATAGTCAGAGATAAAGAAGGACACTACTTCATTCTTAAAGGGTCTATCTACCAAGATCTAACAATTGTAAATATTTATGCCCCCAATACAGGAGCAGCCAACTACATAAGACAACTGTTAATCAAGATAGAGTCATATTGATATGAATACATTAATAGTAGGGGACTTTAACATGCCACTCTCAGTAATAGACAGATCATCCAAACAGAAAATCAACAAAGAACAGAGCACTGAATGACACATTGGACCAGATGGACCTCATAGATATATACAGAACATTCCACCCTAAAACAACAGAATACTCATTCTTCTTGAAAGCACATGAAACTTTCTCCAGAATAGACCACATACTGGGTCACAAATCAGGGCTCAACTGACCGAAAGATTGAGCTTATTCCCTGCATATTCTCAGACCACAATGCTTTGAAACTGGAACTCAACCACAAGAGAAAGTTTGGAAGGAATTCAAACACTTGGAAGCTAAAGACCATCCTGCTCAAGAATGTTTGAATCAACCAGGAAATCAAAGAAGAACTTAAAACAATTCATGGAAACCAATGAGAATGAAGACACTTCGGTCCAAAACCTATGGGATATGGCAAAGGCAGTCCCCAAGGGGGAAATACATAGCCATCCAAGCCTCCCTCAAAAAAAATTGAAAAATCCAGAATGCACCAGCTCTCTTTACACCCCAAAGAATTGGAGAATCAACAACAAATTAAGCCAACCCCACACACAAAAAGGGAAATAATCAAAAGTAGAACAGAGATCAAGGGATAGAAACTGGAGATACAGTACAACACATCAATGAAACTAGAAGGTGGATTTTTCAAAGAGTCAATAAGACTGATAAACCATTGGCCAAACTAATCCAAAAGAGAAAGAACCCAAATTAATAAAATTATGAATGAAAAGGGAGAGATCACAACTAACACCAAGGAAATAGAAACAATCATCAGAAATTATTACCAACAAGTATATGCCAATAACTTAAGTATCCTAGAGAAATGGATGCATTCATGGAAACCTATAAACTTCCAAAACTGAATCAGGAAGAAATTGACAACCTGAATAGACCAATATCTAGTAACGAGATTGAAGTAGTGATCAAAAATCTCCCAAAAAACAAGAGCCCAGGACCCCACAGATTCCCTGGAGAATTCTACCAAACATTCAAATAAGAAATAATACCTACTCTCCTGAAGCTGCTTCAAAAAATAGAAACAGAAGGAGAACTTCCAGGCTCTTTTTATGAAGCCAGTATTACCCTGGTCCCTAAAAGAGGCAAAGACCCCACCAAAAAGGAGAATTTCAGACCAGTATCCCTGATGAATATGGATGCTAAGATTCTCAATAAGATTCTAGTTAATAGAATCCAACAGTACCTTAAAAAAATTATCCACCATGACCAGGTAGGATTTATCCATGGGATGCAAGAGTGGTTCAACATTTGCAAATCAATCAATGTGATAGAACAAATCAGTAAGAGAAAAGAGAAGAACCACATGGTCCTCTCAATTGATGCAGAAAAAGCATTTGACAAGATACAGCATGCGTTTCTGATTAAAATGATTCAAAATATAGGGACAGAGGAAACATTTCTCAACTTCATAAAATCTATCTATGAAAAACCCACAGTAAATATCATCCTCAATGGAGAAAAGCTGACAGCCTTCCCTTTGAGATCAGGAACACGACAAGGATGCCCACTCTTGCCAGTCTTGTTCAACATAGTACTAGAAGTCCTAGCAACAGCAATAAGATAACAAAAATAACTAAAAGATATTAAATTGGCAATGAAGAAGACAAACTCTCTTTCTTCGCAGATGACATGATACTTTATATGGAAAACCCAAAAGACTCCACCTCCAAACTACTAGAACTCATACGGCAATTTAGTAATGTGGCAGGGTACAAAATCAATGTGCAGAAATCAGTTGCTTTCTTATACACTAACAATGAAAATATAGAAAGTGAAATTAGAGAATTGATTCCATTTACTATAGCACCAAGAACCATAAGATACCTGGGAATAAACCTACTAAAGAAGCAAAGGATCTGTACTCGAGGAACTACAGAACACTTATGAAAGAAATTGAAGAAGAACCAAAAAGATGGAAGACCATTCCATGCTTATGGATCAGAAGAATAAACATTGTTAAAATGTCTATACTTCCTAGAGCAATTGATACTTTCAAGGCCATCCTGATTAAAATTCCACCAGCATTTTTCAAAGAGCTGAATCAAACAATCCTAAAATTTGTATGGAATCAGAAGAGACCCTGCATTGCTAAAGAAATGTTGAAAAAGAAAAACAAAACTGGGGGTATCACGTTGCCTGGTTTCAAGCCTTACTACAAAGCTGTGATCACCAAGACAGCATGGTACTGGCACAAGAACAGACACATAGACCAGTGGAACAGAGTAGAGAGCCCAGATATTGACCCTCAACTCTATGGTCAAATAATCTTTGACAAAGCAGGAAAAAATATACAGTGGAAAAAAGTCTCTTCAATAAACGGTGCTGGGAAAATTGGACAGCTACATGTAGAAGAATGAAAGTCGACCATTCTCTAACACAATACACAAAGATAAACTTGAAATAGATAAAAGACCTCAATGTGAGGTAAAAATCTATCAAAATCCTAGAGGAGAACATAGGCAGTAACCTCTTCGACATCAGCCACAACAGCTTCTTTCAAGATGTGTCTCCAAAGGCAAAGGAAACAAAAGCGAAAAATGAACTTTTGGGACTTCATCAAGATCAAAAGCTTCTGCACAGCAAAGGAAACAGTCAACAAAACAAAGAGGCAACCCACGGAATGGGAGAAGATATTTGCAAATTACACTACAGACAAAGGGCTGATATGCAAGATCTATAAAGAACTCCTCAAACTCAACACACACAAAACAGACAGTTATGTCAAAAAATGAGCAGAAGACATGAACAGACACTTTTCCAAAGAAGACATACAAATGGGTAAGAGACACATGAAAAAATGTTAATCATTAGCCAGCAGGGAGATTCGAATCAAAATCACATTGAGGGGCGCCTGGGTGGCTCAGTGGGTTAAAGCCTCTGCCTTCAGCTTGGTTCATGATCCCAGGATTCTGGGATCAAGCCCTGCATCAGGCTCTCTGCTCAGCGGGGAGTCTGCTTCCCTTCCTCTCTCTGTGCCTGCCTCTCTGCTTACTTGTGATCTCTCTCTCTCTCTGTCAAATAAATAAATAAAATCTTAAAAAAAAAAAATCACATTGAGATATCACCTTACACCAATTAGAATGGCCAAAATCAACAAGACAGTAAACAACAAGTGTTGGAGAGGATGTGGAGAAAGGGGAAACCCTATTCCACTGCTGGTGGGAATGCAAGTTGGTGCAGCCACTTTGGAAAACAGTGTGGCGATTCCTTAAGAAATTAAAAATGGAGCTTCCCTATGACCCTGCAGTTACACTAGTGGGTATTTACCCCCAAAGATACTGATATAGTGAAAAGAAGGGCCATCTGTAACCCAATGTTCATAGCAGCAATGGCCACAGTTGCCAAACTGTGGAAAGAACCAAGATGTCCTTCAATGGACGAATGGATAAAGAAGATATGGTCCATATATATAATGAAGTATTATGCCTCCATCGGAAAGGATGAATACCCAACTTTTGTAACAACATGGATGGGACTGGAAGAGATTATGCTGAGTGAAATAAGTTAAGCAGAGAGAGTCACTTACTTGTGGAGCATAAGGAATAACATGGAGGACATTGGGAGATGGAGAGAAGTGAGTTGGGGGAAATTGGAGGGGGAGACAAACTATGAGAGACTGTGGACTCTGAGAAACAAACTGAGGGTTTTGGAGGGGATGGAGGGTGGGGGGTTGGGTGAACCTGGTGGTGGGTATTATGGAGGGCATGTGTTGCATGGAGCATTGGGTGTGGTGCATAAACAATGAATGCTGGAACACTGAAAAGAAATAAAATAAAATAAAATAAAATAAAATAAAATAAAATGGGGGAAAAAAAAGGATATTTTGCTATTTGACCTACTAATCAAAGTCTTAAGAAATTAGGCAAGTGTTTTTAATTTTTTTGAAACCTTTCTTGTATTTACCCTATTTCTTAGCAATCAATATACCAACTATTCAAAGTAGCAGTTAAAGCATTATCTAATTATTGATAACTAAAGATGTTTAGCTTCTAAAAAGCACATAATGCCAAATTTTTTGATGATGCTCACTTCCAAATATTTTAACTGTTTTCATAAATAATATGATGGAACTGACAGTTTTGCTCTAAAATATAATGTGTTTATATAATAATAAAGTTATGAAAAATATGTTGTAGAATTATTACATTTACTATTTGTAATATATCTTAAATAAGTCAATAAAACTTATTGGAGTATTTTACTACTGGTGCATTCTGTAGTTTAAAGGGATGAGGTACAGTGGGAAATAAAATTTAAAAATATTTTGCATTCATCTAGGACATTGTTCTTCATTTTAAGAAGGCACACAAAAAATATCATATGGAGCATTGTATTAAAAATTAGAGGAGTTAATTCAAATTGGAGTTGACATTTTCTACACCATATATATGTCTATGAACTGATGGCATTTATTTACATAAAAATATCCATAATGATGTTCAATTTCAGAATATTTAAAGCTAATCCAATCAATCCTTTGATTTCTATTATGAATAATAACTGATGTATACTAAATATAAGAAATAAATAAAACAAGCCTATGTTTACCCAGTGGATAGTAAGCATTTACAATAAAGTCTGTGGAATTCAAGGGCTGTGGAATTCATCTTGCTCTACCTTTAAAGTATTATTTCCTCTGGTTTGGTGTGGCCAAGTGATGTTTTTAGAGAAAATCTCAAATGATTTATAAACTACATCTCAAACATACGATTTTTAATATAGAGAGGGCTGTGTAGTGGTATGTTAGCTAATGACTGATGGTAAATCAGCCATCACATTTATATGGCATCTTTCTTCACACACACAATAACATTCAACAAACCCACTACATTAAATGAGGCACTAAAATTGAGCAATTAAGTATTTAAGTATAAGCCTGGTGCAATTTTAATTTTTTTAACTCAGGAATTATGCCTGGCTTAGAAATTAATTTTAACTCTAGAAATCTCCATTATCATCATTATAATTATTTCTATTGTCATTATCACCTTGAAGAAACTAATTGCTTTAAAACATTAAAAAACTATTCTGTTATCAGATACTTGTTACTATTTCCATTACATCTATAAAAATTAAGAGTGCCTAAAAGTAATAATTAATAAAACTCACAATTAGTCAATAAAATTTATTAAGCACCTTAAGTTTATTCAGTAAATTTTATTTCATTTGTATAATTATCTATTAAAATATGGTGCTTAGGGGCACCTGGGTGGCTCAGTGGGTTAAGCCTCTGCCTTTGGCTCAGGTCATGATCTCAGGGCCCTGGGATCGAGCCCCACATTGGGCTCTCTGCTTAGCAGGGAGCCTGCTTCCCCCTCTCTCTCTGCCGGCCTCTCTGCCTACTTGTGATCTCTGTCTGTCAAATAAATTAAAAAAAATATGGAGTTTAGTTAATAGTCTCATACAGCATGAGCTAAGAACCTCTAATAAGTTTTTTTTTTAAACTTTAATCCATAGTTCTTAGCATTGTGCATAAAAATAAAATTCAGTTTTACATTTTTGTTTTAAAAACCCACATACACCTCTTTACTTCCAAGCTTTGGAAATATTTCTGTGACTTTTGTGAATTCACAGTAAAAAATAAGAATCAAAGTTTAAAGTATGTTTCATTATTTCTGATAAGGGCTATCTCTTATAAGTAAATTTGAATATATTGTTTTTTATTTGTCATGTTATTTGAACATTTGACTTTTTGTTCTATTTCTTAGTTTATTTATTATTTCAGATCATTATTTATCAGTATAGAAAATGTGACTAACATTTGTTAAGTGTGGAAAAGAGGGGAAGAAGCTTATAAAATATAAGTTATGACCCTATTATTTTTTAAATTTTTACTTAAATTCCAGTTAGTTAACACACAGTGAAATATTGGCTTCAGGTGCACAACAAGCAATTCAACACTTCCATACAATAAATATAAACACAAAAAATCCTGGTGCTCATCTCAAGTGCACTCCTTAATCCCCATCACCCATTTGACCAACCCTACTGACCTCCCCTTTGGTCACCATCACTTTGTTCTCTAGAGTTAGGAGTCTGTTTCCTGGTTTATCTCTCTCTTTTTTTCCCTTTGCTCATTTGTTTTGCTTCTTAAATTCTACAATGAGTGAAATCATATGATGGTTGTCTTTCTCTAAAGTATGACCCTATTTTTGACGAACATATCTACACTGACTTTTATAGCTGCTAACATTCTAACACCTTTATATTTCTAAATCTTCTTAATCCATTGGGAAGTAGAGTAGAGTTAGTTTCCATCTTTGGAAGCCAAAAGGGACCGAACTTCCTCCTTCTGCATACTGGCAGCTAGAACATAAGCATATTCAGGTTTTCCTCTACAAACTTTGAAAGTGTTGACATACTGACATGAAAAAACTCGGACCATATGAAAATGCAATTTTGAAAGTCTGGTAGTGGAAATTTTGTGAAGGCCAGTGTTGTGGTATCAGCCATGCAGCCTTACTAAAACTTTTGAGGCATGGCTATAGCTGTGTTTTTATTACTGGCTCTTTCAGTTGTACCCTTGGTGTGAAAATCTGTCCAATGCATTCCTTTTCTTTTAAACTTTGCTTTTAAATGCTTTCTTTTGTACTGTTGCTGGCAACCAAAACATCAGAACAGAAAATGGATTGTATCAGAGGTATCAGTCCCTCAAGAAAATATAAGGATTCTGGGGTTGTTTAGCTGACAGCATTAGGGCTGACAACAGGAAAATTTAATTAGCATCTTGAGAAAGAACCCTAAATGGCATGGATTTTAGTACGAGACCTAAATGTTTTATTCATCATAGTCTGTGGTCACTCATTGGAGGCAAAGCTTCAGGGTATAGTCCAGATGCAGTCATTAAGTACTAACTATGAAGGTTAAGAGACATTCAATGACTGCACAGTTAGAAACCTGCTTTAAAATGCATTGGCTAGCCTAAAGAAAGTGAATTACATACACATATTTCTCAATTTCAGCTAAAGGAATAAAGTAGTCCCCTCTTATCCATGGGGGATAAGTTCTAAGATCCCTATGAATGCCTAAAAATGGAGATAGTACCAAACTAAACATATAGTCTTTTATACACACACATACACACACACACACACAACTATGTTAAAGTCTAACTTATAAATTAGGCACAGTAAGATATTAATAGCAATTAATGAAATAGAACAATTATAACAATTAACTACAGTAAAAGTTCTGTGAATGTGGTCTCTCTCTCAAATCATCTTACTACAACACATGAGGCCTTTCTATGATGAAGTGAGATGATAAAGTGTCTACGTGAGAGAAGTGAGGTGAGTGACACAGGCATTATGACGTAGAGTTAGGTTACAACTGGCCTTCTGACACTACGTCAGAAGAAGGATTATCTGCTTCTGGACTGTGGTTGACCACAGGTAACTAAAACCACAGAAAGCAAAACTGAGGTTAGAAAGAATCACTGTAGACTGAAACCCAGTGTCCCCTATCTCTAACAGCCTCAGGCTGAGATAACCAAAATAACAAAAGCAAAATAATTCTATGACTGATTATTTCCAATATTAGTTCAACTCGCAGGATTACATCTATGAGATGAATTAAGTACTGGTCTGGAAAGAGTTATACCCAGAAATTTGAATGGGAGTACCCTAAACATCTAAATCTGCTGATCCTCCTAGCCTGGCAAGTAACTTTTCATAACTTGCCTGATAGGATTGTTCATGCCTAGATTGAAGATTCTTTTACTCTTTTTCCTAAAGGAGTTAACTTTCAATAAAAAGCCAACTATCAACACACTTTCCACCCAGCACCTCTCATTGTGTTCTCTACATACGCTGAAATTCTATCACCACTGGAAGGACTGAATGCAGAATGAAACATTCTATTCCCAGAAAAACTTCAGAATTTTCCTTATTAATAACTAATTAGAAAATTAGTAAATCAGTAGCTATTGATTTTGTTTCAGCAAGATGAGGAGGAAAAAAATTAGATCAGGCTGAAATTATAAATATGAATAAACTTGTCAGATTTTCTATATTCATTATGCTAACCTGGACCTCTGGGTGATTGCAATAGTACTCTAGGCTGGTTTAGAAAAATGTGGACCCAGCCATCACCCTCAGCAAATGCCATTACAATGCCAGAAATGCCTTGGTATATTACAGAGTAAGGAATCCAAAACATTGAATAAATGGAACTATTAGCAATGATTTTTTTTTAATTGTGAAACTTCCCTAATTACCCATTGTAAAAACCCTCTTTTGCATGAAGGTAATCAGGTAACCAAAAATCTTGAGACATGCACAGGTGAATAGTGTCAGTTTCATGACATGAGCTATTGTGTTTTGTTGTTGTTGTTGTTGTTTTAAGATTTATTTATTTATTTTAGAAAGAAAAAGAGAGAGCTCATGCATGCATGAATGGGGTCAGGGTAGAGGGAGAGAGACTTCAGACAGACTCCCCAGGGAGAATGGAGCCGGCCTTGCGCTCGATCTCAAGACCCATGGGATCACAACCTGAGCTGAAACCAAAAGTCAGATGTTTAATCAACTAAGCCACTCAGGCACGCTGACATGTGGTGTTCTGTAGACTAACATGGAAGTGAAAAGCTCTGGTTGAAAAAAGACCTATGGGGGTACCTGGGTGGCTCAGTAATTTGGATGTCTGCCTTTGGCTCAGATAGTGATCCCAGAGTCCCTGAGCGAGCACCACGTCTGGCTCCCCATTCAGCAGGGAGTCTGCTTCTCCGTCTATCTCTTCCCCTGCTCATGTTCTGTCTCACTCTTTCTCAAATACATAAATAAAATTTTTTAAAAAGACCCTTAATTTCAATATCACTGGGTAGATCTTGGGGTAGTAGAGAAAAGAAACAACAACAAACCATCAGAAACAAAATGGACATGTTATCATGACAGGAGACTTTGTCTACTAAGATATGACTACTTCTGCAGGATATATATGATGCTATTTGTGTCTTCTTCACCAATGAAAATAAATATATAAACATTTGAAGCCTAAATAGTAGATATTATAGCAGATACGATACTAGATGATTCTATGTTCTAGGTCATTATACTATTTCATTATACTATATTATAATTATATAATTATATAATATACATTATACTAGGTCATTATACTATACCCTATACTAGGTCATTATATATTCCCTGTTAATAAAACCTGATTTTGTTTAGTTGCATCATGAAACGTGATTTCTATGTCCATACATTCTGATATCTAAGTAAATTATGATTATTTCATTTATATTGCTAATGATTGATTTAGGCCAGGAGGACTGTAATAAAATTATAAAACATGAAGAGAAGATTTCTAAGGACTGCCTGGAAAGGAGCTGCTTATCTTTAAGAATTTGTTTATTTGTCAGAGAGAGAGAGCACAAGCAGGGGGAGGAGAAGGCAGATGGAGAAGAAGCAGGCTCCCCACAGAGCAAGGAGCCTTATGGAGGACTTGATCCATGACCTGAGCCAAAGGCAGACACTTAAACAACTAAGCCACCCACGTGTCTCAAGGAGTCTGCTTTTAAAAAGAAACACACAAAAAGATAGGTACTCTACTATCACTGCACTGTAACATGTCTGGATGGTGCCTGGAATTATAACAACCATACTGAGTTGACTAGACTATTAGCCTGTGGATCAAGCTGGCATGCTGAAAATAGCAGAGCAAAAAAATATAAAGGATCCTTGGTAGGTCTAGAGAGAGTTGAAATAACCAATTGTGAAGACTCCTATCTTTGGATTCCTTCTTATATGAGAGAGAGAGAGAAAAGTTATTGTTTTAGACAGTTTAATTGATATTGCCTTTTACTTCTGGAAAAAAATTATTCCAGGTCTGAGAGCAA